>NC_043973.1:13891639-14203432 GCF_902148855.1 Sphaeramia orbicularis | reverse complement strand
TGGGTAAACTAGCTGTTTCTGGCCCTTCTGACTGTACATTCATACTAGTTTTCTCATCTCAAGGCCAGAAAGCATAAATGTACCGTGTTAAGATGTTTGACTATTCCTTTAAAAGCACAGAGGACAGACTGTGTGTGTGTTATCTGACTCAGAGACAGTGTGGTGCGACCACTGTAGTATCACAATGTAAGAGGAAGTGATTTAATCCGGAGCTTTTCCTCTGGGACCTGAGGAACGCAGTGACGGTTTAAAAGGGCCCTCTTTTTTTTTCCTTTTACAGAAAACTGAAAACTGCAAATTCAAAGACACAAAGACTGACACTTTATTTAATGTTGCACTCCATGTTTATGTAATTTCTATTTGTTTCACTGAGTGGGAGACTTTGTGAATAACTTTGCATTTTAGTCATTTTTTTCCAAAACCAGCCAGGTTTTATGTTTCCTTCCCTTTACCTCACCCCGGTGTAATTGTCATATGCATTCCTGTTTGACTTCTTATTGTTTCTGTCAAAGTGTTTGACAATAAGATGCACAACCAGAAATGTAGGTGCTGCACAGTGACTAATCCCATTACAATGCTTACAGTTAATTCAGTGTGAAATGAGGAATGTACAGCTTAGTTGAGAAGTCTAAATTTATAAGCAGATTAAGTAAGGCTTTGTGTCAGACACTGTAGGTTGTGCATGAAGTTTGCACGTATAAATGCTGATGAATGCTGGTGGAAGATAAAGATCTGTGTAGTTCTGGTTTAGTAAACTGAGATACTTTACAGAGCTGCATTTGTGTAGTGGTGTTAAAACATAACGACACTGGAGAGGACTCGAGAGACAACGCCGAACATCAGGGTCATCGTCAACGTGTAGGACGCAGAGACACAATTGTCTGATTGTTGCCTCAGATATGGAAAGCAGACAGACATCTCACTCTCACACTGTGAACACTAATTGGCTGGTGTTCAGTGCGAATGGGTGCAGCAACGGGTGTGGACCTTCCTGGAAAAAAGAGATTAAAATAAACGAGCTGTATTTTCCAGACAAGTTTTTAACATATTTTCCATTTTGTAAAGATTTTTTTATTGACATTGTAATGCTATGAGGACCAAAATCTTGCGGGTCTAAAAACAAAAACCTTAAAATGATTAAGAAAAGAAGTCTTACTGAGACAAACGACTGAATGTTACAGTTTGTAATTTTTCCACAGAAAAACGAATTATTGTAAATGCGTCATTGTATATCTGTTTGTGGCACATCATTGTATATATTATATACAGTTTTTTCAGGTAAAAGGCATAAAGTTTTCTATTTGCAATTACAATCCATTTTGTCAATGTCATTTTCATTTTCAGTAAATCAGATTGTATCTCCTTGTAAACTGATCATTCAGAAAGAGTCTTTGTTTTCTCTAATATTTTTGAGCACGAATTGACACTTTCAGAGTGTATGTTTACACTCACAAATATTAATCCATATGCAATCCAAAAAATCTGATATTTTTTTAAATTTTCACTTCAAAAAAGCAATAATCAGCTTTTAAATCACAGGTGTCAAACATGCAGCCCGGGGGGCAAATCTGGCCCGCCAAAGGGTCCAGTCTGGCCCTTGGGATGAATTTGTGATTGCAAAAATTACACTAAGATATTAACAATCCTTTTATTTCAGGTTCCACATTCAGACCAGTTCAATCTCAAGTGGGTCAGACCAGTAAAATCCTATCATAATAACTCAGAAATAATGACAACTCCAAATTTTTCTCTTTGTAAATGTAAATATTTTCATGTATTTACACTAAAACAAAGATTACTTTTGCAAAAATGTAACTAACCTGAAAAAATATGAACCTGAAATGTCTTAAGAGAAGTAAGCACAATTTTAACAATATTCTGTCTGTTGTTAAATGTTTTGTGCGTTTGTAGATCCACTGTGATCTGTAAGTTATAATGTACATGTGTAAATGATAAACTGAGGCAGAATATTGTTAAAATTACACTTATTTTTTCAGTTTGTTCATGTTATTCAAAGCTTTTGAAAAGATAGTTTGTAGATGTAAACCTTTTCATAATGTAAATTTACTTTTTTCACTTTAAAACACAGAGAAAAGTTTGGAGTTGACATTATTTCTATATTATTATGTTATTATTTACTGGTTCAGCTCACTTCAGATCAAATTTAGTTGAATGTGGCCCCTGAACTAAAATGAGTTTGACACCCCTGTTTTAAATGAATGCTCATTTTTTCTGATTGACCAACTGATGTAGTGATCTTTATTTTAGAGGTTGTTTCTGACTGAAAACATTTACACAAAGTGGACTTTGGGGTATATTTTAAGTTATGTTCTGTTTATAATTTTGTGACTGCAGTAAAGAACCCAGTCACAAAATTACCCTTTGACCCCACTTTGGCCCTGGTTGTAATACTAGGGGCCCATTTAGGTCTTGCAAAGACATTTGATGCATGTATGTTTTTTAAGGAACAGTCAAACTGCCGCTGTAATACCTACTGAATAACATAGTGGCATTAAAACTCCTCTTTGTGGGTTAATTTGTAATAAATGCACTGAATTTCATCACTGTGTATATTCAGGAAGATGCACTATGCTGATTGTATTTGTATGCAACACATTTTAATGTCACTGAAAGACTAATAAATGCTGTTTTTGAGATCCCTGCCTCAGGACTGTGTGTGTCAAGGGACATAAAAACCAGAAAATTAAACAATTGTCACCAGTCAACTGTATTTTTCAGGGCATGCTCCAGATCTTTTCTTCTTTCGAGGCCTCTCGACTCTTTCTGGCTTGACAATGACCCAGTGCATCCCCCAGCTACCTGAAATCCCACTTTTCTTTTGGGCTCTAATTTCACTCACCGTGGGAAGTTGTAATCATGGCATTGGGTTACCCAAACGATCAGCACGGACCGGCCCTTTCTGTGCTGTTCTCAGAGGTCTTAGCCCCAGACCAGTAGATTCAGTTGCTGAAACCAGGAAATGAATGAGACGATCACAGTATCTGTATGGGGGGCTGATCTGGGAACATATTTAAGATCACAGACCAACCATTGTCCTTCAGTCTGACACATGAAGAAAACCTCACATACACTGTAGACATGATAAAGTCTTGCTTCATTCTGACATGTCGAGTTAGAAAAAACACCAAAACAAGAATAGAGATTTGAAATGTGCTTTATAGACAGATAAAAACAGACATTTTAGAAGAAATAAATATGAGATATGCCAGAAAATAGTTATATTGACAACTAACCTGTATTCTCAGATAAGAATATCTGTAAAATGGCTCAGTTGCTCAGTTTTAATGACAAGTAATGCAATCATTTGTTGTCTGTCAATAGAGTAGCTTTTGAGTTTGTTTGTTTATGTGTTAAATACACAGACTGGACCAGTGCCAGGGCAGAGGCTCCACAAAGTCCTTCTACACATGACAACAGTACCATCTAGTGACAGGAATGGAAAATTATATCTACAAGGCAAGGCAGCAAACTTCAGTGTGATAAATCTATAGATAATAAATGCAGTAAAAGTGGACAGACTCATCAGTTCAGTTCAGCTCAGTGACAGAGAACAGGGAAGTCCAGTGGAGGAGGAAGTATTCAGGTATTTTAATAAGTAGTAATACAGTGCACAATACTCTGCTAAAAGTAAAAGTACATTCACTGTCTCAGGACAAGGTTAAGAGTATTACCATTGAAATATACTTAAAGTACAACAACTGCAACTATAAAATGGTCCATTTTAGGGTAGTGGATTATAATTATTGAAGAACTAATGTTACTATCTTCAATGTACAACCCTGAGTCCAGAAAAAAAAGGGACATATGTGAAAAATATTTTTAAAAAAGAACGCATTGATTGACAAATTTTATAAATCAGAATTTCATAATAGAGCACACAGCACAAGTTAAACTTACAAAACATGTACAGGGTGGGGAAGCAAAATTTACAATGAACATTTAGTTGTTTTTTCTCAGCAGGCACTACGTCAATTGTTTTGAAACCAAACATATATTGATGTCATAATCATACCTAACACTATTATCCATACCTTTTCAGAAACTTTTGCCCATATGAGTAATCAGAAAAGCAAACGTCAAAGAGTGTGTGATTTGCTGAATGCACTCGTCACACCAAAGGAGATTTCAAAAATAGTTGGAGTGTCCATAAAGACTGTTTATAATGGAAAGAAGAATGACTATGAGCAAAACTATTACGAGAAAGTCTGGAAGATACTATTAAAGAAGAATGGGAGAAGTTGTCACCCCAATATTTGAGGAACACTTGCGCAAGTTTCAGGAAGCGTGTGAAGGCAGTTATTGAGAAAGAAGGAGGACACATAGAATAAAAACATTTTCTATTATGTACATTTTCTTGTGGCAAATAAATTCTCATGACTTTCAATAAACTAATTGGTCATACACTGTCTTTCAATCCCTGCCTCAAAATATTGTAAATTTTGCTTCCCCACCCTGTATACGCTATAATTTTTTTTATTTATTTATTTTTTTGGATTGCACTGCAGTGGAGTAAAAGTACAACATTTGCTGGAGTAGAGTACAAGTACGAAGTATCTGAAATTTATAAAAGTACCCTGAAGAAGCTCCATTCCTGGCAAAGTCCACAGTGATCCCCTGCCTCTAATGGAGGATTGATGACACCATAAATATCCCGTCAGCGAAAGGTAAACACAGTTAGAGGATAAAACACTGATGGAAAGAGTGTGATTGACAGTGAGCTGCTGTAACGATGTGAAAAACAACAAGTGAACCGGGCACAGCAGCCAATGACAAAGGCCGAGGGCCGTCGGACAGGTTTGCGTAAATGTGTTTAAACACATTAGGCATGGTTGTTTTCACAGATACTGATGCCTAGGACAGTAAATAACACTGAAAAACTGCACTGGGCACTCAGTCACCACTCAGAGGGCGATTAGATGTTCAGTGAAGCAATATTAGCCTCATTTACAGCAGGATCTGAAGGAAAACAGTAGAAATGTCTGGATAAACATTAATATGAATGCATTATGTTTAAGGTCGGAGGAAATTAAACAAATAGACTGACATAGATAAAGAAAAGATAGTTGTGGGTACATTGTTAACCCTTCATGCATGAATTATGAGAACCTTAGTGAGTGAGAGGGTTTTTATTCCTCTTTAGGCATGATAAAAACAATGCGATAGATTTTTTTTTAAAAATGGAGTTACAAAAATGTCCACTCATCTGGACACCATGTGTTTAATTTTTGAAGCAAAGAAACATAAATTTAAAACACAATATCAGAAAGTGATATACTGTGTGAAAACTACAAAATAAAAACATTTTTGATGCAGCTAATCTGTTTTCTCACATTTTATCATACTCCAATACTAGTTATTACTCACTTCATGGAGATAATACACAAAAAAATCATTTTTATGTAAGAAAAATGTTCATTACAGTTTAACCCTTTCATGCATGAATTATGAGAAAATTAATGAAGATTTTTTTTTTTTTCCTGAGTGTTTTTATTCCTCTTTAGGCATGAGACAAAGAAACATTTTTATGAACCTATTTTTCATGGATTTACAAAAATATCCACTCAGTTGGACACAACGCATTTAATTTTAGAAGCAAAGAAACATGTATTTACTGAAATACTGCACGAAAACTATGAAATAAAAACATGTTTAATGCTGCTAATCTGATGTTTTCTCACATTTTAACATACCTGCATGGAGATAGTATGCAAAAAAAAAAAAAAAACCTTTTTGTTTAAAAAATACAAAACAGTTAATTACAGTCTAATAAAAATTAGCAATTGTTTTAAACTCAAACATGTTTACTGCAGATCAGGTTTATCTAGAACATCAAATTTACAGTAAGGGTATGAATTACAGTGCATGGGATGATGCATAAGTGTCCACTGTGTTGGCTGATATGGAAGTAAAACAACAAAAACCATAAATACACATGAGAAACTGTAGAATAACTGTCCACTGTAGTCACCACTATGCATGAAAGGGTTTAATGTTTTATAATATAATAATATTATAAGTCCTCAAAGTTGACTCATATCATCCTTAAAATGTTTAGGTAAATAAGTTCATTCATTCATTCATTATCTGAACCCGCTTTATCCTCACTAGGGTCATGGGGTTCACTTGGAGCCTATCCCAGCTACATAGGGGCCAAGGTGGGGTACACCCTGGACAAGTCGCCAGTTCATCGCAGGGCTGAACATATAGAGACAAACAATCACTCTCACATTCGCACCTATGGGCAATTTAGATTAACCAATTAACCTATCAGTGCATGTCTTCGGATGGTGGGAGGAAGCTGGAGTACCCGGAGAGAACCCACGCAGACACGGGGAGAACATGCAAACTCCACACAGAAAGGTCCCACCCCCCATCAACTGGTGTTGGAATCGAACCCAGGACCTTCTTGCTGTGAGGCACAAGTGCTAACCACTGCACCACCATGTCGCCCGTAAATAAGTTCATGCAAATTTTATATTGAAGAGAATAATAAGAATAATAATACAGGGGTTATTTATTAACTTCCACATGTTATTCTTGTTTTAAATTTTAGTGCGCATTCTGTGACATGAAATTAAATACATTAACATTAAATACAAGTGATCTAAAATGAGATCCAGTGTATTTAGATATATTAGCTTTTTTCCATTAACATTTCTTATAGAGCAGGGGTGTCAAACTCATTTTAGTTCAGGGACCACATTCAGCTAAATTTGATCTGAAGTGGGCCGAACCAGTAAAATAATAACATAATAATATAGAAATAATGTCAACTCCAAACTTTTCTCTGTGTTTTAGAGCAAAAAAAGTAAATTTACATCATGAACAGGTTTATGTCTACAAACTATTCTTTCAAACAATGTGAATAACATGAACAAATGGAAAAAATAAGTGTAATTTTACCAATATTCTGCTTCAGTTTATCATTTACACATTATAACTTACAGATCACAATGGATCTACAAACACACAAAACATTTAGTAACAGGCAGAATATTGTTAGAATTGTACTGACTTCTCAAAAAAAATTTCAGGTTCATATTTTTTCAGGTTATTCACACTTTTTGTGAAATTATACTTTGTTTTAGTGTAAATACATGAAAATATCTACATTTACAAAGAGAAAAATGTGGAGCTGTCATTATTTATCTGTTATCATGATAGTATTTTACCGATTTGACCCACTTGAGATTGAATAAGTTTGAATGTGGAACCTGAAATGAAAGGTTTGTTAATATCTTCAGTGTAATTTTTGTATTTCATAAATTCATCCCAAGGTCCGGACTGGACCCTTTGGCGGGCTGGAATTGGCCCGCGGGCCACATGTTTGACACCTGTGTTATAGAGCCTTTATTGCAGAGCATTTTTATACAAACACTTGACTGCAATGCTGCAAGAAAAACAAATCCCTTAAAAAGTATAATAATGTTTTAGCCCTAAAAGACCTAAGCAGCCAACAGTGATCAAAGCATCTATTGATATAAATGTTCAATAACTTTTGAATCATTTATTTTATTCATTAATTCATCATCTGAACCTGCTTTATCCTCACTAGGGTCACAGGGGTCGCTGGAGCCCATCCCAGCTACTTATGGGCAAAGGCGGGGTACACCCTGGACAAGTCGTCACTTCATCACAGGGTTGATCGTTAATCTTATAAATACATGAAAATAATTTGGATAAAATGCAGTTCCTTAGCTTTTCAGTGACACCAGACATGACCCATCTGGATGCTCAGACGCAAGTGATTCTCTGCAACGCTGATTCTCCAGTAAATCCCGTGTGTACATTCAATTAATGACATACTTTTTGGCATAAATTACTTTTTCTTTAGTTTTCAATTTAAAATACGTTTAGTTTTTATGAACATCTACATGATCAGTAAATTAAATTCAGGAAAACATCTGATTTTTGCTGAAAAAATGCAAAATGCAGATGATATTATTATGCAAATGGCTATAAATTACTTGGGAGAGGTAAAATTAATTCTTTAATGGAATACACAAGTAACATAGGTAATACAGTCAAATATGAATGATTACTGAAAGTGATTAGCAAGGTTATTATTGTTAACGAAAACTAGCGAAATGACGAAAACTAGAATTGTAAACACATTTTTGTTGACTGAAATAAATAAAAACTACAATTAAAAGAAAAAAACGATAACTAACTGAAACTGTATTGTGTATTTACAAAACTAACTAAAATACATAAAAATCCACATAAAATTCCCTTCGTTTTCGTCTTTGTCAGTGTCAGATTGATATAAAATCGATTTATTTCCCTCAAGCAATTTTAGCTGCTGGCACCATGTGATATCTAACGGTCCGTCACTTCTTGTCACTTGTCGTTTAGGCATCTTCTGGTCCCCACTCTACCTGGAAACATGGAGACTAAAGTTGGGAGAAAGCAGCAGAGTCCTGTCTGGGATTTATATGAATACGACGGTGAAGAAGATAAAAGATATAAAGAAACTAAAACTAAACTAAAACTAAGCATTTAGAAAATAACGAAAACTAATAAAAACTAGCAAATGTGCTCTAAAAACTAATTAAAACTAACTGAATTAGAGAAAAAAGTCAAAACTAACTAAAACTAAACTATAATGAAAAATCCAAAACTATTATAACCTTGGTGATTAGATAATTGATGATCTAAAACAAACATCATTTGCTCAAAAAAAAAACAAAAACAAAAAAACACTTGATAAAGAGGCTGTGATCATGAATGAGAGCTCTTCTATGTTCCCACGCAATAAATGAAAGGAGATGAATTATAGCACTGAGGCAGTGAGCTTTAAAGGGACACCCAGAGGGAGAGCCTTTCCTCCCACAAGCGTGGAATTCACCTGTGATACACCTGACCTCACAGCTGAAGACGTGGTGGTGATTTTCAAGGATAAATTAGTTCACATCAGCAGCAGTTTTCCACTTGTGGAGCAGACATGACGGTCTCCTACTCACTGGAGGTGGCCAATGCCAGGTTTGGTGGCTTCTCCAAGCTGCTGTTCAGGTGGAAGGGAAGCATCTACAGGCTGCTTTATAAGTTGCTGGTGTTTTGTGGGGTTTATCTGTTTTTCAGTGTGTTTTACAGGTAAGTAAACCCGTCTGTCTGAGGCTGGGCTTTCTCATTTTTCTATTCATGACAGTATATGGTTTTCCTTCACAGGTTCCTCCTCACTCCAAAGCAGCAGGATCTCTTTGAACGTATTGCCATGTACTGTAATCAGTTCACCAACACCAACTTCATCCCAGTTTTGTTTGTATTAGGTAAGCAACCTGGCCTCAAACAAGCAGCAATTAAAGAAAAAGTCGGTAACACTTTACTTGAAGGTCTAGTTTATAATGCATTAAGCGCACATTCATAAGACATTATAATGCATTTATAATGCATTGTAAAAGTCATTACAACAGTTTATGATCATGTACAACAATTTATACCAAGCTTAATAAAGTATTATAAGTGTAGGCATAATGTATTATAAATTCAGCTTTCATAATGTTGTATACATCCATACCAAAGTGACAAGTGTTTGTAGGAAGAACCTCAAGTCCTCATTTACAGAACACATTATCAATTGTATGATATAACACAAGAATCATGACTTACGAGCAGTATCTGCTGGCTCTAAGTGTAAGTCAAAATTATACATCAAAGTGTTCTTAATAACTCTTTATTTTGCAAAAACAAAACATTAAAAGACAGAGACGGTAAATAGAAGTGTTACATGTTGCTTTATACATAAATAAAAAATAATGTGGCAGCTCTAAATCTTTGTTAATTCAAACATACTTTTTTTTTTTTTTTTTTAATAAATATGAAATCCCTAAAATAGATGGGTATAGGGACCAGTGACAAAACCTAACAAAAGTTCTCCACTTAAAAAAATAAATTCCTTCACACTGCTTTGGTATGGATGTATAAAACATTATGAAAGCTGAATTTATAATACATTATGCCCACACTTATAATACTTTATTAAGCTTGGTATAAGTTGTTGTACATGATCATAAACTGTTGTAATGACTTTTATAATGCATTATAAATGCATTATAATGTCTTATGAATGTGTGCTTAATGCATTATAAACTAGACCTTCAAATAAAGTGTTACCAAAAAGTCTCTGTAATATGTTGCTTTTATCCAATTTATCCATTGTCTAACATCAGGTTTCTATGTGACCCTGGCCTTTAACCGATGGTGGGGTCAGTACACCAGTTTCCCGTTGCCTGACAACCTGATGATGGTTGTGTCTGGAAACGTCCACGGATCAGATGAGAGAGGTCGGCTGCTGCGACGGACACTCATGAGATATGCCAACTTATCTTCAGTTCTTATCCTCCGCTCCATTAGCACAAGAGTTCACAAACGTTTTCCAACTTTGGAGCACATTGTTGAGGCTGGTAAGAACAACAGTGAATGAGTGGTGGAAAAGGTCAGGTCCCTCACTTGAAGCACAAATATTAATAGTACATTGTGAAGGTAATGTAAGTAATGGTTCTACTCTGAAAAGCATAATTATGTTAATTTAGCAGCAATATACTTAAAATACGAGTCAAAGTAGTCATTGTATTGTAAAATGCTGTTAGAGATTATGTTTTTGGATGCATTTCTACATTTCACTGATGTAAGTATTTAACCCTTTCATGCATGAATTATTAGAACCTTAATCAATTTTTTTCCTGAGTGTTTTATTTCCTCTTTAGGCATGAAAAAAAAAACAATGTGATTTTTTTTTTTTTTTTTTTTTTTTTTTTTTTTTTTTTTTTACATCAACCTGTTTTTCATGGAGTTACAAAAATGTCCACTCAGCTACACCATGAATTTTATCTTGAAGCAAAGAAACATGTGTTTAAAACCCAATATCATAAAGTGATTTGAAAACAGTGAAATGAAACCATGTTTAATGAGCTAATCTGATGTTTTCTCACATTTTAACATATTCTGGTACTAGTTATTACTCCCTTCATGGAGATAATATGCAAAAATAAATATTAACAATTGATTTCCACTCAAGAACCAACCAAGAACAGCAAAGTTACAATAATGGTATGAATTGCAGTTTATGAGATGATGCATAAGTGTCCACGTGTTGGTTGATATGGAACTAAAACAACAAAACCCATGAATATACAAGATTAAAGCTGTAGAGTAACTGTCCACTGTAGTGACCACTATGCATGAAAGGGTTAATGTTGCCCTTATAATTATGTTATATGTTGGGTAGTTTAACCCATGAAGACCCAATGCTACTTTTGTGACAGTTCCCAAACTGATTTTTTAGAGTTAACCTTTCTTATGTGATTTATTTCCATTTATCATAATATTACCCTCTCCATTTTGCATTTTTTCAGTAAAAATCAGGTATTTACTGATATTTAATTACTGATCATGTACTTTAATCATCATTTTGAGATTTCATTTGAGGAATATTTTACCAAAAACATAGAAAATTTAAGAAAAAGTGACTTTTTTTCAGCAAACATCATTAACTGAACATAAAAAGTAGAAGATAACTGTGTTTCCACGTTCACTACCGAGCCTCTGAACATCCAAATGGGTCTGATGATCACAAAAAGATGACAAACGGCATTTTACACCAATCATTTACATGAATTTATAGGATTAGTGGTGTTAAACATTTACATCAGTAGATGATTTGATCAACAGTGATGTTTGGGTCTTTATGGGTTAATCTATAACAGTACATTGTATTCTATATGATCATGGGAAGGGTATAAAAATCTGTAATCTGAAAAGTACCTAAAGGTGTTAGACAAATACAGTGGAGATTTAGCAGAGTACAAGTACATCAAACAGGTATTAAAGTATTTGAGTAAAAATACTTAGTTACATTTCACCACTGAAGTAAACCAATGTTGCATGTAAAGAGCTGTTACAATACTTGGGTAATACCAAAAACTTTTACTTTAATTCCTTTTCTCTCAAAATTTTTTTTAATGGTTCAAACCAAATAACATGTTTGAGGTGCATTTGCTTATAAAATGTAGGTTCATGAATAATAGAATTCATCCACAGCAACTAAACCGTGAAGCTGAGACTTTGTAATGGATTTAAATTCACTCTAAATGGATTGAGACTCGTTCTGTCTCTATATTTAATTTCTCCTGTTTAAATTTGCTTAATTCTACCTATTTATAAAGACTTTTCTGATGTCAGTTACACGACTAATTTGGACACATATATCGCCTGTTCCTGATCATACGCTGTTGTTTATGCACAGGATTTATGACGACACATGAGCTAAAACTGTTGGAGTCACTTGAGTGTAATTTCAACAAATACTGGATGCCTTTGACGTGGTTTTCTAACCTGGCATCCAGAGCCCGAGAGGAGGGTCGAGTGAGAGATGACATAGCATTGAGACTGCTGATGGACGTGAGTGATTTCACCCTTTCTAAATGGAAAAATTACATAAATATAAAAAAAATTGCTAAAGTTTTGAGTTTCTCTTTAGGTAATCATTTCTGTTCGAAGTGTTCTATATTTTATTCAAAACATATCAAGTGTTTGAAGAGAGAAAATGTAAGAAAAACATAAGGTCATTTTAGATTTGATGGCAGCAACATGTCTCCATGTCTCCACAGGGTCGTGTTTCCCCCATGTAGCATCCCCCCTTCTTTTATTAACTGTTTATAAATGTCAGTGAAATGAGAAGATCTCTGGTAGAAGGAATGTTGTCCAGTCCATGCCTGAAATAGGATTCTAGCTGCTCAACAGTTCTGGTTCTTCTTTGTCATATGTTTTGTTTGATGATGCACCAAATGCTTTCAGCTGGTGAAAGATCTGGACTCTCCTACTATGAAGCCATGCTGGTGTAACAGATGCAGTATGTGGTTTAGCATTATCTTGCTGAATTATGCAAAGCCATCCCTAAAAAAAGTTGTCTGGATGGGAGCATATGCTGCTCTAAAACAAGGGTGTCAAACTCATTTTCCTCCGGGGGCCACATTCAGCTCTATTTAATCTGAAGTGGGCTGGACCAGTAAAACAATAGCATGATAGCCAATAAATAATGACAACTCCAAATTGTTTTAATGCAAAAAATGACATTCAATTATACCTGTATTTACTATCTAAACAAAAAGGATGTGAATAACCTGAAAAAAATGAAATTTGTTAAGAAATATAAGTACAATTTTATCAGTATTGTGCCTCAACTTATCATTTATACATATGCATTACAGATCCGATCTACAAAGGCACAAAACTTTTAGTAACAGGCAGAATATTGTTAAAATTGCATTTAATTTTCTTTAGACATTTCAGGTTGCTCATATTTGTTCAGGATATTCACATGTTATTATTAAAGGATAGTTTGTTCATGTAAACATTTTCATAATTTAATGTTTTTTGCACTAAATCAAAGAGAAAATAATTGGTGTTGTCATTATTTATTGGTGGTTATGATATTATTTTTGAGTTTTATGCCCTAACTTGCACTTTGCAAATTCATCCCGCGGGCTGGATTGGAACCTTTTGGTCCCCGGGCCGCATGTTTGACACCTGTGCTCTAAAACCTGTATGTGCCTTTTAGCATCAATGGTGACTTTCATGATGTGCGAGCTTCCCATGCCATTGGCACTAATGCACCCCCATACCATCACAGATGCAGGCTTTTGAACTGAGCGTTGATCCAAGCTGGATGTTAGATGATGAGATTTTCAAAGTCTTCACAATTATATGTTGAGGAACATCATTCTGAAATTATCCCACTTTTTGTAGTTTCACAGATTGGTGAACCTCTGCCCATCTTTACTTCTGACAGACTCAGTTTCACTAATATGTCCTTATTATATCCAGTCCTGTTACTGACCAGTTTCCAATTAATCTAATTAGTTACACAATGTTTCTGTTTCCTTTCTACGAAGCCGAGAGCGGCCATGGAATTACATATTATGGTCGTTATTAATTTGTTATCACAAGATAACAAAGCTCGTTTTCTTGTGTTAACAAATGAATTTATGTTGTTATTTCGTAGTAGAGAACCATATACAGAACTTAGATGCGAGCAGGTACCACATCCTCCACATCGCAGCCTTCAAGAGCTGCCGCTGACATGTGCTGGACAGAGCAGAACACACATTCAACAACCACTTACAGCAAGTTACAGTAACTACGAGAAAATGAAGTTTGTTATCTCAAGATAACAAATTCATCAATTCATTATCACGAGATAACGACCATAGGATAATATGTAAATCCACAGCTGTTCTCAGCCTCCGTACCTTTCAGTATTGCTGCCATCAAATTCAAATTACCTCTTTTTTTTGTTCAAATGGTACAATTTGTCATTTTAAACATTTGAAATATTTCCATGTTCAACTAAAATATGGGTTTGTGAGATTTTGTGAATCACTGCATTCTGTTTTTATTTACATTTTACACACTTTTCCAACTTTTTTGAAATTAGGGTTGTAAAATACTGCCATAAATGTCTTTGTTAGTCTCTACCACTAGTAAACATAATTTGACCCTAAATCTGTAGTGACATGCCACCCTGATAAGAGAATACAACTGCAGAAACTATTTATAACCTCATAAACTGTATTGTGTATTTACAGGAGCTTAATAATTACAGAGCCAAATGCAGCCTCCTGTTCCACTATGACTGGATAAGCATTCCTCTGGTCTACACCCAGGTAAAGTCAAAGGGCCTGAATGCTGTTTGAATGGAAAAACACATCATTATTAAACAATTCTGAAAGTCACTTTTTTGCCAGTGCAGGTTGTTACAATAGCAGTCTACTCGTTTTTTGGCTTCTGCGTGATTGGTCGACAATTTCTGAATCCCGAGAAGGGATACAAGGACCACGCTCTGGACATGTACGTGCCTGTTTTCACTCTGCTGCAGTTCTTCTTCTACACGGGCTGGCTCAAGGTAAACCTGACACAGTCATACTTCTCCTCTGGGGATTGACTGGTTTGATCAATGAAAATATAACTTATTCTTGATTGCACTGTGCAGGTTGGAGAGCTTATCATCAATCCATTTGGTGAAGATGATGATGACTTTGAAACCAACCAGCTGATTGACAGAAACATTGAGGTTGTTCCTATGAATTTGACAGGCCACAGACTCTACTGCTACTACTCTAAAATACTGTTTCATAAAGTGATAACTTTTGTAATTTTTTGCTTTGTTTCTCTTTTCTTTAGGTGTCAATGTTGGCTGTGGATGACATGTACCAGAACTTGGCTCCACTTGTGAAGGACAAGCACTGGACACAGAAACATTTCTCTGTCCCTTACACTTTGTCAACGGCAGCAGAGATGCTCAAACCTGCCTTTAAAGGCTCCACCTTTGATATGAGGTAGGTCACTAATTTGCTGCAAATTAATGTAGACTTATAATCTTATTGCAGAAATGATGTGATGAGTTTATCCTCTGTTTGCAGGATGAGTGTAGAGGATCTGGAGATTCATCACCCTGCAGAAGGTCCTGTAAAGACACAGTATTTTCCTCTTAAAGGATCTCTGGGGGATGGATTGGACAAACTTCTGCAAAAGGGCAAAGGCATCCTGCGTGGTGCAAGCCTCCCATCTCTGTTGGATATTTCACCACATCCAAATCAGGATGAGGATGATGATGATTCTCCTGATGGTGATATTAAACTCTCCAATCACAAAGTGGAAGAAAACGCACTGATTAGAATTGAAATAGATCAAGAAAAGTAAAATGATCTAACATGCTACTGCTAATATTGTACTTTATTGTAGAAAATATTGTTGTTTTATTATTACATGTTTGATTTTCCTGTATGGTTTAAGCTGAATTAAATATAAGTAAATATACAGAGATTTTACTTTTGATCTAAAAAATAAATTATTTTTGATTGATCGATTGATTTTGATTGATTTCGTCTAGCCAAAACTAACTCTTGTTGTGCATTGAAGTAGATGAAGCCTGTTATTGCTGAGTGGATTATCACAATCTAAATGTTTTATCATATGTGATTTAAAAACTTTCTTTTGCTTGTTTAGTACCAACAATCTGTTCTTCTATAAAACACAAATAAAGAAAAAAATACTTTAAAAAGTGCAGTCCAAGTACAATTCACATAAATGCACAGAGGTGCCAAATATTGAGCAACTTTTTTTCTTAAGTAATGGAAAGTTTGGCAACTGTCATATTCATAAATGAAAGCACAGTGCACCATGTTTTACATGTTTTTCAAGAAGATAGAAAATAGAAAATGCACATTTGAGCCAATGTTAAAACACACATTTCTTTTTCAAAAAATATCGTAAGGTTTTGGCCTGTTTTGCCTTTTTTTTTTTTTTTTAAGGGATATAGATGTGTGTTTTGTGCTGTTACATGACTGTGGAGCAGCTTTATCATTCTGTAATGTGCAGAGTTGTTTAAAATTAAGTGTAGGAGCAATTTGTCTGTTTATTTTTTGTTCAAAGTTAATTTACTTTTTTTGTGTTTACTAATTTAGTATTTTTGCTAATTGTTTATTTATTTATTTATTTATTTATTTTTTTTAGAAAATATTTTTTGATTTTCATGGTTATTGCTTTAATTCTTTAATATTTAGCACCTTTTTGTTTTGTGTTTTCTTATTGGTTTAGACTGTGGGCAACTGGGTATAAATACGCAGTGGCGCAGAAAAGGTCCCCTGGGGCCCCAAGCAAAAAAAAAAAAAAAAAAAAAAAAAAAAAAAAAAAAAATATATATATAATATATATATATATCTATCTCTATCATATCTATCTATCTATCTATATCTATCTATCTATCTATCTATCTATATCTATATCATATCTATATCTATATCTATATATATATATATATACTACACACACACACAGGTGGGGGAGGGGCAATTTGGACTCAGGGGCCCCTTCAGAGAATTTGAGACAGCTAGTTGTTACTGCAACTTCTCACTGCCGCTGTGTAGTGAACTTATTCTTTAGACCAGGGGTCTCACACTCATTTTCTTTCCGGGGCCACATTCAGCCCAATTTGATCTCAAGTGGGCCGGACCAGTAAAATAATTGCATAATAACCTATAAATACCGACAACTCCAAATTTTTGTATTTGTTTTAGTGCAAAAAAAACCCCTTTAAAGTATGAAAATACTTACTTTTATAAACTATCCAAACAAAAAAAAGATGTGAATAACCTGGAAAAAAATGAAATTTCTTCAGAAAATCAGTGCAACTTTAACAATATTATGCTTAAACTTGTCATTTATACATGTGCATTATGGATCAAATCTACAAAGACACTGTTGTTCGTCCATCAGTCTCAATGATGACCTTGACTTCAGTTTTGTGGCTCCTGGAGTGGCTTGTCAGCCCTCTTTTTGCCCTGAAGTATCTGCCACAAAGACACTAAACACTGAGTAACAGGCAGAAAATTGTTAAATTGTGCTGAATTTTCTTTAACCATTTCAGGTTGTTCATATTTGTTCAGATTATTGACATTTTATTGTTACAGGATAGTTTGTAAATGTAAGTATTTTCATAATTTAATGTTATTTTTTACACTAAAACACAGACAAAAATTTGACAAAGACAACATTTTGTCATTTATAGGCATTGTGTAATATTTTTTTCACATCAAACCAAGAAGAACATGGAGTCATTATTTTTTGTAGGTTTTTATGTTATTATTTTACTTCAGATCATATTGGTCTGTATGTGGAACCTGAACTAAAATGAATTTGACAGCCTTGACTGTGGAATTTTGCACTTTGCAAATTCATCCCAGGGGCCGCATTGGAACCTTTGGTGGGCCGCATTTGGCCCCCGGGCCGCATGTTTGAGACCCCTGCTTTAGACTGTTTGTGTCAAGTCTGTTGGTCCTTTAGGGGCCCCTGCTGGCTTAGGGGCCCCAAGCAACTGCCTGCCTTGCCTAATGGCAAGCAGCACCACTGTAAATACGCAGTACCAAGTTAGACCAGCATGCACCTGGGTGGGCCTATGTTTTTTTTTTTTTTACCAGACAATTAGACAGTCAGATTACCAGTCATTCACAGACAGATAGACAGACAGGATAGCAGAGAGACAGCACAAAAGGCCTTAGTTGTTGTTTGCCTGCAAAATCCTGAAATAAACCACTTGAAAATACTATGGTATGGGCATTGTATTTTTGACTGTGTAAACCACAAACCCATGGTGCATCTCGTGGTTATTTGAGTTATGTTAAAGTCTTAAGTTCAGTCACTTATAAGTTGATTTAATTTTGATGACAAATAGCCGCTACATGATAAATATTCAACTGAGGGGATAAAACGAAATTGTTCAAAGTAAAAAAAAAAGTCGACAATAGCTAAAAGTGGGCGGTGGGACTTTTATTTTGAAATACAAACGACGGAAATTCCAAAGGGTCAAAACTGTGGTAAGGACTTCCGCGTTGTCACACAATCATACAAATCATCACCGATAGATAGTTTCTTAACCAAACACCTGTCGACAGTAAAGGTATGTACTTAGTAGTTATCGCCATGTGTTACTGTCTTCTTAATCTAATGTTGTGTGTTACTGTTCTCTATTCTTGACTAATATTCACGTGTCTAGTCACCTGGATGTCGGCTGAGGATGCAATAATTCACACAGCTAGCTTGCTAATGCTAGCTAACTTAATGTTATCACCAAGAGGAGTGGTTACTGTGTACTTTGATTACTCCCACGGGGATTTTGACCTTATAGACTATCTACACACCCTTGAAAGAAATAGTTGGATAGAACATAATGGCACAGAATTTGGCTGCTGTGGTTTATTTGTTGTGCTTAATGAAAGCCCCGGTTCCTCATGAATATTCGGTTTTGTGTGGTTTGTTTGACAGGAGCGTCCCTGCGCAACCAAAACAAAAGCGGACGGTGTTGTAATGTCAGCCGACTGCACCGCTGACTGCTGCCTCCACCATCCCCATCATGTCTTTGGGCGACAGCCCTCACCTGCTGCTCGGCAGGATCCGCTTCTTAAACAGGTGCATTGAGAGTTTCAGAAAGAGCGAGCCGGTGCCGGAGTCTGTGTTATGTCCCCAAAGAGGTGTGCTATAAAGTCTGCAAGGATTCATCGTCCACCTCCTCTGCCTCGTCGGGCCCATCTAGTTCCAGCTCTAGCGTCGGAAAAACAGTCATCTCCGTCTTTGAAAGTCCGCATCAGGCTCCACACAGCAAAGTTATGCAAATACACCTTAGAGCCAAAAAAAGGGACCTGTATCCGGACAACAGGGGAGGAGTACTGTAACAGCCAAGGCCTCTGGTCAAAATCAATAAGGTAAGACTTTCTCCTGCATCCAGGCTTCACATGAGCTCTAAACTGAACTATCTGGAGGCACTGATCTGGGTTTGCTTTTAATACACATACTACTCCTTTTAATGTGTGTAATTTGGTTTATGTATTTGTCTGGCTTGATCAGTGCTTTAATAATAATAATGGATGAAATTTCTATAGCGCTTTTCAAGGCACCCAAAGCACTTTACATTATTGATCCACGCTCACATTCTCTCTGGTGGTGGTCAACTATGTTTGTAGCCACAGCTGCCCTGGGGCAGACTGACAGAAGTGTGGCTGCCAATTTGCGCCAAAAGCCCCCTAACTACCACCATACACCAGTGTCACTGACACTGGTGTATGGTGGGTGAAGTGTCTTGCCCAAGGACACAATGGGGCATGACTAGGAGAGAATGGGATTCAAACCACCAACCCTTTGGTGACTGACCTTCGACCCGCTCTCCCTCCTGAGACGTGGTCACTGTGTGGGTGTTTCAGTTGTCCTCAGGGCTGCAGTGCAGATGAAAAATTTAGAAACCTCTGGTACAGTGTATTAAATGGTAACCTTTATGTTTGATAGTGTAAATGAATGGGTTCAGCAGTTCAGGTGTTGTGGACTGACATTGCGGCAGTTTTTACCCTCGGCCCTTGCTGCAGGGTATTGTCATCAGTTTGTTGTCCGTCTGTCCGTATGTGCTAAAACTTTGGTGTGGGCTGAAGGCTAAGGGTTTTCAAGTGTGGGCATGTTATGTTTAATAATGTGTCTGTAAAATTTGATGAGTGATTATAGAGAAAATGCCTGTTAAATTTTCCTCACAACCCAAAATGTTTGGGTATTTGCCACCAACGCTGTCTCATTAAAGATTTTCACTTGAAGAACTGATATGACAAGAAAGCCTTAGGTATCACCACATCTGGCAAAGTGCAGCCTCCCTAATTTCAGCCCAAGTTCTTTGAAATGCTTTTAGTTTAGTTTTTTATGTATTTATTTATTTTCAAATAGCAGTTTTGTTTATCTATCAATTCATTGATTAATCATTGTAGTTCTAATGTCAACATTTGGTTTGTTCCACTGAAACTCAATAAAAAATAAATTGTGTTGAATTCATGGAAAGAGTTTTAGTGTAGTTTGGAAATTAAATTAAATTATCTTCACATGAGTTTTAATCCTGAAAATAAAACCTCATGGTGTTGTAATGAAATTCACCGTCTCCCAGAGAGGGTTTTTCCCTCATTGCAGTCTCCTACTTGAACCTCTTACAACATAAATAGTGTTATTGCAGAGTAATTCATCATTTGGATTTAACATGCGGTAGATTATTTCATATAATCATAGTGATTTTCATGTTTGTCTGTTTCCAGGAGCAGCTGGAGGAGCACCGGCCGGGTCAGGAGCTGGAGGAAGGCTGGATCCTGGTGTGTAAGCACACAGAAGGAGGCGACAGACTGGTCCCGGTCGAATCACCAGAGACTGTCAGCGGACAGCAGCAGCTCTTTGGCCATGACCATAAGCCCTGTAACAGGTGGGAACGGTGGTGGATGTACAGAATGCCCTTTACCTCGGCTCCAAACCCAAGTGGCCGAGTGTGACGATGCTGCTGTCCAGAAGCTGAGTGAGTGATCTCAGGGAACACCTCCAAACATTTCATGTGTTTTCCCAGCAGATATGTGAAGAGCAGGTCAAATGTCTTTGTTTATTACATTTCTAAGGTACGTTCCCCCCACCTGGACATATGAATGTGATGAGGACCTGGTCCACTACTTCTATGACCACATTGGTAAAGAGGACGAGAATCTGGGCAGTGTGAAGCAGTGCGTGACCAGTATCGATGTTTCTTCATGTTCGGTTGGTGCCATCAGATAAACATATGAATATCTTGCATTTTCACCCTGATGCTTAACTGATGTCTTCAGAGGACTTATGTAGCCACATGTATTGTAAGCAGATGGTGTAATCATCAGATTCTGTTGATATTTACTCATAGGAGGATCCCAGTGGGGCAAGCTGTCTGACAGACGGTGATACGGAAACCTACTGGGAGAGCGATGGTTTGCAGGGACAACACTGGATCCGCCTCCACATGAAGAGAGGCACCGTGGTTAAGTAAGCTGAGTCTGACTGATTATAAGTCCTTTACTACATGTTCATCAAGGATGGATGGGATTCTGCTTATGTAACATCTTGACATAACATGCTTATCGCTAACAGATTTATTGTATATAAATTACTTCCTCTTCTGTCCCTCCAGTAAGCTGATACTGACAGTGGACTCTACAGATGATACTACATGCCAAAAAGAGTCACAGTGTTTGGAGGAGAGGGAGATAGCTTGAAGAAGTTGAGTGATGTCACTATAGACGAGTGAGTTTTTTAAAGAATCTTTTCATAATATAAAGTCATTTACAAATACTTTACGTATTATTAGTAAGTGCGGATGCACTTTTTGAAAGGAGGGAATGGTTTATTTGAAACAGCATGTGTTTTGTTTTGTCTCAGCAACCTAATTGGAGAAGTGTGTGTCCTAGAGGATTGATATCCCACTTACCAGTAATTGAGATCCGGATTGAAGAATGTAGGGGTAAGGATGATCAGTGTTTCTTTAAATTACTTAACCACTCAATTTTGTGTAAATACAAACATTTGTAAACAGACATTTGCTTCTTTTTGTCACAGTCAAGTTTATTTATATAGTACATTTAAACCAACCCAGAGTACTGTACATTACTGTAGATACAAATACAAGATATACTAAAACTGAGTGTGTTTTAGTGATGTAAACCACTCATGATGTTTTTTTTTTCTTTCTTCTGTCTTTCTCAGATGAGGGAATAGACGTCCGGATCCGAGGCTTGAAGATCAAGTCGTCATGTGAAAGGGACCTCGGCCTGAACGCTGACGTTTTTCAGTCCTCTAACCTTGTGCGCTACCCACGTCTGCAGGGCACCCCGCCTGATGTCCTGTATCGCAGAGCTCTAGTTATCCAGAGGTAGGACTGCACTGATCAGACTACCCATGTTTTCAAGTCCCTGACTGCATCTGCTTCACCTCATTTCACATCAAAGTTTATTTACACACAGAAAAGCGAGTGGTAGGTTTTACTATAATCCAAATGGATTGCTTCTTGTGCAGGTTTATTTGTCTTCTGGACAGTGTGCTTCCTCACCTGGTGCCAGCCTGGGACTACAGCCTGGGGACTTTCAACCATATTAAAGTGAGTTGAATAATACATAATGTTACAAGAAATAAGCAACAGGGTCTATACATGCTGTGATCCTTGGATTTTGGTATTAATAAACAAAAAAAAGTCTTTATTTAATCCAAGTTTAAATAAAACAACCGATATTTTTTAATTTGTATTTGCTAGTGATTTTTGTTTTTTCCTATAAAATAGAAAATGAAAATCCCACAATTGCTCATCCCTTTTTTACCATGACGAAGAAAATGCCCTCCTTTCAGATTTTTTTCATCAGTGGTTTCTTGAAAAATGATGTATTGATCAAAATACACACAGACCCAGCAACAAGCATGATTATAGAAGTTATAAAGCCTTTTTTTTTTTTAATATCACCAAAAATGGAATGATATCAACTTATCACACAGGTTAAGATTTCCAAATCAATAATCTAAGCAAAACAATTGTTCACTACTAGTTAAAATTTAAGCCTTCCAAAATCTCTGTGTGTCAGCAGCTCATGCAGATAGTGCACTAATCCACTTTACCTTATATATTGTGCATCTTCAACTCATTGTACTGTGTAAATCTGCTCACTGAACTTGTCCACTCTCTGGCGCCCTCTAGAGCATTAAGCAGTTTCTGCTGCTGTCAAAGCGTCGCTCAGCTCTCTCATCCACAGTGCCTGAAGGACTCAGAGACGAGTAAGCCCAACTTCATGCCTCGCCTCTACATTAACAGACGTTTGGCCATGGAGCACCGGGACAACCCCTCCCTGGACACCAGCTGCAAAAACGCTGTGTTCAATCAGGTAAAAACTGTTACCATGAAAAGAGGAGCATAACCATTACCCTCCATGTGATGTGTTCTAATGATAAGATAAGATAATAAGATAAGATAAGATAAGATAAATAAGATAACTTTACTGATCCCACCATGGGGCAATTTCACATTTGAGAGACCAACATGCAACACCCAGTGGAAGAGAAAGACGGGTTGAAAAAAACACAATTGAGAGTGAATTATAAAGGAAAATGTGATATTTGGTATGTATATTGGCTGAAATTTGCTTAGAGGTCTTATTTCTGTCTTTGTGCATAAGAAATCATATAAGTGAATCCCCAAAGGAACTTTGTGTTGGTAAATGCAAGTTATGCAAATTTCAGGATTTAAGTTCTGTTGCCACATGTTGATGCTCATATGAACTATGTTTTCAGCTCAAAAATGTCCAATTTCATCACAATTAATGCTATATTTTCATGTCACAAATGGCCAAGCTATATTTTAATTGAATTTACCTGAAAGAAATATTCTATTCTTTTAGATTCCCCAGTTTTTCTTACAAGATTCTATCCTACATATCACATGTTTGATTTTTACAGGTTGTAATATGGAGTATGGTGCTGATCCATCCTGCTTATGTTACGCTAATACATACATTAAGAATGTCACATGTCACTTTTTAAATCAAAAGTTTTCTAATAATAAGCATTTTTATAAAGAAATAACAATTCTATATTGTTATTTACTCTTTAGTATGATGATAAACTATACAATAAATAATTCTGATCCTAGTTTTTGCACAGGGATCATTGTGGAAACGTGACATGGCTGCCGAGCATCAGTATGATGGGATCTGTAACAACCATGTCACATCCGTCCACTGCCACATTTAGTGTTTTTGTGTCAGCTGTTATTGTTTTAGATCCACAATACTAACATTTATGAAGAGGAGAATTAGCATAGTAAGTATATAAGTTTATTACTAATAAAGTACTGGTACTGACCAGATCATCATGGTAATGTCACGTCGTCCACCAGCAAAAGTTTTCACATACACGTGCTATTCAAAATCCAATATTTCTGAAAATATAGCTTCCACTGTCAAATAATATCAGTAGTCTGTGCACAAATGTATTAGCATTATTTCAACACAGTTCTATGCATTTCTTACAACTTTTTTTTTTTTTTAACAAAAATGGCCACTCATTTGACCCCCTAAGTAAATTTTAGCCGATATAAATATTTATATAAGTAGAGAATTAGAATGAAACATTTTAAAATTTTGTGCAGATACATGAGGTTTTGTTTTCTTTTATTTGTCTTGTTGCAGGTCTATGAAGGCCTAAAGCCATCTGACAAATTTGAAAAGACTCTGGATTATAGGTGTGTTTTTTTTTTAATGTCTTTTATCGGACTCATGTTTGGCCCATTTCTTGCCAAAGGTAACTCTGTAATGTTTTCATGTTGCATCATCAGATGGCCTTCTCGCTACGACCAGTGGTGGGAATGTAAGTTCATAGCAGAAGGAATTATTGATCAAGGTGGAGGATTTCGGGACAGCCTGGCGGACATGTCAGAGGAGCTTTGCCCCAGTTCTGCTGAGTGCCCTCTACCTCTGCCCTTCTTCACTCGAACATCCAATGAGGTGATCACTCACCTGCTATTGAAATAATTACAAGGACCAAATGATAAACAGCCTGGTTCATTATTGCATCTGTTTTTTATCCATTTGCAAACAAGTGATACAGCTTCCTTCTTCCATCTGTAGTCAGCAGAGTCCCACACACATTGTTATGGGATTGGTTACATATTAAAGACTGGCTGATACTATTGAGATCAGATGTGAAGTTAGCAAAAATGCAGAAAAACCTTTATTTTATTTTCTGAAGAAAACATATTTTTCTAAAGCTATTGCGTATCTTGTTTTTAAATGCAGATCTTATTTAAGCAATTCCACTTAAAAACAAAGATCTTCATTGTTATTTCAGTTTCAGTATCAGTTCTGTCTCCCTAATTACTTATGATTTCTGTCACCGTTCCTACACAAATCATAAAGGTTGAACCCTAAGAAGTTATAAAAGAAGATGAGGAGACAGCATTTCCTTGATATCCAATTAATGGTCTTTTGCTGATCTCGCAGGGCTCTTTAGAGGCCAGAGATTACTACGTACCCAACCCGTCCTGTAAAGAGTTTCACAAATAGATGGATTGGCCAGCTCATGGGAGCTGCTCTGAGAGGAAAAGACTTTCTGGTGAGTGTTGGTTCACCTGCTGCAGCCTGTTTGAGTCACTATTAGGCAAACGTTTGCAAACTGAGGGGTAGCTTAACAGATCACATCTAGTAGAAAGTAAAGATATGATGTGATTCTCAGACTTTTTTTTTCGCTGTTTCCTCTCCTGCAGGTCTTGGCTCTGCCGGGGCTTGTGTGGAAGCAGCTGACAGGAGAGGCTATCAGCTGGAGTAAAGAGTTCCCTGCTGTCGACTCAGTCCTGGTGAGGGTTTAAATGTTTTTACATCTACAGAGTAAAGATTAACTCCCTTTATGGTCCCTGAAAGGGAATTTGGTCTCTTTTTTACCCACCTAATATACACACACAGAGCACCTAGCATTAGCAATAGCAATAGCACATAGCGCACACATTAGGAGCAGTGAGTTGTCATGGAAGGTTTTCTGGACCAATTCCACATCTTCATCAGTATTGTGCCACCAGCAGAATTAGCCCATATGTACTCGCTTTTAATGGCAAATTAATCATACAGTGTAAATGTATGATTTGTATGTGGTCTTTAAAAAACGTTAAAAATATAAAGTCTGAATTTTAGGACTTCACATATCCTAACATTTTTAAAATGCAGTTTTGGAAGATTTTGAATTTTTATTTGATTATGAAATGAATACATGGCTGAATTGAAATTACAACATTTTCTCAGGTAAAACATTTCATATGTATTGTGAGTAAAACATGGGTTTATGGGATTTGCAGATTATTGCACTAAGATGTTATTTACATGTTACATAGTGTCCCAACTTTTTTCTTTTTAATTGTGGTTGTACTTTCATTAAGTTGTATTAATATCACTCTTGCATTTAAATGTTTTTTTTATGTTTATTTTCGCAAAATTTGAGTAGATCACATTACAACAAACTACAAAAGTCAAATCAACTACCTCGTGATATTGTGATGTGTGCCAACATGGCATCTCCCTTCCTCAAAAATAGTGTCTTCAAGCGGCATTAATTTCAGGTGTTTCTGTAAGGTCAATGAGAACTTGTGAACAATGCATTTAATACTTAAAACTGCTGAAGGTAATGAACTTAAGCTCTGCTGTACCTTGTGCACCTTTGGGTACAATGGCATCAGACTTGCAGAGAAAGTTAGAAAAACATAAAGCCCTCGTTAAAATACAAAGTATTGTTCTGTGTGCAATCAGGAGTCCAGTATGAACTTGAGATAAGTCTTAAATTATATTCACAATGGCCTTTAAAAGGTTTAAAAAGTTGTTGAAACCCTGATCTCAGACACTTTACTTTAAGTGAGATGGGCTGTTTTACTTTGATGAAATAATTCACAGCATATTCAACTTTGTTACTGTTTTTAACAGGCTGTGTACAGTCTTTTCTCAACAAAGTAGGTCACTGTATCGATGTCATCTTGGTTATGCATTCAGGTAAACCTTTTGGACGCAATGGAGAACATGGACCAGGAGACGTTTGAGTTCAGGTTTGGCGAGGAGCTGGTTTACACGACCCTGCTCAGTGATGGCCAAATGGTGGAGCTCATACCCGGGGGAAGTAATGTGGCAGTTCGATACGAGGACCGCTGTGAATTCATCCATCTGGTGCAGAAGGCCCGGCTGGAGAGAGCAAGCAGCAGGTCCGACATTTGTCTCCTCTTGTGTTTACTGTGCCTTGGACGAGTCTGTGTTGCAGCAGAAGGTTCTCTTTGGTAACACACCAGGTGTATGTGTGTTACAGATTGCAGCCATGCAGGCAGGGCTGCTGAAGGTGGTTCCTCAGGCAGTTCTGGACCTGCTCACCTGGCAGGATAGAAAAGAAAGTGGTGGAGACCCTGAGATCACTGTGGAAGCCCTGAAACGTCTCAGTGAGTATACAACCTGTAATTTGACTGCATTTGTGCTTTGAAATGGGAACTCCCACAAATACATATGCAATTAGGACAGGCATAAAAATAACTGTGTCCATGCCTTCCCAGCACTAATTACCTCCGCCAAGGAGGTTATGTTTTTGCCAGGGTTTGTTTGTCTGTCTGTCTGTTTGTTTGTCTGTCCGTTAGTGTGCAACATAACTCAAAAAGTTATGGACAGATTTTTTTGTGCTTTGACACTTTAGTAAATGTTAACAGTATGTTTTTTTGGGCCAAACCACAGTGGTGAAGCACAGCAGTAGAAAATCACACTTTAATTTCAGAGAACTCCCTGACATGAGGTCTGAACAGTGAAGTTGAATGATCACAGTAAAAGGACAATTCCTCTTATTTCTCATTTTTCTTGTCTTGCATTTGGTGTTTTTAGACATCCATTTCTTAAATGAATAGCGAATTCACAGAACATAAACAAGATCAAATTATCTAAGGTCAAGCTGTACATAAGTTGACCTGATAATAGACAATCGGCTGGAAAAAAAGAATTTACAGCATGCATATTTCTTTTTTCCCACCAGCACGTTATGAGGACCTGGAGCAGAGCGACGTTCGAGTGCAGTATTTGTGGAAGCACTAACTAATTTCACTAACGGTCAGTTTATACACACAGCAGAATAAGATCAACATGTCTTATAAACTGCACATATTAAGTCGTCCTGTGTTTGTGCTGAAACATAAACTTCTCTACTTATATGTTAATAATGACTGAGGATGGTTTTAAATCCTGTTTTCAGAGGATCGCAGCAGGTTTCTGAGGTTTGTGACTGGTAGAAGCAGACTTCCCGCCCCCATCTACGTCTTTCCTGACAAACAAGGGTAAGTGTTTCCACAGGAGAATTACTCTGTCAATGGTGAAATAACAGAATATAGAACAGATAAAATATGTCAGTTGTCTGTTTTTAAATTGCTCTCTTTTCTGGTCTAGCTCTGAAACAACAGATGCACTTCCACAGTCCTCCACATGTTCCAGCACGCTTTATTTACCAACTATCCAAGGTACAGCCATACAGCAGCTGATTGTGTTTTTGTATTATATTAGTGATACAAAGAGGGATTCCTCTTCTGTTTCCCACAGTTTTTTTCAAATTTTTTAAAGGTTAAAGATTTTTGGGATAATATTTATTTGGGAAATACAGAAAAAACTACCTGACACACTGGTTTAGTGAGAACCCAATATTTGTGTTAAATTTTGTTTTGACCAGAATTTAACATCAAATGCTTCAGTATCAAACTTTGAAAGTCTCCCTTATTTCACTCACTGTATATTCTGAGCATTCCTGAAGCTGATAATTAGTTACAGAAACGCGAATGTTAAACTATATTTGATATTTGGCTCAGACAGACTTCGTAGCAGTCGAGCAGCAGCTTTTCCATAGTAACAAATTTGTACTGAACAAAGTAATTTATAACTTGTAGAGGACAGAACAAGCAAGGATGATGAAGTAACATGTTTTAGTGGTGGTGTTTTTAGAATTTGATGCTGTGCTACACTGTGCCACTCACTGTCTGTGTAAATAAGAAATTTTAAATGTGTATTATTTCTATTCTTCTTGACAGCGCAAAAGTTTGTGAAGAGAAGCTGCGTTATGCTGCATACAACTGTGTAGCCATAGATACAGACATGAGTCCCTGGGAGGAGTGATCTCGCTTTGCTGCTTCACTGACATAACCCTGCACACTTTCAGTCCATCGCTGTTGACTGGAAGAATCTTGCCAACTATATCTAAATAACTGCCAATTAATCATTGCTGTATATAATAAAGAACTATATGGAAATATGGAAGTGACTTTTGTGTTGATTTGTTGAATTGACTTGATAGATTCATAAATAAATTAAAATGTGTTTTGGTAAGGTGTTCTCATAACACTCAGTGCTTAACTAATTGAACATAGGGCAGGTTGATATTTAGAAACCAGAATTAGCATCAGAACAGTTATACCTGGGTGTAAAATTTGTTATGATTATTTATGATACTATTGGTGTTAAATAGATGATAGACATCTATAGCTAACCTGTCTGTAGCATTTAGCAACATTAAATCATTACATCATGAGACATGACAGTATAACAATTACCAGTCAAGTACAATATACAGGGACTTGTAAACCAAAATATGTTCTAACAGAACAATACAGTAACCATGAGAAAATAAAAGCATCTGATTTTTGAAAATTGAAAACGTTTGATGAAAGGTTTAGATTTTTCTTGTCAGAAATGCATTTAATACTGTTGACATATTTGCTGTACACTACCAGTCAAAAGTTTGGACTCACCTTCTCATTTAAATGGCATGAGATGGACCACAGATAGCCGACAAGTGCTCAGCATCACTGGGAACTCCTTCAAGACTGTTGGAAAACATTTCAGATGACTACCTCATAAAGCTCATCAAGAGAATGCCAAAAATGTGTAAAGCAGTAATAAAAGCAAAATGTAGATATTTTGAAGAATCTAAACTATAAAACATGCTTTGAGTTATGTCACACTTTTTTTTAACTACATAATTCCATATGTGTTCATTCATAGTTTTGATGCCTTCAGTGAGAATCTACAATATAAATAGTCATGAAAATAAAGAAAAATCAGGTGAGTCCAAACTTTTGACTGGTAGTGTATATTCCAGTTGTGGATATTACTATGTACATATGTGTGGTCATGTATTACAGAAAAAAAAGTCTGAATATTGTAAAAGTGCTATTGGATCATCAATCTGTTTTGTTCTGAGTGTGTGTGTGTGTGTGTGTGTGTGTGTGTGTGTTAAAATGGTTAACAAATGGTTAAATAGTGTTTAACCTTTTCATGCATAGTGGTCACTACAGTGGACAGTTATTCTCCAGCTGTTCTCTTGTATATTCATGGGTTTTATTGTTTTAGTTCCATATCAGCCAACACAGTGGACGCTCATGCATCATCCCATAAACTGCAATTCAGTCCATTACTGTAACTTTGCTGTTCTTGATAAACCTGATCTGCAGTAACATGTTTGGGTGTAAAGCAACTGTTAATTGTTATTAGACTGTAATTAATGGTTGTTGTTTTTTTTAACAAAAAGTTTTGGGTTTTTTTTGCATATTATCTCCATGAAGTGAATAATAAATAATATTAGAGTATGTTTAAATGTGAGAAAACATTTGATTAATAGCATTAAAAACGTTCTTATTGCATAGTTTTCCATTTCACTTTCTGATATTAGGATTTAGGTTTCTTTGCTTCAAAAATTAAATGCATGATCTCTGGCTGAGTGGACATTTTTGTAACTCCTTAAAAAAAAAAAAAAAAAAAAAAAAAAAAACCTTGATCACCTTGGTTTTTCATGCCTTAGAGGAACAAAAACACTTATGAAAAATTGACAAAGGTTCCATAATTCATGCATGAAAGGGTAAAAATACTCTAAAATGAATGCCAAATATTACAGAAAGACACTCAATAAGAATGAAGAGTTTCAAAAAAAACTTTACAATTACATCAAAAGGTGAATTAATCATATTACATGTATAAGTAGAAACCACAGTAGAAGGCTCATTGCGTATTGTTACAGTTCAGGGACGCGCGTGAGTTTGTGAAAGCAAAATCTCATCTAAATACCGTTCGCTTGTTTGTGAATTATCGCGAGAACACGTGGCTTCAAACCGCCCCATGAGCCTTTGCGATTCCTCTTTCTAGCCGGCGCCTGAGAATGGGTACGTGTTTTCTTGCTGGGGTTGGAGAGAGAATCCTTGTCCATCTGATGGTTTATCGAAGGAAAATTCCTATAATGGTTTGACTTGTTAAAGATAAATGTTGTCTGAATATATGTAGCTTTAACTTGGCTGTATGCTGCAGGCTGACTTTATGATTATTAAGGAATTTGTAAAGGATGTCTGAAGTGCCCCAAGATGGCTGCTCGTTAGCCTTACTGTTAGCTACTGATGCTTAACTTCTCTGAAAAATTGTAACTTTTAGTGCAGCCTGGCCTCCTCAACTAAAATTTGGCGTTACGTATTTAAAATGTTCCATGTGTTGAGGCGGAATGGTTGTGATAAATACATTGTTGTGAGAGTGGTAGGCTCATATGGACTCCGTGTTAGCACTAGCTTGCAGGCTGGATGTGATCTTGTCATGCTGCTCTCCCATTTTACAGTATACTGAATGTTGGGTTTTTGTTAAGGCATAGGCTATAGATTTTTACATTGACTCACAAGTTGTATCTACAGGGAACTGTGCACATATTTGCAATTCTTAATTAGTTTGATGTGGAATATGCTATTAATTGGTTAGTTTGTTTTGCCATGAATAGCTATAAAGGCAGAATAAATTTGTTGTTCACCAATATTACATTCATAGGTTAAAGTCCTGCTGGAGGTGTGGTAGGTTATTAACAGGAGCAAAATGTATTCTTCAAATATAGCTTCATTCATCCATGCATGGAGTTTTCCTTGAGCAATATGATGATATCCTTTTTGCGGATTCCTAAGTAAAATTGCGGACAACCCTACCTTGGAGAACTGATTGCTCAAGTATAAAAAGATATGCTGAAGTGAATATTGAGTGGTGAGTGAGATAACAAGTGGTTTCATCTTCCCAGGTATCTCAAGGGACAACTGGCATAAACGCCGCAAGACCGGTGGTAAACGCAAGCCCTACCACAAGAAGAGGAAGTATGAGCTTGGTCGCCCTCCTGCAAACACAAAGGTAAACAATGGCTACTTGTACAAGTAGTAGGCTTAATGTGGTGTGGCGTGAGTGATGAAAACTTGACCTTAGGTAGGTCTTTTTTGGACCGTTTTGGTTCAAAGCTTTGGACTTGCCAATGTTAGGACTTGTCATAGTTACACTGACACGCTTCCATTCATCCTCTTGATAGTTTAATTTACTATTAGGGAATCTGAGAATTTTCTGAGTTGCCTGTTGATCTACAATCAGCACTAACTTAATGTATGTCATCAGATTGGACCCCGTCGTATCCACACAGTGAGGGTCCGTGGTGGGAACAAGAAATACCGTGCCCTGAGGCTGGATGTTGGCAACTTCTCATGGGGCTCTGAGTGTAAGTCTTCCTTCATAGTTTAATATTGTTGTGCTGTGACTTTTTTAAAGTGCACATCTTTCAATGAAGATAACTTTGTCCAGTTTGCTACTGAATGCAAGTGGTGATAATAAAGACTCTGAGAAAGACCTGGTGAACATACACTTACCATTGTGATGTGTACTAATCACATGTTGACATGTGAAAGTGTACCTTTTTTTAATTAGGATCTTATTTTGCTCACAGGCTGCACACGCAAGACCAGGATCATTGATGTGGTCTACAATGCCTCCAACAATGAGCTGGTCAGAACCAAGACCCTGGTGAAGAACTGCATCCTGCTTGTTGACAGCAGCCCCTTCAGGCAGTGGTATGAGGCTCACTATGCCACTCCTCTGGGACGCAAGAAGGGAGCCAAACTGGTATGTAGGAAAAACAAAACTGTTCACCTGACAATGGCATGAAGACCTTACATTCAACCCTTCCTTTTATCTCACTGAATTCAATAGATTGGCACATTTACCTTTATCAGTTAAGTTTTTTTATATAAGCTGTCTATGGTCCCTGTCTTTCCATGAAGATAACTTTGTCCAGTTCTGCTACTGAATGAAAGTGGTGATAATGAAGACTCTGAGAAAGACCGGTCTATTTTCAGCATTTACCCCTAAGTGAAGTGTAGACAATGTACCATGTTCCTCTAATTGAGCTTTGTCCTTCTGCTGTAGACTCCTGAGGAGGAAGAGGTCCTGAACAAGAAGAGGTCAAAGAGGACCCAGAAGAAGTATGATGAGCGTAAAAAGACGGCTAAAATCAGCTCACTTTGGAGGAGCAGTTCCAGCAGGAAAACTGCTTGGTGAGTCCCAACATGGATTTTTTTTAACTGTAGTTGTACTCCTACTGATGATGCTTTTCAAACAGCTGTTGCTTTGCCACAAACTCTGAGGGGACCTGTCAAGATCTGTATTTTTGTTTTAAGTGAAAGAAATTGTAGTGAGGATATTTATTGCATGACCCTCCTTGTACCTCTAGGAACTTAATTGTATGCATCCTTGCATGTTTGTCTGTAATGGGAAACTCATGGAAAGGCATAGCTCATTTTTTAGCCAGTCTATTTTAAACTCCACAAGTGTTTCTGCAAACATGCTATATTGGCTTTAGTCCTTTGAAACGGTGCAATGATTGTGTGTATACTCTAGTTTTGCCTCTCTGAGTTTCCATGTCCAGTTTTCACTGATGTCTATTCCCTTCCTTGCAGCTTGCATCGCCTCCAGACCCGGCCAGTGTGGCAGGGCAGACGGCTACATCCTGGAGGGCAAAGAACTTGAGTTCTACCTGAGGAAGATCAAGGCCAAGAAAGGCAAATAGATGCACAGCTGTTTGATACGTCAATAAAATCAAAATATACCACAACTCACTACTGTCAGTGCCTCACTGTGTCCGTACTTCGAAAAATTACATTGTGTTAATGTCACATGGTGGTAAACATCAGTGTTTCACAACATGTGTAGAGTAAGTCAGGTTAACTTCAGCATTTGCTTCTCTGGCAAAAGCACACAGACTGTACCAGTTCTGCCTTGGTTTGGGACTCAGCTTTAAATGTCAGTGTGAGCCATTGTTTTGGGTTCTGTACTCTAGGATCATCATTCAAATTCAATTTGGACCATTGATTGTAGTACTGGAGTTTAAACTCGACAGGAAATACAGGCAGAATTTGATCAGTCACTGTGGTGCTCATGAGTCTTTGAGAGTTGTCTAGTGTCATGTGATTTAATATGAGACCAGAAACGTTTTTGTAGTTTCTGCCGCAGAGGGAATCTTGGGTCAGTGTAATATGAATAATGCTCATCTGGTGTTGATGCAGAGTGCATAAAATTTATAAACTGATACGTGAGGAGAAGTAGGTGGTGGATTTATTTATTTAACCACAAAGTACCATTGAGATTAGAAATCTCTTAAGCAAGGGAAACCTAATTTGAAACAATACTTAACCAAGTAGTATGGGGCGTCATGGTTAAATACTTCAAAAAAAACAAAAAAAAAACTTCAAAACACTCTGAACTACAAAAATGCTTTTAGTGGCAGTTTTCTCATATGTGTTTTGGCATGCCACATATACGTGTGTACTCACTAATAATATTAACACCACATGTCCATATTTTGCATGTAGGATGTAATGTGAAAAGGCACATTTGTCTACTATTATTTTGTTTTGGGTTTTTTCTCAATTATATTTTTACCTTGTTTGTTTTATGAGTATTTGGCTATTTTTTTATTACTATTCATGCATTGTAATTATGGTGGTAATATCAAGAATCATGATTTGACAATATATTTATCACTACTGCGCCATGGACAGAAGGAAGTGTGTCATATAGGACTAAGGGCAGGAGGATGAGGGATGGAAAGAATGGGCAGTGTTTAATGCTTTGAAATTAAATGTTCAAATGTTCAACATAACTTAGATCTACATCAAAAATGATAAATATGTAAAAACAAAAAAACAGAACCACATCAATATGATCATGTTTCTGATGCTTTGCCATCTGACCCAGAACACTCTCTCACTTGGAAGTTCCCCTACACTTAAAGGCTTTACTGTAATCCTTGGATCTCATTGTACAGAATGATATCTGTACAGAGTTGTGTGCTTGTCAGGGCTTTTCATTGTCTTAGCCAAAATGAGAAAGTCTCTTCATACTCACCCAAAGCTTATGCATAACCTTAAAATTAGTCACATACACTGAAAAATAGTCGTTTACATTGGTAGTTTTGGGCTTCCCCCCTGAAGGAGGTGGAGACCATTATGATCAATATGAGTATTTTATTTTGTCCTACAACGTATCTAGCAGCCATTTCTAAATATAACAGCTTAAATGGGTGCATTTTAATGCTCAAAAACCTTAATCACCGGTGACCAAAATCACCTACTGATCTTTAACCCTGTAAAGCCTGAACCATTAATCATTGACAGAAAATTCCAGTTCTTTGAAGCTGGAGTCTTCATTGGTCCTTCTGAACCACCAAAACATTTTTTCCAAATGTCAATTTCCATGTATGTATTGTTTGAGTTTCAATGTTGTCTCATATTTGATACATCGGGTCTCAATGCTCAAATATTATTATTTTTGAACAAACAAAAACATAATATAACACAAAAATGTCTAACAAATTGGTAATTCCTTTTCAAAATTGTCAAAGTTCTGCCTCTTTCCTCATTAATAACAGTCTTGTCATGTCACTGGAAAGGCCTCTGGTGAATGAATTCCGCCCCCTGGTGGATTATCTGTGTATTGCATTTATCTAATTGTATATATCTGGTTTTTTCAAGAAAAAAATAGCACACTCATCATGTAGAGGGCTTCAAAACTCATGTATCAAATATAATACGTTGCAGCAGCGTTAACTGCGGTAAGAAATGGAAGAATAATAGAACATACAAGAAAGAATAAAAATACACCCAATAACATATAAATAATTAATAAATAATACATATACTTTCATCTCTGGAGGTTGTGGCATCTTTGTGAGAAAACACAGCCAGGAATCTAAGCAAAGCACCTGATGAAAAAAGGTAATACTCATATAGGGCAGTAGTTGACAATCAGGATTATTATTTAGTTTGGTATTTACAAAAATTACTTAAACATCATACCACCACATATACAGATGAAACTAATAGAACTGGTAATGGCAGATTGTCCTGTAATTTCCACTATCAAGACAGTTTTAGCAATCAAAACATGACATTTTATTAGTAAAAACAACGTGTGTAAATGGGTCATTGCACTGAAAGACACTGGTTGTCCGGTTTATTCAACTGGAATTTCTGTTTTTCGCACATCTAGGGATGTTCTTACGTTGTTCCTAGGTTACCATGCGATTCTTTACACAACTGCATCTCCCTTTTTCATAATTTCAATTGAATGGATTTCGGGTATTTCACCGTCCGTCTTGAGGGCCCCTCTCAACTCAAAACTCTTAACAGTAATGCCTCACAACCCCATCCCTCGCTCTGCATGGTCAGGCCCCCCATTATACTGCCGACTTGTTGTGTACCTACTCCTCAGGGTGCACCCTTAGGTCTTCAGGCCAGAGCCTCCTCAAGGTCTTGAAGGCTCATTTTAAAACCCGGGGAGACCTGTCCTTTCAGGCTGTAGCCCCCAGATTCTGGAATGACCTGCCCCTGTCCCTCTGTGTGGTCGACTCTGTGGACTCTTCTAAAAAGCAACTCAAGACGTTTTTATTTAGGAAAGCTTTTGGTTGATGGATTTATCCTTTTTATTTATTTTATGAAATTATTCTTATGTTGTTTTATTGCACCCATTTTATGTACAGCACTTTGTGATTTTTATCTGTGAGAAGTGCTTTATAAATAAACTTTACTTACTTACTACTTACTTTCTAAAAAATAACATCTATGTATAAAAGGATAGTATAAATATTATAGCAAAATTACATAGGTTTTGTATGAGTGTATATATAAAAATGCATAAATTGTGGAAATGTCTCAGTGTCAGTGTTGATAAGAGCCGTCTGAGTTTTCTAAATGCGAGGGAAATGAGCATCAGTGCCTCCCTTTATATTTTGAGCATAGGATGCACTAGAGCCTCCTTAACAAAAGGAGACCAGGGAATGTTGTACCATAATATAAGGTGGTGGCAACATCAGCTGAATGGACTTTTTTACAACTGTAAACTGGGTCTTAACCTCCTAAGACCCAAGAGTTTCACAGCCAGCTTTATACAGAAAAAAAAGAAAAGAAAGAAAAGAAAACTGTCCACCACAAAGGACATTCCATAAAAATTTTAAAAAACTGCATCTGAAAAAAACTGTTGCATCATGATGTTTCCAATGGTAGGCGCTTATTTAATAAAAAACAAAAAAAGCTTGTACTTTGCTGACATTTCCTTAAGCAAGAAGGGAAATGCAGATGAATCTGGCTGAGAATAAAGTATTTATGGGATATAAATGTTATAAATTTAGGCAGATCATATTCTTTAATTCCATATGTAATCCTAAGAATGATTACATGTACCTTATATTACATGTACCATAGCTTTATGCTTATCTTGCATGGATGAGCCCATTTCATAGTCATGTATTCTACATCCATGCTTACAAATATCAGTGGACAGCAGGCTGACACTGAGGGACTGGCTCTAGGTACTATTTTTCAGTTACAACCATGAAAATTAATACTTTATTAAACGCCATTAAATAACATTACAACTGATAGGGTGAAGCAAAATGCACATTTTCTAGTCCATCTTCACAAAAGTGTAGTGTTACCACAGCTGAACCACATAACATCTGTGTAGTTTAAGTGTAGTTGGACTCTCTTAACCTCTAAGGTGTCTTTTCCTAAGGCCTGTTGAATTCACCTTCTTGACCCCGTGACAGTAGATAAAACAAGTAGGTAAGAAGTTATTTTTTGCACTTCTTGGATAGACCCTTAGCCTTTGTCAAAATGGAATGGGACACAGCACTTCGCACTTCTTCATATCAGTCAGTTAAAAAAGATTATTTTTTCTGCACAAAATTTCAAAGAATTTAAGGTTTCACCACCTACGTTACATAAAATTGTCAACAGATTCAGGGAGTCTGGAGAAATCTCAGTATGCAAAGGCCAAGGACAGAAACTGCTGTTCAATGTGTGTGACCTTTGAGCCCTCAGGTCTTAATTTGTGCGTGTAAAAGATGAAAAAAAAAAACAAACAAAAAAAAAACATCCAGACTATTGTAAACAGAGTAAAAGCAACATCTGTGCAATGCAGTAAAAGTTGAATTCTTTTGGGAGGGGGTTAAAACAGCAATTAAAAAATGATTTCAAAAAACATTCCAATGGATATGGTACTTTTTTTGTTTTAGGACTGTATCCAAAAAGTCACAAATACAACAAAAGTGAACAAATATAATAGATATGTGTCTTTTACACGCCTAAAGATCCATTGCAATGTTTTGGAAAAAGATCAGCTGGCTGAGTGTTACAAACTGGGTGAGGCAAATGTTGACAACAGTTCCTTTGGAGAGACTGATGTACATACAAAAAGGAAGGCAGAACATGTTTGAAAAGATATGAGAACCTTTTAAGGTGTATGTTATAAGTATCGATTTAGCAAATGACAACGAGGAGGAATAAGTATTCAGTTGTATAAACCTCATAACAGGGTTAATGAGTTCAAATATCTGTATTGTAACAGAGCATTAAATTGTGCACAAACGTTTATGGCTGAGAAGCTTGTGATGTGTATGTGTATTATTTATTTATTATTATTATTATTTTTTTTTTTTTTTGGCTTTGTTTTTGTTTACAACACTTGTAATACAGGAGGTGCCTTTGTTAGAAGGCACAGGTCTACATACTTGCAATAACTATATGTATATTTACAAGTGTATGTGTATGTATAGAAGAAAAAAAATGTCAATAAATGTATTGTTTAAAAAAGCAACATCTGTGATGGTGGTGCGGCTGCTTCGGTGTCCACATGCCTTAACATGTCTGTTACACTTTAGCAGCAAAACTGTCGGTTGAATTCATACCAAGTTGGGTTTTTAGATTGCCAGTGACCCAGAATAGATGTCATTTCATTTCGGGAAAAGTAGGTCAAAGTTAAATTTTAAAATGATTTTCTTCCCCTTATAATCTTTACTAAAAATGGGTGAAATACATGCGAGGGGCAGGGTTTGTTTTGTCTGTCTTATTTTTCATTTATCATATGCAAATCTCTAACTTTTGTGGGTGTATGTGTATAAAAGTCACAGAATGTGGCTTTTAGAAAAAAATTGTTTTGTCTTGTGTTTTACAGTTTCTACAGTTGGTGAAGACTTATAAGTATGGAGAAGAGGTGCAAAGAGATTGCGGATTACCTGTCTGGGGGGAAATACCCAGATGGGTATAATAATTATAAAAATTGAGTTTAAGATGATATGCAGAAAAGTTTGCACTGAAGGGTGAGTAGGCAAAGGTGTATTCAAATATATCTACATTTTGGTAAAATGTCTTTTGTTTATATGTACTTTATGAATGTTCACTACAGAAGGACAGCTCTTCTTTGGGAATAGAAAGGTGATCCAATCCCCAGAGAAGCAAGATCACTTTTCAGTGAATTTCACACATCTACAATTGGCGGGCACACAGGGATAGTTAAAACAAGAGCAGCAATATGCCTCCAGATTTTACTGGCATGGCATGTCAGTTGATATTGACAGATGGGTATGTGCTTTATTCTGTATCTTGTAATGAACTCATTTTGTTCAGCCATGGTTAGGACATTATTAATTTGACTTGTTTATCATGACAAATAACAGTTGTTTCTTTAAGGCCTTGGAATGCGACAGGTGCCAGAGGACTGGCAAATCTTTGACTGCTACACAGCCATTACAAAGCCTAAAGGTATATTTTTACAGTGCTATTGTGGTGTAAACAAAAAAAACAACTAAAGATAATTCTGGTGTTTATTATATGCATTAATCAATCTTCACACTGGTGAATAAAAGTACGTATCTTCGTCTAACTCCATGATTGGATTTGCTTTTGTAGGTGTCTGCTGTCTGGGAGTTGGTTGGGATAGACCTGACGGGACCTCTCCCAAAAACTGAGGATGGCTGTCAGTACATCCTCACAGCCACCGACTATTTCTCAAAGTGGGTTGAGGCATTTGTTTTAAGAACCAAACTGCCTTTGAAGTGGCACAACGCATCTGCTCTATTATTTATAGGCATGGCTGCCCCAAAAGAATTCTTTCCAATCAGGGAAGAGAATTTGTGAATGAGGTACGTGAATAATAATTATAATATTTTATTTTGCAGTTTTCAGAAATGTAAATACATAACACATAAACAAAGGCTCAGATGTGTGCAATAACAATTAATTTAACTAGCCAGTACTTACTGGAGTGAGGGGCAGAGGACAGTCAGTTGAAAATGGGATTCAGGAATTGTTCTTATTTAATAGTCTTTAATCTGTTATGATGTTTCAGCTCAACAACAGCGTCTGTGCCGTCCTGGGGATTGAAAGGAGCGTTACAGCTGCATATCATCCTCAAACAAATGGCCGGGATGAGAAAACCAATGACAACATAAAATGGCAAGTTGTTTATTTCCAACCTCACACCTACACATGTGTATCTCTCTCTATACCCTCACCCCCAACATATCTCTCATATTCACACAAACACTCCACACATTGATTTATCAGCACTCCCTTCTAACACATACAGTTGTGTGTCCACAGTTAACTTAACACATGCATGCACTTAAGCTCCTGCACATTTGGAACAGACTAAGTTGGCGTTCCTTAATTTATATATGTATTTGTACCCTTGTACTTCTTAGAGCTCTTACAAAACTGGTGAATGATGAGCAGAACAACTGGGATGTGTTCTTGGAGGCAACATTATTTTCATTAAGGTCAAGGTCCACACAAGTACAAAACACTCCCCTTTGTTACTGATGTACAGGATGTCAAGCCTGTCCCAGAAGACAGTCTGGTTTTGTCTGTCTTTTATGTTGTCTGTTATTTCCTGTTTTATTTTGTTAAGTTTCCCTCGTGTGTCTTGTCTGATGTCTTTACTTCCTTTCCCTGATTGTGTCCACCTGCTCCTGATTACCTGACTCCACCCTAATTTGTTCCACCTGTGTCTCATTGTCTTCCCTCCCTTTTGTGTATTTAAGACCTGTCTTTTCCCCTTGTCAGTCGCCAGTTCGTATTTTCCTTGTGTTAAAAAACTCCACTTCCTGGTTTTGGAGGGTCAGGACCTAACCCTCACCCAACCCTTTAAGAGGAAGAGTCAGGCCCAGACCATCCTCTTTCCTTTGTTTGACTGGGAGCATTTGGCCTGAAGAGAAGACAGACTTAAATGCACAGACTGGATGGATGCATAATGAGTGAGTTGTATTTTGTGTTATAGTTAATTGAATATCTTGAAAGTGTTTGGAATTGTTTTGTAATAGTTATTGTTTCCCTTTGTTTAAGCTTAAAATCATCCGATCCATGTCATCCTATCCAAATCATCCTACCCATGTCAACACCAGAACTGTTCACCTGTATATAATCAACCTGAAGAGAGAATAAGCATTTCAATCAAAGCAATCCCTGACCACTTATCATATCTAACCGTATGCCAGTGAAGAAGTTCTAATTATTACAACACAAATCAGCCCTTTTCATCAACCTTCATAGTTTTTTACACCTTGTGAGATACTTACCAGCGTTTTTGATCCTGTCTGTCTGTCTGCCTACCTGTTTTTTGACCCGGTTTGCCATCTCGTTTTTGCCTGTCTGCCTTATCCCTGTCGGTTTTGTCTGCCTCATTCTGACCTCCTGGTTTTGACCTCCTCGCCTGTTTTTAACAGTACATGAGCTAGCCTGATCCCTATGTCCCGTTGCCTGTTTGACTGCCTTCCCGTGTATGACCTGTTTCCGCCACTGACCTCCCTCTGCTTTTCCCTAGTCGGGGTTCCGACGCGTACCACCGATCCGGACGGAGGGTTCTCGTCCGTCCCCGGTCCAGTGTACTAAACTTGAGAAGAACCCGGTGTCCATTATCCTCAAGATTTTGTTCATTATCATTTTCATTGAACTGTCAGTGAGCTTGGTGTTTAATAAACACTGAACTTTTACATCTGTCTCTGGATCTGCATATGGGTTCAGTTCTCGTACTCTGAGCATTACACGGGAGGGAGGCAGTTTCCCCTCTGAAGTTCCTACTGACATGCCGGTGAGTATATTTTTAAAAGATTGTAGAAACAATTGTAATGGCTTGTTTATCAGTAGTTTTATTGAATACAGCTGTTTTGTTTTTGTTTTTTTGTTTTTTTTTTTGTTTTTTTTACTACAGCTTTCCACAATATTGATTGCTGAGGAGAACGCTTACTGCTCTTACTTAAAGAAGAAAGACATCAATGGAGACTGTAAAATAAAAAAACAACAGAAAACATCTCCAAGTCTCAGTAAAAACAGAAACAGGCCAATGAGAAGCGAGCTATGAAGAAGTACAAGAACATATTTTATTGTGCTGGACAGGAGGTACTTCTTTACAGTATGAGGAAGCGAGGAAGAATTGAGCCTGATTTTTCTGGACCGTATGTCATTAAGGACATAACTGGCAAGCAGGTTACACTGTCCAGTTTAGAAGGGGTTACATTAAAGAACCAATACAGTGTAGACCACATAAAACCTTATAAAAGGAGCCTCCCAGTTGACGGCCAAGTTCCCATTGAGGACAAAACCCCCCATGATATCAAATGCAGCAAAAGGTAAGTACCCTACTGTTGATTTCATCACATTAATACCAGTTCATACATATTCAGCTTATTAACTGAGAGCCATTTGGGTTTCAGTCCATTGCTTAAAGGACACGTTGACAAGACTACTTGCCCTTTCAGTGGTTTTGTGTAATCTATTATCTTTTATGGTGTAGGAGCTTTATTTAATAGAAGTTATGTCTGTCTAAGTGAGCTACCTTTACCCATAGTTGTATGAATAAGTAAATAATGGTGTTTCTAGAGTAGGAGCTTTATTTAATAGAAGATTCCTTCACCCATATTCATATGACTAAGTAATTAATGGTGTTTTTCTACAGTGGAAGCATTATTTCATTTTCAAATAGGTATATCGAAACGTAAGGTAGCATGTTTTGACGGGGTAGCGTCAATCGATAGACGTTGCTGTTGATATAGGCTACTGGTAGCTTACTTCAATGGAACAGCTCAACTCGACAGAACACCTGGCGTCCGGGGGCGGGACAACATCATGGCATTTATCCAATTACCGTCCAGTTTTGAGGCAGTGAAAAAACTGTTCCACTCAGTCCCATTGAAGTGCATGGACGCCGAGCGTCTACGGGCAAATGAACTGACCCTTGATCATATGAGAAAACAGCGCAACAGGAATGTATGAGAAGCATGGGCATTTTTAGCCCATTTTTTGGGGGTGCTGAAGCTCCCCTAAATTGATTCCCAGCCCCCCTAAAATATTTTAAGGTTGCTGAAATTTTTCTTTTTTCATGTTTACTTTATGTACATCCTTAACATGTTAGAAAAATGTCAAAACCTCATACAGTACATGGTTGAAACATAATATTTTAACAATAAAAATACAGCACTCCTCACCCATCTAGTCTGAAAATGGTTTGATCTACTCCATCCCTCCTCTCTTTCCCTGACTCAGACTATCAGCTCTACCTGTGTAGAGCAGTGCACAGGCGCTGCCTTCTGGAGTTGGGTACAGTGGTGGTGGAAGTACCTGGTGTAAACCAGGACATTTGTTTACTTCTGCCACTTAATACTTACATATTATTATCGTCACCAGTCCCTACTTTTGCTGCATTGGAACGTAGATCACTGTTTATGCTGTTATGTGGCAGTTAGCTGATGTTTTTTCAAGCTAGGAAATGTTTCATGTGGTTCAGTCCACCTCTGTTTGAACTGGACTGAGAGAAGCTGCTGTTGTGTCTGTGCATGTGTTCAGATTAAAGACAAGGTGCTACTGTCTTTATCTGACTAGCTATCTGACTGGATGTCCATTTACTCCTATTGTTTGCGTGTGTGTGTGTAGAAAGGAACATATGATTGTTTTTTTCTTGTTTAAAAAAACAAAACAAACAAAAAAACAGATTCAGGTAAGAGTGTAAGATCAACTTGTTTAACTTCATTTTCCACAGCAACCAAATATTCTATTACAATGATGCTGTAAGTTGAATACATGTAGCAGCTTTTTCTCTTATTAGATATGAAACACATTATCTGGTTATTTGCCTTTTGGTTAAAGCACAAAGAGAGAGGGGGGAGCAGAGTGACACTTAACATATACACTGGTCTACAGTTTTGTTTTGTTTTGTTTTTTTAGAAATTATCCCCCTCAGAGATTAAATGTGCTAAAAGTTATGTATTTTAATCAGATTAATTGGAAAACAAATGACAAAAGTGCTGGTTTGCTGGTGTTTTGATGGTATATAATAAAGTGTTATTCCACATATATATTGGTTTATGTACATTTATACAACAGATTTATAAATGTTCCACTGTTAGATCCTGTAAAGTGAATGTATTGTCATGTGCAGACAGTATTTGAAGTAGATCTGGTAGATCTGACTCTAATATTCCTCTGGAATTAAACTCTCATATATATGTATATGTTGAGGAGCTGCATCAAAATGGAGGATTGTCTTCCACCACAAATTAGGGTTAGGGTATATTTCTTTTATAATTCCAATCCATTCCTCTTTTACTGTGGCTCGCATTTAAATAACTTTTATCAGATTTGATGGTTTAGTCACAGAGTTTCTTATACCCAAAAAATGTTACGCTTGTCTTTCACAATGTGGGAACGATGGTCCAAAATTGCGTTAAATGTAGTAAACAGTGAAATTTCTCTTGCCTGGCCAGCCAGCAGTCTGGGTGCTCAGCACCCCTAAACCTCTGATCCTAGAATCGCCCCTGATGAGAAGTGAACAACATCGAGTCCGTTGATTTGTGATAATGCTGATTCTGAACGAACTCATCTCTGAGATGAATGTGTTCTAACACATTTGTAGTTAATGAAATCAACACAACCGTGCATATTTGAACATTTAATTTTAGGGGAAGCCAGGCTTCCCTTCCCTTCCTCTGGTGTGTATCCAGTCCAGAGTTTTCCTGTATTTAAACCTGTATAATCTATGCATTACAGTAGTGGTTTCTGCCTTGCATAGATTTATGTTATGAAAGCAAGACTGTTGATGAATTACTGTACTCTGTTAATACCATCTATAACAGGATAGAGATCTGAAGGGAGGTGTTACGATCATTATCTACATTGTTATGACATAAATAGTCAAAACATGGTGATTTTGGTGATATAATGGATCAGAGGTTATGTTTGGTAACAAACTGGGGCAAACGTCATTTTCCTGTTGCAGAGAAACGACATGTGACTTAGTCCGCTGCTCTGATTGGCTGAGACGAAACATATTTCAGAAGTAGGACAAAGGTTGTGGTCACTGTTGTGTATACCTACGAAGTCTGTGCTTGTACTGTAATTATGCTGCTCAACAAGGTAAGTAGCCCTATTTAGCAATAATTCAGCTGTATATGTGCACAGTTTAAGTTAATTATGTCTTAACTTCGCCAGCTTGTTGTCCTGGCCCACTTTTAAGTGAAACGCTCCATGCTACAAGCTAACTGCGTTTCTGGCTAATGTTATCGCCGACTTTAGCAAACAGCTGCCGTGGTTTTGCTTGCTAACGTTGTAATAGGTTTTTGCTTGGTTTGTTATTTGAAACACCAGCGCATATAATTCGTAAAACTAAAGGTAATTGTCATTCTGTGAAAATGAAAATACGCATAAGTAGGTGAACTCAACTGGCCGGATAACACCGCTGTGACCTCGGTTCAACGTACATCTGAACAAACTCGCCACTGGAAATAATGTATTTCTTTATCCATGCTTGGTTAGTTAGCCAGTTTTATTCTGTAAATGTTAGCGTCGGAAGGAGCCACAATTTACGCGCAACCCTTTGACGTACAGTTGGTGTGTGCACGCGCACGGGCGCGTTACCAAACTCTAATGTGATCAGGTGGAGGCAGTGTTTATTCTGCTGCATATGATGAATATATGACCTGAACCCGTGACTGACTGCTTACTTCATTTAATAATTGTTGCAGTATTTCCTCAATAGAGCATTGAACGTTAATGAACGCGGATTTCTTTGGTGCAGGGCTCCATGTTATTGTCTACGAAGGCGTATTTCAGAACAAATGTTTTGTTTGTTTTTTCAATAAGGACCATGACAGGGTAGTGGAGGTCACCTACAGGCCTTGTTGTGTATGATCGTAACTACAGTCCTTGCTCTGATTGTTTTTATATTGATCCGTATTGGCCTCATTTACATCGCTAAACATTGTATCTATAGTGAAATTGTGACTCGGGGTGTCCACAGTCTATGAGAAAATTATTTGCAGTTAGACCTGGCTCATGATTTTGCAGTGTTGACTGGTTGGTCAAATTAAATTAGTGGATGCATGCATTTCTACCTGCCAGAAACAGGTTTTTCTTAGTCAAACAACACCCCAGTGTCGATTACATTTTATTCTGTCCATGGATATTTTAATCTCTGACAGTCTCCATCTCCTTGGTAGGGCAGTGGTCACAACAAAGCCTTGTGTTACTCAAACATTAGTTGTAAAATGATATTGTGGTATATTTATTTTTATGATGGTGGTTACTACTAGAAATTTGTAACTTGTCAATATATTTACAATATATGCACCTAACCCTGTGCATGATTCTCGTTGTTAAGTTTCATCCTAATAAGCTTTAACTCTTCAGCAACTGGAGGTGCATATCCAAGTGCAGGTAGTCATTGAGGTTGCCCCTTTCATATTGGGCATTGTCACTGTAGAATTGACAGTAGGATATTCTTTGTAATTGTGTCAATGTAGTGGTGCCATCAAGAATCTAAATGCACTTGCACCATGCTGTTCTGTCCGTATTATAGACAGTGTGAAGTCAGTAAAACAGTTTGCATCTTATCATGTTCATGATCCGTGGCCCGGAATAATCCACTCAGTTACACAACAGGGGCAAATGAGTAAATTTTAAAACTTTAACTCTTGAAGTTAAACAATTATAAAACTGTGTGAATGCATGTGGAAATGTCTTAAAACAGCTCGAACATCCTCTCTTCATGCCCCCTTTTTTGTCAGTCCTGGAGTGAATGACACAAACAAGGAAAGTTAAAAAATAATTTGTAAAATGGACCATAACACTTAAGAACAGTTAAAGGTCAGTGTAATGGTCAACGCCCATACAGTGCTGTTGCACTGTGGGCACAATCATGACTGTGTACAGTATGCACATGATGTTTTTTTTTTTTTTCTCCCCATTGTTATGCTAAAATTTCATCCATGGCTTAGTAGTACTGGGTTGGTAGATGTCCTGTTAACTTTATTTTTCTCTCTCCATATAAAACTCAGTTGGTCCGAGCCAGTGTGCGGTCTGGACTCCGGCTACAGGGTACCAGTGCTGCTGCAGCCAGTCTTCAAGCTACTGGTGGCCACTCTGCGTCTCCTGGTTTCTCATTTGGTAAGTTGAATGAGCCATCATAATTACATTATTTTAGGCTCACAATTTTTAACTTGATCTTAATTGTCACTTTTGGACAGCAGGATCAAGTACAGTGACTTCTACAGTGTGTATATAAGCATGTGACTGACATGAGTCATTTACAGGTCTCATTTGTGGAAAAATGTAAGGCTTTTGACTGCTTCATCCACAGAGTTGTCGAGCAGCAGAAGGAGTTCCAGCAGCTGGCAAGGAAATTTGCACGAGAAGAGATTGTTCCGGCTGCAGCTGAATATGACAAAACTGGTGAAGTGAGTAAAGGCCAAAGATTGGGTTTCAGCTACGTCAGTGTCCTGAGATTGTACCAAAGAAATATTTATGTTCCTTCCTCATCTTTACTGATTTAATGATTGTATGAATGACAAGATAGAACTGTTTAGTTGTGAAGGATAGCAGGCTTATTTAAACTGCACTGAACAGTAGTTTATCTCAGTTTTTTGTTTTTTTTTCATTGTTGGGTTGTAGACATTTTTAATATGTCGTGGTAATCTTCAAATGTCTCTACAGTATCCTTTCCCCATCATCAAGAAGGCATGGGAGCTTGGTCTGGTCAACAGTCACATTCCAGAGGACTGCGGTATGTTTCCTACTTAATGGCTATGTTCACTATTATCTTGGTTCCCCACTAGTGTTGGATTATCTACATCCTGATAAGGCTCTTCTCATGTCCATGTGTAGACATTTGTTTGCCATCACTGAGCATTAATTCCATACTAACCCTCCAGCATATTGAAATCTTAAGCAGTGTGAGATTACACAAGACCTCTGCACCTCCAGTTCTGTTGGTGTACAGTCTTTGCAGAAGTCGCTGTAATGTTTGACCTTTTTTGTTTTTAGGAGGAATGGGCTTGTCCATCTTTGAAGCCTGCCTCATCACAGAAGAGTTGGCTTATGGGTGCACAGGAATACAGACTGCCATTGAAGCAAACTCTTTGGGAGTAAGTTTTTGTATATCAGTGCTTATTTGTTGTAGTCAGTCCACTTTGTAGCCATAAAAATGCAGTGTGCTTGTGTAAAATGTATGCATCAAGATATTTGACATCTTCAGGTTACCTGACTCACTGCTGCATGTAACTGTAATTAGTCAGTGTTACTTCAGAAGGAGGGACTGGGAGGTCATTGGATTTTATTTTATTCTTTTTTTTTATCTGATCAGCATCAGGAATTGAGATATATAAGTAGTTGCACATCAGTTAGAATGAACCCATTTCTGTTCCACAGCAAATGCCTGTTATTATTGCTGGTAATGATGCACAGAGGAAGAAATACCTGGGGAGGATGGTCGAGGAGCCTCTAATGTGTGTAAGATATCCATTTTAGAAGTCATGTTCGGTGTGATAAATTTGGACTTTTTGTCCACTGGTTGTTTTTGCATTGTGTACAGGCATTTTTTTTTTTAACTAATGGCTAGATGATTTTGTGTAATAACATTTCTGTTCAGTCAACCCTGGGAGTTTGAAGTCTGCTTAAATGATTAGTGTTCATAACTGCTTGACTTAATTTTGTTTATTTCATTTCAGCAGGTTTTAATGATCAGTTTAGTGTTTTATGACATGTTGAATTGAACGTGTACTAAGCATATTTACTCATGCTGAATGTCTTGAACACTAAAATTTATATGTTTTTGCATCACTTCCTGGAGCAGAAACATTTGTCTCCTTGTACAAGGAGGAACAAATTATAGCCTATCATGTTTATGTGCTGACGACAGTGTTGCAAAACAAAAATGGAGGAAGAAGGTTCTTGGAAGTGTATCTTGAGGTAGTTCAGACACTGTGTTTTCTGCAGGCATATTGTGTCACAGAACCTGGAGCTGGTTCCGATGTGGCTGGCATTAAGACCCGAGCTGTAAAGATGGGAGACGAGTATGTTGTTAACGGTCAGAAAATGTGGATCACCAACGGTGGGAAAGCTAACTGGTGTGTGCATCAGCCACATACTTTGTACACACATACCTTTACTTAACGACACTACTGATAGTAATCGATACAAAAACATCACTCTGCTGTGCTACATGTGATGTTAACATCTATACCCTAACCTGTTCTCTTAGGTACTTCCTTTTGGCCCGCACTAATCCAGATCCTAAGTGTCCTGCCAGCAAGGCTTTCACTGGTTTCATTGTGGATGCTGACACTCCAGGACTTCAACCAGGAAGGAAGGTGAGATAATGCTGCATTGTCTTTGTGAAACTGTACTTTAATGTCAAGATGAGTGTTTTCTTTGTACTCATGATGTAAAAGAACAAATTGTTTTGTTTTGGGGAACTTGATTGTGTCTCCACGTTCTGGCCTGATGTTTTGTTTTCTGAAGTGATGGTAATGGGATCACTAAGGATCACAGTATATGTTTAGAGACAGAGCAGTTTTATATTTGCAAGCACTTTGCACTTAACTGTCAGTGAGATCTGTATTACATACAGTGTGTCCCCCATGCTGTGTGAAAGAACACGCACACAGCAGCTACAGTGAAAATGTCAAGGTTTTGAATTGAGGTGTTCTAGAGTATTATCTTTTATCACAGGGAGTGATAAAAGATGACACTCTCTTCCCCACAAAAATCTTACACCAAAACAATTTCTCCGCAGCACTGTTCTCCAAAGGCCACTGTCACCGCGTCATGCTCTCGGCCCAGCACAGATGTTTTGTTTAAAGAAAACAAATGAGTCAAATAACAATGATACAATGAGCCAGAGCTGTTGCTTACTCAAAGGAAGGTCTTATGTGCATCAATGAATGCATAAAACAGTATTAGATTTCGATGGTAATACCTGTTCATGATTTTCCTTCAGTCTACTTACAATAATTAGGTGACATATACTCTTGAATATAACATATCCTTTGTTTTGTTTTGTGCAGGAGATGAACATGGGCCAGAGGTGCTCTGATACCAGAGGCATCACCTTGAAGATGTGAGGATACCGAAGGAGAATGTCCTGATTGGAGAGGGAGCTGGATTTAAGATTGCCATGGTGCCTTTGACAAGACAAGACCACCAGTAAGCCCTAGTGGATCTTTTACAACCTGAAATGAGAGCCCATAGAAGTCTGCAGAATCCTTGTCTTTACAGATAACTTGACTGACAAAATGTTAAAAAGTAACTATGGAATGTTTACTCAAGAGTCCATAAGACTTGCACCACAGCTTTTAATAAAGAACATGTTGCCATGCTCTATTCATCAGCACCATTATTGTAATAGACATTCTTTTTAAAAGAAAAGTATGCGTTTTCTATCTAATATGAAATGATTTGAATCTTGTTTTTCAACTGCTAGTAATACATGAGAATCTACAACACATCCTCAAATCTAGGTGACAGTGTTAGTATTTTCACATGTGTAGAAGAAAATGTGGTTTATTACAGAACAGATTCAGTAATAGTTGGGTGGTTCTCTGCCTCTGTCATTTTTATTGATAGTAACCAAGGAGCCAACAGTGTGGTTTTGAATATCTTGACTATTTTTGAAGTTTAGACAAGTGTCATCTTGCTAAAAGTAATATCAATCAATCAAATTTTATTTATATAGTGCCAAATCATAACAAAAGTTATCTCATGACACTACATATCGAGCCGATCGAAACCAGCCTCTGAGCCAATTTACAGAAACCCAACAGAAACCTCCAGGAGCAAACACTTGTGAGTGGTGATAGTGGAAGGAAAAACTTCCTTTGAACAGGCAGAAACCTGGAGCAGACCCAGACTCCTGGAGATGGACATCTGCCTTGACCAGTTGGGGTTAAAGAGCGGGAGGGTAAAGGAGGAGAAAAGAGAGAGCGATAGAGAGAGACTGGGGAGAGGGGAAGTAGGGGGAGGACACATGGATGCAGTTGATGCACAGACAACTGAACTAGAACTGTCAAAAGTAGATCGGCTGGTGTTAGTAGAATTACTAAAAACCAGAACAAAGGTCCATGACTACTAATACTATTACTACAAATACAAGTATTAACAGTAGATGTGCTACTATTACAACAGTTAGTACAAATAATAGAAACCTCTACCATCTATGAAACTATATAATAAATTCGATCACAACTATATGGATAAGTGAGTGATGATGATAATATATGAACACTACCCTGTTTTCTGGGATACTATTCACCCGATGCTTTCAAATTGGACACATCATGTTCTTTACCACTAGGAGAGGTGCAGTGCACAGTTTGATTTGTTCAAATTTTTAAATATTTCAGCTTTGAAAATGTGTCCAACCAATTTCTTGAACTCTATTCAGTGTTTTTTTTTTTATTTTATTTTATTCCTCACAACATTCCTGGCTTATTGCATGAGGACTGACCAAAGTGAATTGTTGTGCAGGTGGCAGCTGGAGCGACAGGTCTGGCACAGAGAGCACTCGATGAAGCAACCAATTACGCTCTGGAGAGGAAGACCTTTGGCAAAGTCATTGCTGAGGTGTGTTCAGGTGTTGTGTTGTGATGTTCACTACTGGTCAAAGTACAGAGATGTGTTCAGGATCAGCAGCACTGTTTCCTCATGTCCACAGCACCAGGCCGTGTCCTTCATTTTGGCTGAAATGGCGATTAAGGTGGAGCTGGCCAGGATGGCGTACCAGCGCTCCGCCTGGGAGGTGGATCAGGGTCGCAGAAATACATACTTCGCTTCTATTGCCAAGGCTTTTGCTGGAGACATCGCCAACCAGGTGGCCTCTGACGCCGTTCAGATCTTTGGAGGAAACGGCTTTAACAGCGACTATCCAGTAGAGAAGCTGATGAGAGATGCCAAGATTTACCAGGTAGGTGAAGATGATATGCTGAAAACTGCAGAAAACCTTTGGAAATATTTGCTTTAATTTCACATTTGTCTTTTATCTTTGTTTGCCTTGTAGATTTACGAAGGCACAGCTCAAATCCAGAGACTCATTGTTGCCCGTGAACACCTTGGAAAATTCAAGAAATGAATTCTGCAAACAGGAAGAACTGTTTGATTGTAATGTACTTGGTTTTTAACTGTTGATTTATTCATATATCCTGCAATCTGTTCACTTAAACTCAGAATACAGGTGCAAAATGGTGTGTGCCTTAACACTTGTTTTGCCTGGTCGCTGGACTAATCCAGACCCAAAACTTACAGCCAGTGATGCATTTATAAAGAGATGATTTCAACTGTTTTTCGAACAGGCCTTAAAATACAGCTCATATTGCTCAGTTAGTTGTCATGTCATCCTCAAACTTGGTACAATTTTCACCAGGTTATCTGTTATGAAATAAAAGCTGAGGTAAAACCCACAGCAGCCGCAGAAGTGTATGACCGTAAAAGAAAAAGCAGAGATTATTGTGAAAAGGCTGCTTTGGCGTCTCAGACTAAACATGGATTTAAATGTCTCATGTCAAAATGGCATAACATATTCCAAGGACTATGGACAAAACTGAAACTAAACGAAGAAGCGCACTAATAGCAGCATGTTGTAGAGCAGCGCTGACCTTGAAGCTAAGTCCTGACGTGACCTTTGTAAAAATATCTCCTGACACTGTTAATGCTTTTAGACCTCTTGTATATGATGCAGCATAAGATTAAAACATTTTGATGTATCCAAAGTCTATTGTGAGCATTTCTAAAAATAGAGGGTGTCTCTTGGAAACTGAAACAGAACTGTACTACGTTTTCAAACTCTGTTCAAGTGGTGTGACAGGTGTGTGAATCGTAAACCAGCAGCCAATAACATTTGATCATTTACAGGGTGGGGAAGAAAAATAGAATTAAAACATTTTCTATATGTACATTTTCTTGTGGCAAGCAAATTGTCATGACTTTCAATAAACTAATTGGTCATACACTGTCTTTCAATCCCTGCCTCAAAATATTGTAAATTTTGCTTCCCCACCCTGTATATTAACATGAAAAATGATCAGAAGTTCATTCTACTTGTTAATATAACATCCAAATGAGCCACTCTAAATTTGATTTGGTTCTTTTTTTTTCTGTTAACTTTTCTGTTCAGTTCCTTTTTAAATCAGGACGTTTGACAGTTTTCTTTTACTTTTACCAGTGGTTCTTAACCTGGGTTCGGTCGAACCCTAGGGGTTCGGCGGAGGTCAACACACACACTCGACTCATTAGTCGGGTGTGTGTGTCGGGCTAGGTCCGTGTATGTGAACAAACGGCTTCGGAGACTTTTTCTCTGATTGACATCCAATATACGCGGTGTATTGTTGTTGCTTATAGCACTACAACACATCCGGAAGTGTTTATAATCCCTTTCACTCGTCTGATGATGAATTATTTGAGTATTTTCCACATCGTTGTTATGACTTTTGCTACTTCCTGTTAAACCACAGAGGCAGCCATGTGTAGCGTTTGTTTACATTTTTCGGTCACCGCATTGGTCAGTTACAATCATGTGACAACCAACACACCGTCGCGGATGGAGAAATCGTATTACGCTGAAGCCGAGCTAGTGCCGTAATAAAACAACGATCACAAAAATACTGAAGGAGGATAACGAGAACTTTTTTTTGATACACTACATGCAATTATCTTTTTTATGTCAAAATTGCATGGTTCGGAAAGTTCGGAGCGAGATGAAACGAAACACCGGGTTGACCTGACGGCCTACATATGATTCGTGATGACACGCCCTGCTTGGCCATCACTGGCTGCAGGTGATCACAAGGTTAAAAATTAAAACCATTTCAGTGTGGTAGTATTAAAAAAGGTCATGTCTTTGTGAAAAGGTATGGAATTTGTTGTGAGTTCATGCACTGTATGTTTTTTTTCTTTGAACACAGTGATGTTAATGCACGGTTCATTTTGTGCACCAGTAAAACATATGCCTGTGTCTTGAATTTGAAAAAAAAATCACATTTTGTTTTTTAATGAAGAAGGGTTCGGTGAATGCGCATATGAAACTGGTGGGGTTCAGTACCTCCAGCAAGTTTAAGAACCACTGACTTTTACTGAAGTTATTGGTAAAAGACAAGCAAGAGAAAGGGGAGGGGAAAAAACCAAGAAACAAGGGAAAGATTGAGAGGAAAAAGAGGTAGGAAAAACAAGATGGGAAGATTAGAAGAAAAGGAATTGGAGAAGATAGCTGAAGTGGAAAAAGAAAGAATGATGGCTCTACAAGAACTGGGGGGAAAAACAGGATGAAGAAATAAAAAGTGAGAGGAAAAGATTGGAAGGGAGAAAGGCATCAGGAAGAGAAGAAAAAGATGGAAATGGAGATTCATGAGACACTAAAAAAGGAAAGAAACTGGAGAAGACAGTTGAAAGAGACCGACATCAGGAAGAATGGAGGGGGGAGAAGACAGCGCAAATGTCACAGCAGTACAAAAATGGAATAAACTAGATGGAAGAAAGTAATAGGTATGACAAGCAGAGTTGTAAGATAAATATGGAAAAAAAGTTGAAAAAGGATGAAAATATCTTGGAGGAAATGGGGGGGGGTTGTGAAAGAAGAGGAGAAAAAAAGGCAGAAGAAAAACAATACAATGGAAAATCCAAAATGGAAATGGATGGAGAGTGAATTGAACTCACATCTCATTTGTGTCAGAAAATACACAGTTTATGTCAGTGCTGGGTGATCCACTTTTATTCAAGGTTTATTCATGAAATAGAGATGGTAGGTTTCACAAGACATTTTATTCTGTCAATAAATCAGTGTTTGAAACATTGAAAAAACCCAGCAACCTTTGAACAGGTGCATAAATAACATAAGGTAATAAATATAAAAAAAATCATTTATCCAGTTTGGTGTTGGTGTAAATGAACATAATCACAAACATGAGATATAACACATTAAAATAATCATAAGTACACCATGAAGTTTTAAAACAAATCTGACACATTTCAAACCTAAACCTGAATAAAACACCGTGATTCTACAACACAGATACAACTTGTTACTGTAATTCACAGGTGTCAAACATGTCATTCAAAATCTGGCCCGCCAAAAGGGTCCATTCCAGCCCTTGGGATGAATTTGTGAAATGCAAAAATTAAACTGAAATATTAACAATCCTTTTAGTTCAGGTTCCACATTCAGACCAATTTCAATCTCAATTGGGCAGGACCAGTAAAATACGATCATAATAACATATAAATAATGACAACTCCAAATGTTTCTCTTTGTAAATGTAAATATTTTCATGTATTTACACTAAAACAAGTATAATTTTGCAAAAAAAATGTGGATAACCTGAAATGTCTTAAGAGAAGCAAGTACAATTTTAACAATATTCTGTCTGTTATTGAATGTTTTGTGTTTGTAGATCCACTTTGATCTGTAAGTTATAATGTACATGTGTAAATGATAAACTGAGGCCGAATATTGTTAAAATTACACTTGTTTTTCAGTTTGTTCATGTTATTCACATCTTTTGAAAGGATAGTTTGTAGATGCAAACCTGTTCATAATGTAAATGTACTTTTTACCTCCGCCAAGGAGGTTATGTTTTTGCCAGGGTTTGTTTGTCTGTTTGTTTGTTTGTCTGTCTGTTGTTTCTTTCTTTGTTTGTCTGTCCGTTAGTGTGCAACATAACTCAAAAGTTATGGACAGATTTGGATGAAATTTTCAGGGTTTGTTGGAAATGGGATAAGGAAGAAATGATTAAATTTTGGTGGTGATCGGGGGGGGGGGGCGCAGACCAGAAAATTTCATCAAAATCTGTCCATAACTTTTTGAGTTATGTTGCACTCTAACGGACAGACAAACAAACAGATAGACAAACAAACCCTGGCAAAAACATAACCTCCTTTGGCGTGGGGGGGCCCACGGGGGGGGGGCCACTGATCAGCCTTGGTGGAGGTCTGCGCTCTCCGAGTGCTTCTAGTTTTGCTCTAAAACATAGAGAAAAGTTTGTAGTTCACATTATTCATATAATATTATGTTATTATTTTACTGGTTCGGCCCACTTCAGATCAAATTCAGCTGAATGTGGCCCCTGAACTAAAATGAGTTTGACAGCCCTGCTGTAATTGAACAGATACAAATGTAAGTTTTCAGCTACAGGAAACATGAACATAAATGTTTCTACGTGGCCATTCTGATTGTTTACTTTAATTTTTCATCTTTTCTACAAATGCATTGGCTGCCTTGAGTCATGCTTCCTGTTGGTAATTCTTCTCAACATATACTGCCTCAATCTGTATTTGCGTATTGTATCTAATCTACTGTTTGTGTTTTTGCAGGGCGGTGATGAGGGCATCTACACGGTGAGTTTCGTATGATTAAACTGACTCTAAAGGTGAAAAAAAAGAGCATGTAGTATAGTAGGTCACTATTTCTCTTTCTGTTTACATCATTTCTGTCTTCCCCTCAGGGTCTGACCCCTCATGCCACAGACACATATGAAACTATCGGCATGAAGAAGTGATCACATCAACATGTGACGGAGAGTTAACTCTTGTTTCTTTTATATTTAAATATTGCACATTATCCTGCTTTTGAGAATTTGGAGAATTTATATCACGTAGAGTTGGAGAAGTCAGAAATAGAAAAGTTGAGCCCAAGGCAGTTTTTTGCGGAAATGCTCTGCCCTTTGTGTATAAGAAAGCTGCACTGCTGTCTCACATATTTAATGTTTATGCTAATATATTTTTTATAAGAGTATAAGAGCTTTAGAGGGTTTCATATGTGTGAATTAAAACACGAAAATGTGCTTTGTCCGCTTCATGACAAACCACTTGAAGGCGATTCTATTAAGGACTCTTGCCATCCACTGTCTTCCTCTTTTCATCTGTTTCAGAGTCACTTTGGTGTAATATGCATGACTGGACTTTAGTGTTTGGTTTTGATCTTTTTAGTTGCTATAATAACAAGAAGTAGGGGTTAGGTTTTCTGGAGAACTCTGTAAGTATCATCATTCTGGGTTTAATAGTAAAACGGAGCTGAAAATTCATCCAGCATGCTGATCTGTGAGGTAAAATGAGAAATATTTCTTGTACACCACAGGATGGCAGTGATGGTGTCACTGATCCAACTCTTAAAACTTCTTGCTCCCACCAAAAAACACACACAGACACACACACACCCACCTGCCGTGTGGTCATTGTGCTTGATTTTATTTGTCTTTTGGTGGGAAAGTGTTGACTGATAAACTGCCACTTATCAGCCTCTAACATCAGCATACTCTGTTTCCATAGCCTGCTCTCATATACAGTATGTTTATCATTCAGTTTTCAACCATTTTAACCCTTAGAGACCTAGAACCATTTCTGTGGTACCTGACCTCTACTAGTTTATTTAGCCTTTCTTAAATATTTCTATGTCAGAATCAGGAGTTAACCTCAATTTCATCTATTTCCTTTAACCCATAAAGACCCAGTACTTCTTTTGTGGCAGTTGTTAAATGAATTTTTCCTCTATTTCTACCTTACTGAACTGATTTACCACCAATTTTCTTTATTATTATTATAATACTATCCTGTGTATTTTGCATTTTTGGTGTAAATCTTGTATTTTCCTATATTTAATTTACAGATCACGTAGATGTTCTTGAAAACTCAGAGTAAATTCAAAGTTAATTATATCAAAATAGAGAAAATGAAGAAAAAGTAAATTTTTCAGCAAAGATATTGCTAACTGAATGTAAAAACAAGTCTCTCCATCTACTGTCATTGATCCACCTCCATAGGTTTACTGGTGAATCAATGTTGTAGAAGATGACAGTGTTTCCACGGTAACTACGGAGCCTCTGAATGTCCAAATGGGTCATATCTGATGACCATGAAAAGACGACGAACTGTATTTTACACCAGTTATTTACATGTATTGATAGGATTAATGGATCAACATGTATTAAACAGTTTATATCTGTAGATGGTTTGTATCACCGGTGGCTGTTTGGGTCTCTATGGGTTAAAGTCACAATTTTCATGAAAAATATTATTGAAAATGTGTGTTTTTTTTTACTTTATTACTCAAACAAAACCTATACCAAGTTTTTTGCTATTGAGAAATGTCAAGAAGATGTTTTAGACTTCCTAATAAGTTAGTGTGTGCTTTAATTTGTTACCTTTTGAAGCAAATTAGACACTGATTGGGTCAAAACAGGAAATTCGGATGAATTTGTGATGTATAATGTTAAAATCCTAAACACATTTACTATGGAACTTCTACATGTCCAAATAAGGCTTATGTTGTAGCACTGAAAAGCTGCTTTATTTTGTTTGAGTATGTGTGGATTAGGGTGTCAAAACTGATCCACAGATGATGGTCTTGGTCTTAAGAGTTTTTTTTTATTATATTTATGTATTTATTTTTTACATTTTGTGAACAGCAATGTTTTCATGAAGAAGCAAAAATGTTAAGTGAAAAAAAAAAAAAGTGGAATCCATCATGAATTAAATGTATCCAAAGTTAGCAGATTGGTTTGTTGGTTGCTCATTAAAGTACAGTTGTAAAGTGTAAGTCTGAGGTGATTTTGTGATCAGTCTAAATTAAAGGATTAATTTGTTTTTCCCAATAGGAGGAGGAGTCGCCTTTTGTGTTATCCTCAGTCTATTCTAATGTTCAGTGTGTGTGTGTGTGTGTGTGTGTGTGTGTGTGTGTGTGTGTGTGTGTGTGTGTGTGTAGGTGTGTGTGTGTGTGTGTCATCTGCTGTAGTGAACTGGTTCTCCATGCCTGCTTTTCACCAGCCTCTCCTGCGAAGTAGAGCAAGTAAAGACACGAAAATAACTGTCACGTTGCCTTAACCAAACCGGAAAGGTGACTTTTGGCGCATTAGATGTCTGCGTCTCTGTGTGTGTGTGCGTGCGTGCGTGCGTGCGTGTGTGAGAGAGAGAGACACACACTCAGAGAGAGAGAGAGAGAGAGAGACGGAGAGAGAGAGAGGGTTGAAGCAAACAGGTGTAATCCAAACAGCCAGGTGAAGGTGCGCCTTCTTTTTTCTCATGCGCAAACATCATGGCGTGCGCTCTAGAAGTTTAACGCGCAACCAAACGGGAAGGATTTATTGTTTTCACATTGACTGAGCTCATACAGAGGCCTTACATATTTATATTTTGTATTTTTTTTTCCACGTGGGACCACACTTTTTGGACAGGATCTCGTCTTAACAGATAACATCAGTGATGATCTGGCAGCAGGACGCATGAGTCCGTTTCGGCGCTTTTACGCATTAATATCATTTTGTAGAACTCTGTTACTGGGACTGCTGAGCTTTGTTCCAGCTGTGAAATTGTCCTGAATTGTGAAAAATTTACACCCATTTCCGGGGAGAATGACATCTCTGTTGAACAGACTCACTGTGTGTCTCTGTATCCTGCGGATCTTTGGTAAGATGACAGAAATGTGGTGCTTTATTTTTGTAATCTAATACATTATGTCATTTTTTTTTTTTTTTTTTTTGACAGTGGTTTTACTTCAGGGGCTGTAATCTAATCCAGGATCAAAAGTCACTATTAACCCACAGCAGTGGTCCTAGGGGCTCCGTGTTACTTGATTACACACAATAAATCATTCAACCAGCACTACCTCATGTCATTTTACCTACTTTTCCTGTTTGTTTCTTAACAGTGATACTGGGAGACTTTGTGGATGTCCCTCCAAATGATTCAGTGCGCTCTTTAGCAGAGGGGGAGACCACATTACCATGTATCTACAGTAAACCCGAGCCAAATGTAATAGTGGTACAGGTCTCATGGTTTAAAGAAAACAGGGATGGCACCAGAGAGCAGCTCATCACTGCACACCGTGAAAATGGACAAACAGGTATGTTATAACATAGTGGCCTAACCCACTGTGGGTTCTTGTTGCTCAAGTCATACCACTCTCTAAAAACATGTATTGTAAAATGTCTTCACACTGAAAAAACTTCCTCTTTCATTACACCAAGTAATCCTCATTTAACATAGTACTTAGTCTTATATTACCAGTGCAGTGAGCAAACTCTCTAGTTGTTTAACAAGTTGTTGACATTTGGGATGGAAGGTTTTTTCCCTTTTACTAAAGATGGAAAGCTATCTCAAAGTGTTGAACAAACTGTGAACCGTTAGAAACACAGACAATTTTCAGAAGAATATATACACTGTAAAAAAAATCCTGTTGTTTTTATGGAAAAAAACTGGCAGCTGTGGTTACCAGAGCAATACTGTAAAAAACACATCCAACTGTAAACATATTTATTATGAAGTAACATGTAGATTTAACATTTTAAACATGTAGATTTAAATGGTAAATGGACTGCACTTATTTAGCGCATTTTATACACCTTCATGGTGTCCAAAGCGCTTTCCAAATCCACCAGGTCCAACTGGGAGCAATTTAGGCTTTAGTGTCTTCCATGGACACTTTAACATATGGACAGTCAGAGCCAGGATTCGAACCACCAACCCTTTGGTTATTGGACGAGCTGTTCTACCACTCTATCAATCCATTAATTTACAAATTTAAAATGTTAAATTGTTGAATGTTTACTTTTTTTTATCACTTTTTTATATATATATTAAAAAAAAGCAGATAGGCCGTTATTTCAACAGTGTGGTCTTGCAATTTAAACGGCACCACATTGTTTTTCAGTTTACAGTTTTATTTTCTAAAAACAATAGAAATACATAATTTGTACATACAAATCTGGTTTTGTTAACATACTCTTCCAGCTATATTTGATTCAATCGTTAACACAAAAATCTTTTCAAATAAACAACTTTGCATTGTGTTGTCACTTACAGTTTTTTTATGTTGCAATTTTACAACTTTTTAGTGTTAATTCTACAGTCATTTTTTACAGTGTATAAACGTGCCAAGACTCTCATCTTTGTACAGTTTAGTTTTGGTGATTTTAACTGTGCGACATAATTGGTTGATACTGTGAGCTAAATGTAAATATAATGGTATCAATGCAGGCATATGTATGGAACTGAAAAACAAAACCCTTAGGTCTGTTTTGCACTTGTTCGGCTTCATTTCTTGTGTCACACTCCTTTGACTCTTTCTCTGCAGATGCTTCCCTTTCTTTAACATCAGGTGCGCTCGTCCCTCCTTACCTTTTCCTCCTTTTGTCTGCAGCGTTTGGGACGTGGTCTCGGCGGCTGCGCTTCAAAAGCAGCGAACCCACCGTTGATTCCTCTCTGGTTCTCAGACCACTGAGACCTCTGATGAGGGGAAATACATTTGCCAGGTCGACACCTTCCCCCTCGGCACATTTAACAAGGAGATGTCACTCACTGTGTGGAGTAAGTGCTTCTGCCACTGGAACAGAGGAGAGATTACCTACAACAAAGTTACTGTAATGAAAGGAAGTGATAATATCAGTATCTGAGGTTGAAAATTTAGGAAGTGCACATGTACCCACACTCTAAGTCAGAATTGCAACCTCATTTATGTGCATTCACAAACAGCATATCATTTCTCTAAATGACTAATAGTCAACAACAAATCAAATAATTAGTAATAGTGTTTTGTTATGCAAGACTGGTGTTTGTTACAGTCCATGTAATCTCATAAAAGACAATATTACATGAATGTTTATCAAAGTGCTCCTGAATATATCATTGTAATCTCCTTTCTACCAGTAAAGTAAAGGTTTCTACATGAAATATTTCTTATATATTCATATTTGTATTTTTTTACCTGCATTTTTTAAAAGTAATTTTCTCTGCAGTGAAAAGTTGTTTTTTTGTTTATTTGAATAAGCTCTGAAACTTTCGTCCCCTACAGACAAAAATAACAAAACAAAAGAAAACGCATTGCTTGGTCCCAGGAGGATATATCCAAAAATATTTAACCCTATAAATTTGCATATTAACCCTTTCATGCACAGTGGTCACTGCAGTGGACAGTTATTCTACAGCTGTTCTCTTGTATATTATGGATTTTGTTGTTTTAGTTGCGTATCAGCCGACACAGCGGACCACTTATGCACCATCCCATAATACACTGCAATTCATACCATTACTCTAACTCTGCAATGCTTGAGAAACCTGATCTGTAGCTACATATTTTAATGTAAATCAATTGCTAATTGTTATTAGACTGTAATTAACAGTTTTGTTTTGGTTTTTTTTTTAAGTTGTTGTGTTTTATTGTTTTTTGCATATTATTTGAGTGAGTAAAAACTACTATTATAGTATGTTAAAATGTGAGAAAACATCAAATTAGCAGCATTAAAACAATTTTTTCCATAGTTTTCACACAGTATGACAGTAAATGCATGGCTCTTTGCTTCAAAAATTAAACACATGGTGTCCAGCTGAGTGGACAATTTTTGTAACCCCATGAAAATAGATTAAAAAAAAAAAAAAAAAAAAATTCAATCACATTGGTTTTTTTCATGTCTAAAGAGGAATAAAAACACTCAGGAAAAAAATCTTGATTAAAGTTCTCATAATCATGCATGAAAGGCTTAATTACTAATCTTAGCCAATTTAAGAGAACGATTTAATAACAAATTGAGTCAACCTGCCTGATGTGCAAAGGTAGTTTAATCTACAGTTTAGGGGCAGCGACTTAACAACACCCTGTAAACTGTCCCAAAAATATAAAACACCAATATATGACATGGGACCGTTCCTTTGTAATAGTAATAATGACCCTCCTCTGTTGCATTTAACCTCCTAAGACCCAGCTATGGGTTTTCTGTCCACATTTATGTATAAGAGTTTCACAATTTTATACAAAAAACCCCAAAACTATCCACCACAAAGGACATTCCATAAAAATTTTAAAAACTGCATCTGAAAAAATTGCATCATGATGTTTCCAATATAGGCACTTATTAATAAAAACAAAAAAAAGCTGGTCCTTTGCTGACATTTCCTGGGTCTCAGAGGTTTAAAGAGGACTATAATATGTCTTTATTATTACTGACTCTTACTATTTCATCCTACCGTTAGTTGTCTAACTTTTCCATTGCATCATATGTTTAATCTAAATAAAGGACATTTAAGGAAGTCTAACTCACAGACACAAGGGTTCTGATTGGCCTGAGTTCTTAAGTCATTCACAGCCTCTCCTTTTCGTGCAATGTGTGTGTGTAAGGATTCATCTACATTTTGTTGCAACAAGAGACAAAAATCCAACATAAGCAATGCCTGGTAATTTACTCCCACTTTATTAATTTCTAGGCGAGGGTCAAGGGCGTCACAGATGGACAGCCCATGACTTTTTGATTCATAACTTTTGAACCGACAAGTATAAGACAAATATTACACATAACTGTAAAGATCTAAATGCCATCTTAAACATAATCAAAGGGCAAAATTTTAGTTTCAAATATTTTTAAATGAAAATATCAAAAACTTCTGCATCACAGATGACATTTTTTTGGTAAGAATTACAAAGTTCTCAAAAGTGAAGTTCCTATGACATTTTCATCCTAAAATGTATTCAGTGTATACATTAAACCCTCTATTTTACAACCTAATAATTGGTTTGAGGAAAAAAATATGTTATACCTAAATAGCAAGAGTTTTGACAAATGGCAGCGTCACAGATGGACAAAGCCAAAAACGACACGGATGGACAACAAAAGTAAATATCCAGTTAAACATTTTTTATTTCAGTTATCAATATCATATACTTTTTTTTTTTTTTTTTTTTTTACAATATTTACAACATACAAACAATATTAACATTATATTCAACTGTATTTAGCATAGATATATGCATTTATTAATTTTAAACACTGTGTTTAGAATATGACATAAACGATATAATTGTCAAATATCAATGTATTTGGAATAAATGTCAGTTTATTTATGGAGTTTCTAAAACGAACCCAGAATGACGGCACAAAACTTTGTCACTTTTTTCATAAAACTCCTCAAATTTTTGTTTCACAAATTTTTTTTCATTTCAAAATCATTTTCCTAAAAATATAAGTAATTACCTACCCAAAAATATGTTTGGTGTAGATTATTGTCATTTAATTTTTTACCAGATGTTAACCTTCCCTTGACTTCGCCCATAAATTGATACAGAGGCTTATATTTTACTTATTTTGCTTTAGTTAATAATTGCTTGGAGCTCAGACAATCTGCTATCTGTCGACTATCTATTGTTGAATGTGTGCACCGTATGTCACCAGTAAAACCCATTGAGTTTGATCAATGACAGTATATGGGAACACTGGGTTATGTTCAGTTGTTTATATGTTTTTCTCTTCGGTTTTCTCTGTTTAGATACAATCACTTTTGAATTTACTATAGATATTCATGAAGATTTAAATTAAAAATAGGAAAATACATGATTTATGGTGAAGATGCACAATATAGAGGATAATATGACAGTTAAAGCTGCTACATCACTTGAGGAAAGTTGAATGGAGAGAAACATTTATTTGGGAACTGGGGCAATAATACTACTGGGTCTTTATTGGTTAAACAAAAGTGCATTTTCAGATTAACAGTTACAGAGTCTGACAAAGTTTAAACACACAATAAATAAATACTCAAGAGTTACGTAACTTTGCTTTATACTAGAATGTATAATGTCACTAGACCTGTCGATAGACATATTAATTTTGATTGTTTATGTTATTGGTCAATTAGTCCTTTCAGCCATAATTATTTTTCTTGATGTATAGCACTTCAAGCCCCTCCTTTGAAGTAGATCAGACTACACTTGTCAAGATCTGTTTGTTTTTTAATGGTGATCACAAAGGTCTAGTTGATCTCACTGATTACAATAATCTGGTTTCCAACTCGGTTCAAAACAAAAGAGATTAGTTTAAGATGTGCCTATATTGCTTCGTCCAGAAGCAACCAGTATAAACGTCTTTTTACTTCCTAACGCCTTCAAAAGGAAGGCGTCTTTTAAAATAAAAGCACCCATTTTTATAATTTAACCTAATGAAACAAAGTCCAAACAAATTGAACACACATCATATTTCAGATCCTTTCCGGTGAACCTCACCGACTCCAAACTCATGTTGCACTTCGGTCCCGTTGGAGATTTAGTTTACCTTTAGGTCCCTTTTCCTGTCCATATGTACGATGACCTCTGTCAAATTGGGCACCCCACAGAAACACAGAAAGTGCACAGACATGTTTGCAGATACTGTCTATTTCACATATTCCTTGAACAACTTTTTTTTCCAGATGATGAGCCTGTTTATCTTGGTACTTGGTAAACCTGTTAACATGTAAATATGAAATCTCTCTGTTTTCTATACATTTGCTTGAGATTACTTAAGAGTCTGTCCTCTGGGAAAACAAAGCATTCCTCTATGATGGTTTAGGACATCTCTACTTAAAACTTGACAGGGGTTGTAGGGATGGATGTTGTGTGAATTGGTCTTTTTGTTATGGTTTATTCTTAGTGATCAACGATATGATCAAGAGGGGGGAGTATGTAATGGCAAAATTACTTATATCCATATATATTCAATATATTTCATATATCATATAGGCTCTAACTCTATTTCAGATATATTCATGTTCACTGTGTATTCAGAGCAGTTTGGACCTCTTTTGTGTTGTGTCCACAGTAGAAGGCCAAACCAAAATTTCTCACAGGGTCTTATCTCTAAGTTCCTGACACTAACCAAAACACTTTCCACACATCATAATTTTCTCATGGGAGACAGAAGACTACAGGATGATTTTGTATTTTTGGGTTCAGACCGTCTCAGTCTTTGTCTGAGGGGTATCTCTTTCTATGGAGCTCCAAATAAAGGGATTTCTTTGACACTGAACGTTTGAACTTATCCTTCTTATTATAGACGAATTAGTAGAGTAATATCTTTCCATAACACTAAGTATATAAGTTATTATTAATAAAGTACTGGTACTGACCAGATCATCATGGGTAATGTCACGTCCGTCCACCAGCAAAAGTTTTCACATACACGTGCTATTCAAAATCCAGTATTTCTGAAAATATAGCTTCCACTGTCAAATAATATCAGTAGTCTGTGCACAAATGTATTAGCATTATTTCAACACAGTTCTATGCATTTCTTACATCTTTTTTTTGACAAAATGGCCACTCATTTAACTCCCTAAGTAAATTTTAGCCGTTATGAGCTATTTTTGTTGTTATTATATTTGTCCAAACAAATGTACCTTTAATGGTACCAGGCATTAAAATAAACAAGAAACTGAAGAAAACAAGGGTGGTCTAATAATTTTTTCCACGACTGTACATCCACACAAAACAGTAAACAGTCATCAGTGACTGTGTGATTTTCAACTCAGACTTCAATGTGCCTAAGCTCATCTGGGATATCCTCAGAAGAGTCAACCATTTCTGCAGCAGCAATTTTCACTGCTTGTTTTCAGATAACGCAACTTCGTCTCTGACCACAAGCTCCAGGTATGCCTAGTCTATTCTGCACTGATAGCACAGCAGCCTAATACAAATTGACCAATAGGTGAAGAGCTGGCAAATTTTTTTTTAACTGAGCCTTATAACCTGCATTGTGAACATAGTAAATCACTGAAGTGAACATCAAATGCATAACCCTATTTCACGGCAAATTTCTGCTGATGTGTGAATGGGTATTTGTTTATCACTCTGGAAAGGCTGAAAATTAAATAGTCAACAATCACATAATGCAAGGACCATACATAATGCGTAACCAGGACTCAGGATTATGGACAAAAATGTCCCTATAAAAAAGTATAATAATAATAATAATAATAATAATAATAATAATATATTAATAAATAAATGAATGAATGAATGAATGATGTATATGTTGACAGATGTCTGGATCAGCACTTCTATTGTTGCAATGTTCTAAAAGTGATCTTTTTTTACCTTACATGTGTTTTTCTTGTATTTTTATATATACTTCTTAGATTTTTGTGTTTGTTTGTTTTTGTTTGTTTGTTGTTTGTTTTTTGGCACTTATGGGAAAGGAACCACATATGGTAACTTCACTGACTTTGATTTTCTTCATGACACTAAAAAAAAAAAAGAAAAATTAAAATAAATAAATAATAAAAAATGCCAGCATCAGTACAGATCATGATACATGTTGAATCACAAGCTGTATTTATTTGTTAAACTATTAAGTATAAGCTGTTAAACTTTTCTTTTACTGTCACAACAAGACAACACTTATTTAGAACATCTGACAAATGTAACCTTGAAGAGGAGCACTCAGACACTGTGCACATAAATAGCACATACAGCAGAACGTCATGGAAATGTCCATGTTGAGGCTAGACAGACGTTTGGCAGTGTACGCCTCCCTCTGCTGGTTTGTGAAATGCACATACATACGTATCTGTTTACTTTTCTAAGTTGCTTCCTGTGTTGTTGTCTGTTTACTTCATGTCTTTGGGTCATGGGTTAACCCAGTTGTCTACATTGTCCCTGCCCCACTTCTCCTTTTCTCCATCTCATAGTCACTCCCCTCTCACCCGTCCTTTCCCTCCCTCACCTCTGCCTCCACCCATTCTCACCTGTTTCCAGTCAGGGAGGACAGTCTGAGTCTCTACACCCACCCACCCTCTCTCTCTGTGTCTGTTCCTGTCAGTTCATTTCACATCGTCTCTCATCTCAGCTTCCAAGGCTTTGTGTGTTTTTCCTGGTACCTTGACCTTTGTACTCCCATGTCTGTGTATATTTGGATTTTCTGTAGGACCAGCTACTTATCTTTGTAAGATTGGGCTTCCCTTCACCATTAACCCTGATGAAAAAGTTTGAATCGAAAGAAAAACTTGACCTGCAACAACTGTCAGTGAACTTCAGTAAAGAACAAATACAGAGTCAGCCAAAAATAATGTATACACACATCAGGAAAATAAAAACTTGCATAAATACTTAATTTGTATAAGTCTGATCAAATTAAGATAATACTGTATACTGTTGTACAATGTTTCCCAACAGATGGCATTACCCTCATGAATAGGGGTGTTAGCAGGGGTGATTCTAGGATCAGAGATTTAGGGGTGCAGAGCATCCAGAGCACTGGCCAGGCCAAGAAGTTGCACTGTTTTGTACATTTTAACGCAATTTCAGACCATCGTTCCCACATTTATGAAAGAAAAGCATAACATTTTTTGGGTATGAGAACTCTGTGACTAAACCATCAAATCTGATAAAAGTTATTTAAATGCTGAGCCACAGTAAAAGAAGAATGGATTGGAATTATAAGAGAAATATACCCTAACTTTAATTTCTGATGGAAGACAATCCTCTATTTTGATACAGCAGCTCCTCAGTGTATACATATACAATAGAATGGATTTAAGTCCAGGGGAATGTTAGTGTCAGATCTACCAGATCTACTTCAAAACACTGTCTGCACATGACAATACATGGACTTTACAGGTTATCAGTTGAACATTTATAAATGTGTTTATAATGTACTGTACATAAACCAATTTATATATGGAATAACACTTTACCATATACCATCAAAACATCAGCAAACCAGTACTTTTGTCATTCGTTTTCCAATTAATCTGACAAAAATACATAACATTAGCACATTTAATCTCTGAGGCAGATAATTTCTAAAAAAAAAAAAAAATTGTAGACCAGAGTATATGTTAAGTGTCTCTATGCTGTATTTTTGTTGTTAAAATATTACGTTTCAACCATGTACTGTATATGGTTTTGATATTTTTCTAGCATGTTAAGAATGGACATAAAGTAAACAAGAAAAAAGAAACATTTCAGCAACCTCAAATATTTTAGGGGTGCTGGGAATCAATTTAGGGGTGCTTCAGTACCCCCAAAAATGGGCTAAAAACGCCAGGGTGTTAGGAAAATATCGGTTCTGCAATATATCGCGATATTTCATTTCACAATACTGTATCGATATTAAAAAGTACTGTATTGATATCTTTAGATTTATTCAAATGTGTCATATCAGTACCTGGACTCTTGTATGTTTTGTCTGTTGTTTGTGTTTCCTGTTTTATTTTGTTAAGTTCTCCTCTTGTGTCATGTCTGGTGTCTTTGCTTCCCTTCCCTGATGTTTCACCTGTGTTGAGTACCTGTCTCCGCCCTGATTTGTTCCACCTGTGTCTCATTGTCTCCCTCCTTCTGTGTATATAAGCCTGTGTTTTCCACTGTCCTGTGCCAGTTTGTATTCCTCCTTGTGGTGTTTACCTACCAGCGTTTCTCTGATCCTGTTTGTGTGCCTGCCTGTTTGTTCCTGACCTGGATTGTTCCTCGACTTCTGAGATTTGTCTGACTCCCTGCCGGTACTTCAGCTGATCTGCCACTCTGGTGTTTGACCTTTTTTGCCCGGATTCATGGTTTGTGTTTTTGCCTTTTCCCTTATGTACCGTTGCCTGATTGCTAGACTCCCTGTGTATGACCTGGTCTGTCCCCTGACGCTCCTCTGCTTTCTCCTAGTCAGGTTCCCCTCGTGTGCTCCCGACCCGGGCAGTGAGCTTCCTCTTTGGATTCGGACGCTGTGACGAATCCACGCAAACAGTCCTCGAGGATTCACTCAAGACCCCTCTGTGTGAACTGTTTATTCTGTCTGTTTAATAAACACCACTTAATTGTATTTTTGTCTTTTGGTTGTGCTTTTGGGTCCAGACGTTGTATTTTCAGTCCTAACAAAATGTAGATATGGCGGAGGTTCATTTTTGTCTTTTGTTTTTCTTTATTGTTTATATCTTATTTATTCTTATTCTTTATTTTCTCACTCTTTCATTAGATAATGTTAGTTCCTTTTGTTGGGATTGAACTAAAATACTGTTCTGATGTTAGTTCTGAACTAATAGAATATGAACATTTGAACAGGATCTGAAACTGTTATGTCTGTAAAAAAGAATTTCAGTTTGAACACAGGAACACTTTGTGATAGCATTAGATCCTGTTGGGAACAAATTAAAAACGTGTTAGTTTGTGTGTATTTCTGGTGTAATTCAGTTCTTCAAGGAAATAATCATTAAAAAAAAAAAACTGCTTTTTTTAACAGTATCATGATATATTGTGATGTATCGTGATCCTAGTATTGTGATTTGTATCGTATTGCCAGATTCTTAACAATACACACCCTACTCATAAATGTAGCATCAATAGGTGATGTCTACAACATGGCAGTGGTATGGTTGTCGACTGAGGAATGTAGGATCATTTAAAGTGGTGCTTCAAATTTGACAATGCTGTTGAAGTCCAAAGACAATGGAGGCGTGAGTTTGGTTCAGAACCTCCTACACGTCTGACAATTTCAAGGATTCGTGATAAGAGCGAAACACATGGTACTGAGTTACCCAAGCAGTAGTTTGCCGTACACATAAATGTTTGGAAAATGGCCACCACTTTGAGCACCTCTTGTAATTGTAGAGGTCAAAGGTAACTGTATTAATCTCATGATGTCTGAATAAATTGGTATTGAAATAATTATGCAAGTTTTTTTTCCTGATGGTGTATACATTATTTTGGCTTGCTCTGTACATTTGGTCTTCAGAAGATCTTTTTTTTCAGTGTTACATTGAGTCAGGTGTAAAGATAAAGATGTATTTATGTAATCATGGCCTTTTTATTTTATTTTTTGTTCCACTCGTAGTGCATTTGGTGTGACATCTGTAGTATATTTTGTTTTAATTTGATTGTTTTAGGGGAAAATAAGGGGTGAGAGATGAGGTATAGTTATATGAAAAAATTTTGGGCACCCATCAAAAAAAAATAGTATAATTTGGTGTTTGTGAACACAGGCTTTGTCGGATCTGAAAGCTAATTGAACAAAACTTTAAAGAATCATGATGATAAATAATAAGTGTCCCCACATCTAAGCTTCTTTCACTAATTTTGTGAAGTGTCTACTATCAGCAGTCAGTTCACTGATCCACCCATAGAGCACGTCCTTCTTCAACATCATCATCATCACACACTGCTTCCTCCCCTGACTATGGCTACTACTAACTCAACTGATAAAAGCCCAACTGCGTCATTCCCTCATTTACTCCCTCACAGAGAACGAGGTGTCTAAACTCCTTTCCTCTAGCCGTCCTACAACATGCTTGTTGGACCTATTCCATCCAACCTCTTACAGTCTGTTGCCCCTACTATCACAGCACCAATCACACATGTGATTAATGCTTCACTGACTTCAGGAACATTTCCTACAGTATTTAAACAAGCGCAGGTAACACCACTACTCAAAAAACCTTCCCTCACCCCCACTCAAGTGGAGAATTATCGACCAGTCTCACTCCTCCCATACCTTTCTAAGATCATCGAAAGGGCTGTTTTCAAACAGGTCACAGAATTCCTCCCCAAAATAACCTCCTGGACATCAACCAATCTGGCTTCAAAATCGGCCACTCCACTGAAACGGCTCTGTTGTCTGTGACAGAAGCCTTGAAAGAGGCTAGAGCAGCAGCCAAGTCTTCAGTACTCATTCTACTGGACTTATCAGCAGCATTTGACACTGTCAATCATGATATCTGTTATCCATACTCTGGAACATGGGCATCACAGGCCACGCACACTCCTGGTTTCAATCTTACCTTACTGGTCGGTCCTTCAGCAGTTCACCGCCTCACCACGGGGGTCCCCCAAGGCTCTGTTGGGCCCCTCCTTTTGCCATATACACCACCTCACTCGGTCAGATCATCCCTCACACGGCTTCTCATATCATTGCTATGCTGATGATACCCAGCTCTATCTGTCATTCCCACCTGATGACCCACAGTCTCAGTGCGGATCTCAGATTGTCTCTCTGACATATCTGCATGGATGAAAGCCCATCACCTTCAGCTGAACCTGTCCAAAACTGAACTGCTGGTCTTCCCAGCTAAGCCAACCATACAGCAGGACATCTCCATCACTATTGACTCCATACCTCTGGCTCCTACCAGTGTAGTACGTAACTTGGGAGTCATGATGATAATCAGTTGACCTTCACGGATCACGTTGCCTCTGTCACCCGATCATGCCGTTTCACTCTGTTCAACCTAAAAGATCAGGCCATACCTAACCGAACAGGCCACCCAGCTCCTGGTGCAGACTATGGTTATCTCCCGTCTTGACTACTGCAATGCTCTTCTAACGGGCCTCCAGCTTGTGTTGTCAAACCACTACAGATGGTCCAGAATGCAGCAGCGCGTCTGGTCTTCAATCAGCCTAAAGGGCACATGTCACCCCCTTACTCATTGAGTTACACTGGCTACCCATAGCTGCCCGCATCAAATTCAAATCTTTAATCCTAGCCTAAATTCTCGGGTCTGCTCCTGTCTACTTAGGTGCACTAATAAAAGCTTATGTCGCCCCACGACCACTCCGCTCGTCTGGGAACGTAGTCTGGTGGGCCCCAGACCTTGTACAAGACAATCCAGGCTCTTTTCATGGGTCGTTCCACGTTGGTGGAACGCTCTACCAAGTGCTACAAGAACAGAGTCATCCCTGCCTATCTTCAAGAAGCTCCTGAAGACCCAGCTCTTCCGAGAGCACCTCCTGTCCTAGCACTTTCAAACATTCCATTTTAAATATTCTAATAAGGTTTTTCCCAGGACAACCACAGATTCTTTCACGATTATCTCTGGACCTGCTGCGGTGGTCCGGCCTTTCCCTGCCCTCATCATCACCACTCACTTATCCTCAACCGCCTCCATGTGTCTCCCCCTACTCCCCCCTTCTCCCCTCTCCCCCAGTCCCTATCTCTATCGCTCTCTCTTTTTCCCCTTCTCTACTCTCTCTCTTAACCCCAACTGGTCAAGGCAGACGGCCATCCTCCAGGAGTCTGGGTCTGCTCGAGGTTTCTGCCTGTTAAAGGGAAGTTTTTCCTCACCACTGTCACCAGTCACAAGTGTTTGCTCCTGGAGGATTCTGTTGGGTTCTGTAGAATTGACTTAGAGTCTGGTTTTGACCAACTCTATATATAAAATGTCAAGAGATAACTTTCTTGTGATCTGGCGCTATATAAATAAAATTTGATTGATTGAGTGATTTAATTGGTTTTCCCTGTAAGTCGCTTTGGAAAAAAGCGTCTGCCAAATGCGTAAACATAAACATAAACATAATTTTTATAAGCTCAAATCCTTCATTGTTCACTGGAAATTGTTATTAGGAAGTGTCAACTGGTGCCAAATTCACAGTTCGTAAAAATTTTGATTCCTCCAAACTACAAACACTGGACAATCTAAGCAGCTGTGGAAAACTCTGAAAATGACAGTTGTTAATGCCCAGAGTGCAGAGGAAAGCTACACGATAGAGCGTCCACAAAAAGTTTCCACAGTTTGAAAGGTCATTAAGAGGTGGCAGTTAAAGGGGTCAACTTTGGAGGTCAAGATGAGGTCAACAAAACCCTCTGAGAGAACTGCTCACAAACTGGTCACAATGACAGATCAAAACCATTTGATTTAAAAAAAAAAAAAAAAAGTGGAGTGGTTGTGCGCCAATCCACTGTGCAACAACACTTGAATAAGGAAGATCTTCAAGGAAGAGTCTGTAGAGAACACCTGGCTTCAGCATCATAAAATCCACTGTCAGAAGTATGCAATGGAACATCTACAAACAACTGACATGTTTTGGAAAGTGCTGTCAACTGATGATGCTAAAATGAAACTGTTTGACCACAACAGGAAAAAGTGTGTTTAGAGAAACAAAAGGAGCAGCGGTTCAACATCTTGGCAGCTGTTCAGCATGGGGGTTGATCCATCAGGATTTGAGATTGTGTTGTAAACAATAGCACAGGAAACACTGCACAGGTGGAGGAAAGAATGGATTTCTCATAATACCAACAAATTCCTAATGTCTGTAAAAGAAGATGAATTCTCCCAGAGGATCATGGTCCGAAACATACTTGGAGATTGACCATGGACCACCTCAAGAGATGCAAACTGAAGGTTTTGGAATGGGCCTTACATCACTGAAAATGTGTGGTTGGATCTTTACTGTACTGTGCAGGCAAGATGTCCAAGAATCTCTCAGAACTGGACTATGTATGTATGTATGTATGTATGTATGATTCATTAAAATTAAAAGTAACTATGCATTAATGTTGCTGGCAATGTTGTCTTTTCCCCAAGGGCTGCAGAAAACATTCTCCTGTACAGTTGGTCACCATCATGCACATGAGCAATTTTATCATTTGAGAATACAGATTTCAAATTGTTGGAAAAAAAAAAGTCTTCTCACATTCTAGCACAACATTTTAAAAATCTGTAAAAAATGAATGAAAATTTTTAATACAAAATAAAAAAAAAAAAATCTGTAAAATGATTTTAAAATTCCAGAACAAAATAATAAAATCTACATAAAATGATGTTAAAATTCCAGTACAAAATAAAACAAATTCATGTAAAATTATGGACAAATTCGAGCACAATTTTATTTTACTTTATTTTTAATAATTGAAAAAAAAATTAGACAAGAACTTAAATTAGTAATTAGTGAAGTAACTATATGCCTTTGATGGGTATGTATGATATATGATGTATAGTGCACTGAATGGTTAACATACACAGATTAGCATGGGGGCCCTATGCTGATGGGGTCTACAAACAAGTGCCCATCAGGCCCATGCATTAGGACGGCCCCGTTATATGAACATTCATTTGCTCTGCATTCATAAGTAACTCTGGTTGCCCTCACTAACCTGGCTGTCACCGTGCACAATTGGAAACTGAAGGCGCTCTACATCATGGGAGGAAACACTGACTGCATGGTACCTGTCCATGCATTTGTGTATCTATGGTCCTCTGCTTTGATGAAAACTTAAATGTATGTGTACAGCCAGAGGTAACACAGCAGTAGGTGGACAGTTTAACTTTGTGGCTACTGACATCGTTACACCTGTCTCACCTACATCGCCAGCTGGGAGTTCACCTGCAGGAGCAGTCCGCCATGGGTGAGAATACAAGCACGTCTTCATGTCATTCAGCCCCAGTGGTAGAATCAACAAAATAGCTTTAGTCCATAGTTTAGGCCTAATTTTGATGTGCAGGTACTTATAAATATTTCTTCGTCTTCTCCATAACATCTCAGATTCAACTATTGCACTTTTTTGAGTGAAAACCATTACTTTCTACATTCAGAATATTTGTGATATAGTCAAGGATTATATGTTCCTTTATAGCAGTGGTTCCCAACCTTTTTTGGCTCGTGACCCCACTTTAACCCCACAAATTTCTGCCGACGCCTGACATTCAAAATGGAGACTTTTTTTTTTTTTTTAAAGTTAATTTGTTTTTGATCATGTAATAGTTTGCTATACTATGTTGCAAATAAACATTAATTTTAGACGACATTTAATCTATATAATGTATATTATTATGGACAGAGGCATAAAAGCCGGGTTGAGATTACTGCACAAAGTGAGGATTTTAACTCAATTATGAAAGTGCTGCAGCAACTGAAACTGACCACAATCAACATTTGAAAGATAAACAGAACCACAGTGCTTCAGTTTCAGCTTCACAGTTTGTCATGTCTTTTATGGATTATGATTGTCTCTCTCAAATCACCGTATTTTTTTTTCAGTAATTATTATTATTATTATTTTTTTATTAATTATTAGAAATTTCAGGTGACCCCATTTGAATTCCAAGCGACCCCACGTGGGGTCCCGACCCTAAGGTTGAAAAACACTGTTATACACAGCAAATTTGTGGAGTAAAATAATCTGGAGTTAGGTTAAAAAGACTGAAAGAGTTAAATTTCTGGAGTTTGTTCTGTAAGTTTAACTCCAGCTTGTGTGTTTGATGGTGTCAGTTTTTGGGGTACATTTACCAGGTGTTGAGGAGCATGATTGAACATAATGGGTGTTGATTTCTGGACAGAGCAACAGAGAAGACCAGTGTGCTCATGGACCTCATATGAGGCGTTATATAAGTACCATTTTACCTCTGAAAGAAGGCTATTTATTAGGCTGGAAGTAACTTTTCTGTCAGCTCTGTCAGTATCATAATGTGTGTATTACTGTTCGGACCAACTTGCTAACCAGCTGCTAAAATTAGCTCTGGCTGAAAACTTAGAACATCGAACATGCTAATTTTACCTGGATGGCTTCCTGCATTGGAGTCTTAGGTAATTCATACAATTCATACAAGAGTTGAGAGCAAAGCTATTGAACAAATAATGCATGTCATGGTGCACTCCTGCGTTGCCACAGACCCCTCCCTCAGACTCATTATCAGCTTCACCTGCTGCCACCTGTCACACCTGGAGCAGATCTGCATGAGGAGCCCATAGAAGCACCTCCTCCGCTCTGGTCTGGTGCCAGATCATTGCTGCTGCTGTCACTGCTTCATACCTCCACAGACGTTCATCCCATTTCACTTCAGAGCCATAACCCGGACTCTCACTGTCCTGATCCTGTCTTCCCGTGGACTCTGATGTTTTCAAACCCAGATTTTGTCTCATTCTCATGTATTGTTTTATGTTAATGAACCCATTTTCTCCCTTCAGCACCATGTGTATGAGTTCAGTCTTTCACTCAGTCATGACAGTAACTGGCTAAAACAGCAACAATGTTTAGCTGTTTCCTTTGTTTTACTTTGTTCAGGCACCTCAAACAATTCATGGACTGTCTCCTGGGCAATTTAAATTGTTGAAAGAAAGCACTTCATGCAAGAGCACTTTATAAGCATCTATATAGCATGTGTTTGAGCACACTTTAAAAAAAAAAAAAAAAAAACAAACAAAACAACTAGTCAGTAGATGGTGTTTTTTGTTTTTGTAATCATTTTCGCTCCCCCCAAAAATTAAATCCAAATATTAACTCCATTAAGTGTTGAATATTAACCCCCATTAAGTGTTAACATATTAACTCCATGCCAGAGTTCACATAAAATGAATTCCAGGCGAGAGTTGTGTTTTACTCTACATGAGATTAGTTTTTGTAACTCCCAGAAGAGTTAAATTTTAACTCCTGAAGAGTTAAAAGATCCACTCTCTGAAAAGAGTTACTTTAACCCTGCTCTAGAGTGTATTCCATGATCTCAAATGTACACTTAAATCGAGTTGATTTTAACTCCCATGGAGTTTATTCCAAAGACCAGAATTTGCTGTGTGGGTTCAGAAAGTTATCTTTCCTCTTAAGATAAATAAACGTTTGAAAACATTCTAGATCCATTGGAAAATGTGAAACAGAAAATATGTCTATTTCTCTGAGCTCTTGTAACAATAGATGGTGTCCAGATGCACGGTCCGAACAGGACAGTTATGATATGATGATTTTATAGAATAAGCAGTAAAATGAGTCCAAATACAGGTGAGATTTTGCACAGCAACTACAGTGGGGCAAAAAAGTATTTAGTCAGCCACTGATTTTGTAAGTTCTCCTACTTAGAAAGATGAGAGAGGTCTGGAATTTTCATGAGGTACTGATAGAAAAATTCTGTGATACACTCTGAGACAAAAGACGGAGTCACTGGATTCTGGAATCAGAAGATTTTACTTGCAAGGAGTCAAGTACATACAGTGAGATGCAGCAGTTGACTGACTAACAACAGGAAGTCTAAGATCTTATGAAAGAACATGAATATTACAATCATTGGACCAAGTGTACAAATATTATGACGTTGATCAAGTTCACCATTGGCTTAGGTATTCAAAACACGGTGATGCATGGGTTCAGTGACTGCGTTTGCACTCTTCCTCCACCTGCCCCATGGCCTGATCTCCTCAAGGGCAGCTCTGGTCCCAAACCGGATGGACAACAAGTACGCTTTAGTCCCACACTGGAACAAAACAAGCAGATAGCAAAGAAATGGTAGACATATCCTGAGTGAATATGTCCTGGCATTCTAGCAAAATATGTCATCATAACCCATCCATGACTGGTGCTCTGGACACCTGGGGCCTCATGTATAAAGACTTGCATTGATTTCATACTGAAACCTGGTGTACGCTCAAATCTAGAAAAGTCTGAACGCACAAAAAAATCCAGATGTATAAAACTGAGCGTACGCCCGAATCCAAGTACATGTCCTTTATACATCTCAATCAGCGTGGAATTGAGTGCATATGTTGTAGTACCTGACTCCTCTCCACGCCCACATTTAAATATGCAAATTAGTATAAACGGGTCTGCAGGTGGGATTCCCTCTGGGATTCCCCTGTCTGCGTGATCAGATGATGACGTCAGGTGGACGTGAAGCTGAGGACAAAACAGGCTGAAGGAGAAAAGAGACGAACTCAGCCTGTGAGCAGAGAGTCGATGGTACTGTGGGTGACACTGTTCACACAGGGCTGACGCCGATCACCCCCAAGGTAAATATACATTTAGTATTTGTGGAAGTCACACATTAGTTTATTCTACGGGTCATACACAGTCTGATCACAGCCAAACAAGATAAAGGTTCATGCGTAATCATGTCAGGATATCAAAGAGGAAGTCAAAGACTTTGACTCATATTTAATCACTCAAATTATTAGTTTCCAACAATGAGACAGAAGACGGTCAGTGCCATCCTCCTGTCACAGAGGTTTCCTGTTGACTCCCCGGCGTTAGCCGGTCCTCCGGTCCGCCACAGCCCACTGCTGACGCCCGTCTGGCCAGTGTCCAGAACACCTGCATGGGTCCGAGCTGACCCGAGTCACATTAGGACATCATGAGGACAATCGGCGGAGTCAATGAGCAACTGGACTGACTAATAAATGTTCTCACAGACATGAAGACTACATTAAATGCATTTATCAACCAGTGAATTTTGGGTCCTTGTCTCTTTCTGTGGTTGTTGCTGAATGTCCTCCCGGGCAGGATTGGCATTGATGGGTCCAGGGTCTAATTGGTTCTGGTTCTGGTGGTGGATGTGCTGCTCTGACAGTAGGATGGTGTGTCGGTGTGTTCATTGTTCATCTGTGTATCTCCGATGTGCCCATCAATCAGAGGAATGACCTTTTTCACATTATTAACAGTTTCTCAGTGTCACCTCTAAGTGTCGCCAAAGGTTCCAAAGCACTAGAAACGTGCGTACGCCAGCTATGGACTTAGCGTGAAGGACCGCACATTTCCACGGTCATTTCACTCTTTATACATCTGAACGTGAGCGTGGAAAAGGGCGTACGCCAGGTTTTTGTGCATACGCACGCTTTATGAGGCCCCAGTGTTTACAGAATATAGTCTAAAACTGTTATCATCTTACATTGAGGGAACAATTTTTAAAAGAGCATTCTATTATCTGTTATGTAAACAATGTCCCCAAGACATCCTCAGAATCTTATGACAAATGTTTTACCTTTGTTCAAATATCACATCATAGGAACATTCTGGAAAAAAAAACAAAAACATTCCATAATTTGAGGCTTTAACAACAACCCAAAATCATTTTCAAAGTATTGCTTTCAGAATGTTCTCTCTTTGATATCATGTAACATTGTGGTAACCTGTCATAAAAAATGTTCTGTGATCTGAGGCCTAAATTACATCCTTAAAACATGTTTTGAATGTTTCTAGAAGAGTGTTCTTCATTTGTTACCAGTTAATATTGCAGGAACGTTTTATAGTTGAACATTCTATAATCAGTTTCCTAAAAAATATCCCAAAAACATCCACAGAATGGTGGACCAGAAACGTTCTTCCTTGTTTACAGTTAACATTATAGGAACATTGTATTAAATGATAAACGTCCTTTAAATGTTCTTTAAACATTAAGTGACAACGTTTTCTTTTACACTTTTAACAGAACGTATAGGGAATGTTTGCCGAAGGTGTGGGAATGTTCCCTCCTAGCTGGGAGCTTCTCATTTACTCGTGCATCCCAGCTCACAGTTCACAATACAAAGGCACAAAACATTTAGTACCAGACATAACATTGTCAAAATTGCCCTTGTTTTTCTTGAGAAATTTCAGGTTGCTCATAGGTTATTTGCATTTTTGTGAAAGGATAGTTTGTAAACTTAAGTGTTTTCATAATGCAATGTTTCTTTTGCTGTTTTTCACAACTGACCATGAATGCAGCATACGCTACCGCCCACAACACCGTGTCCCTCCCGTTTCCGTCGCCGCTCGTGCTCGACAGCCCGTCTTGGATAAGGGGCGGGTGTGCGCGTTCCCGATACACCAGGAAATATGGCGGCGCTCATGACACTCAGTCAGGTAACAACTTCCAATACCTCAAAAAAAAAGTCAGTTTTGATTTATTCATCAGGAACCAGAGTCAGCGACTTTAGTTTTTACATTATAACTACACTACGAGTAGTATGAAATGTTAAATATTAGAAAGTTTGGCCGTAATAGAAACATTGTGTTGACCAAGTTAACGTTAGCTAGGTTAACTCTGTCAGCGTACTAAACTTACTATACACTTGGGTGGGATCTGCTCTTTCAGAGAAAATAAACGCGTTTCCAGTGAGCTATGAGAATAAAAACTGGTCAGAAACGAGCCTAGGTCAACTGCAAATCTGTCAGTGATTCTCTCGTACTTTTTACTTCTCAGACGAGCATCGTACAGATCATGTTAGATAGCGTCAACAGATCAGATTAGCGAGAAAACACACATTTTGATATCTGTCAACGTCCCTTTTTAACTCAGCTTTTCTTCCATAGCTATCAAGTGGAAATCCAGCTTATGAAAACTACTACAGGCAGGTAAGTTTATGCTTTGTTTTGGAAATCTACTTCTCTGACAGTTGATTCAGCTGGGCTTCATTTGTCATGTAAACCTATTAAATCCACATTGTTATGTCTGCAATACTTGGAAGCTGGATCCAGGAAACACAGGCAGGATATCAGCTGGAGAGGCAGCTCAGTTTCTGAAGAAATCAGGGCTCTCGGACAGCACTCTGGGAAAGGTAGAACATGCATAGACATCCACTTGTCTGGTATTTTTTATGTTTGTTTGTTTTGTTTGTTTATTTATTAATGTAATAACTGTTGTTATTTCTAGATTTGGGATTTGGCAGACTCAGAAAGAAAAGGTTATTTGGATAAGCGGGTATGATTATTTCCCCTAAACTTGCTGTGATTCATTGTGCTGATATTTGCATTAAAATAACGGAATTGTCTGAGAGTCTTCTTCCTCTTTTACAGGGTTTCTTCATAGCCTTGAGACTTGTGGCCTCAGCTCAGGGTGGAAATGATATCAGCCTTAACAACCTCAACCAGGCCTTAGCTGCACCAAAATTTGTGAGTGGTTTATCTACCGATGTGTATAAGAATACAACAGAAACACAAAAGCATTGAGTTGTACTTTTATATCCCAAAATAATGTTCTTTTTGCCTTCTTTATGATGTTTCAGTATCTTGTATTCATTTTAATTTTTACAGAAAGACACTAACAGCCCATTATTAACTGCTTCAACTACATCAGCTGACTCACATTGGGCAATAAGGGTAAGCTGAAACTATCTGTTGTCAAAATCTATGGTTCATTTAACTCATCCATGGTTAGTTAAATAGATGTTTTTTTTTTTTGTCCTTTTCAGCCTGATGAAAAAGGGAAATTTGAGGGCATTTTTGAGAGTCTGGCGCCTGTTAACGGTCTTCTCTCTGGTGATAAAGTCAAGCCAGTTTTGATAAACTCCAAACTACCTCTGGATATTTTAGGAAAGGTGATATCAAAGATGTACCAAAGATGCATGACCTTTTTGGATAAGAATTAAACAAGCAATAGTTGAAACTAAGCTGCACCTTTTTTGTTTTTTTTTTGTTTTTTTCAGATTTGGGACCTAAGTGATGTAGACAAAGATGGACGCTTGGACAAGGAGGAATTTATAGTGGTAAACTGTCTGTTGTCTCACTACAGCCATTATGAGAAGCTTTTCTATTTAATATTAAAAGTTGCTTTCAATAGTAGGATTCCAAGGCAGGATGGAAAGTAGTATTTCATTTTGGTAATTACGTATGAAAATAAGACAGTATGGATAAATATTCCAGACTAGTGTTTCTATAGTATTATCTGTTTTCTAAAATAAAGAAACTGGAGTCTCTAAAATGAAATTGATCAAACAAGTAGAGTGTTTTTCATGTCTTTTGGAGCATGCAGTCAGTATAGCCAAAATGTTTTCCACTGTGTGAGAGAGACACACTCCTACACAGAACTGCATCTATGCCTGGATTGTTATTTAACTTTCTGCGTAGGATTGTGGCCTGATCGGTCAGAGGAGGCAAAATGCAAGATTTTACAGTGCTGGTTTGACAAGATGTAAAGGCTCGTCTCGAATGGGAAAACAAATGCATATACAAACTTTATGCAAAATTGTTGAACATGAGTGAAACGACAAGTGTAAGTCACATTTAAGGACCAAAGCGCACAGCATTCTCTGCAGTCAGAGATAAGATGTTTTTTTTTCCCCCGAAACTAATAAAACATAAAAAAGTAGCTACTTATTACCATTAATTTACATAACAACCTTTTAGCTATTTTACTCAAAAAGATGAAGCTACAGTGAATACTAAATTTAGATAAGCATGAAATTTAGAAATGAAAAATGATTGAAAGTTGTTTTGGCATGACATGACCTTTCTGTTTTTCAGGCCATGCATCTTGTGTATCGGACCATGGAGAAGGAGCCTGTCCCATCAACCTTACCAGTGTCCCTTATCCCCCCCTCAAAAAGGAAAAAGGCTGCGGTTACGCTGCCAGGGGCTGTGTCTGTACTGCCTGCTTTTTCTGGGTTTTCATCTGGCCCTACTCCTCTCAAAGACACCCTTCGCTCCACTCCTCCTCTGAGCAGTGCCACCCCCCTCATTCCTGCTGCTGTCAACCTCTCTCCACAACACTCCTTCAAATCCAGCACACAGGTATGGTACCTCACATGTATTAACTTTAAATGGTTAAAGGTTTTGTCTGGGATATTTCGTGACATCTAGGGGTGATGGTCCCGATTGCAGCCACCTGAATACATTACTCATTCCCCTATTGTTACTGAAAAACTCTCACAGAGCCATTTTTTTGTCAGCTCTGGCATTTTTAGTTAAGGGGGTAAGTGGATGAGTCCATTCAAAGCTACTGAAACTATTAAACATGGTGGCATGATATGATATTCTGCATGTGTGGTGACCTGCTCCCTCTGCAGACATAAAGGGCTTATTCTAAAGTTACAAAACACAATGGTTCTTATTTTTGTGTAATTGTACACTAATGAAAACATAATTGTGAATATTGTATTGCATTTCTGTAAGTAGATCCTCCTAAATGTCATTGATATGGATCCTAGTGACTCAATGTCTGCTTTGTTCAGTATATTATGGACTCCTGTGGTGAAACACTACTAACCTCATATCTATGTCAATATTATAATAGTCTTGCATTTCACATTAGTATTTATTTTTGAGTTTTTGTTTTCAGTTTTGGTTTAGTTATTGCTTGGTTGTCAAAGTGATCCCCAAATGGGACTCCTGAATTTCACTGGCATGATGGACAGATTGACCGTCTGCCACACTAAAACTAGTATAGTTTTTTAAAAGAAAATTGGAATGTATATTTCATATCTACCCCAAACAATAGATGAAAACTAAAGACATTTCAGTTAATTTTAGTTTATTGTATGATTTAGAAACTATATATTTATTTACAAAATCTTTGTAAAATCTGTTTTTTATTTTTCTTTCAGCCAACAAAAAATTTAACTGATTTTGATTCTGTAGTTATAAGAGGATCTAAATGCAGAAATGGAATGTAATAATCATGTTTGTGTTTACATTAGTGTATAGTCTTGCAATTGCTGGGTTTTCTGTACTTTCTGATGAGTTGGTAAATCTACATAGGGAGGGTGTCATGTTTCCTCAGCTCTGAACGGACTCCCTCTTCTTTTTTCACGTCATAGCGAATGGCACCCAGTATTAAGATGCAAACACCAGTCTAGGTGCAGCCACCTGAGGTTGAGGATAACCTCAGGATATTTATTACGTCACTTTGTTAATCTTGCTGGTTTTCTTCAAATAAGAATGCATCTGGAGGGCAGAGTCTGTTGTTTAAAGAAAAAAACTCAATTTTGTGAATGAATTCTCATCTGTTGCTAATGGCTGGACTTGTTTGGCCACATTACTTTGTGCACAGGCCAGTCCGTTTCTCTGTGTGTTGTTATTCACCCGTGTCTTTTGGAGAAACAGGTTTCCGTGAAAAGGAAGGGAAACACAACTCTCAGTTAACACCTGTGCTATGATCACCTGACGTAACTGTTATTACATGTGTAGTGATATCCTGTTATGTCATTCAGGACAGTTTCCATATTTCTTGCTTGTCTTCTTCCTTTATTGCCAGGTCATTTTTCCCCACAATTAGTGTTTGCTGTGGTATTTGTGCAAAAGCCAGCACCTGTATGTACTGTTTGCGTCACATTCTTCTACAGTTTATGCACTAATGGTCACAAAGAGGGCTTAAATATCTCGAAAGGAAAAAACAAAACAGTCTGCTGTGCTTTGCTAATTGCTCTTTTTTCCCTGTTGTGAAAGCAAATCATTTTTTCCTACAGGTTGATATTGTCCAAATGTTGCTTCAGAGGCTGCACAGACATAGTGTGTTCCAACACTGCTTTTATACAAACATAAGGGTTACAGATAATCAGCAGAAGTCACACCTGTGTCAACTTTAAAGACTTCATTTATTTCCACTGCTGCTTAGAGGCTCCATGTTAACCTATCAGGCCCTTTGAGATGAAAACTTTTGTATATTTCAGAATTATGAATAATAATTAAAAAATAAAAACGACACTTTAGGGAGTGGGTTAACTGGGTCAACTTTTAACCAGCAATTGAGGTAAATTCAGTTAAAGAAATCAGCGGCTACAGGTATTCATTGATATACACTTACGACACCTGTACATCTTTTTTAACACATTGGCCAGTATTAGCTGATTTCAACCAGTATTGGTATGAGATATCATTTCAGTGATGACAATGGCCAATATTTATCTGGTGTGATATTGTAAAGGTTTTTGTCATACATTTGCAAGATTGTATTTGTGCTCATTCAAACATATTGTAAAAAAAGCAGAACGACTTCAAAACATTCAAGTTAACTTATTTTTTTACATGTATACAATGAAGATTTCTTTAGCCCTTTTACACTGCACTTATGTTATGGGAGTATTTCACCTTTATTCCGGAACAACGTCTGTGAAAACGAAATTGTGGGATCATTTGGTTCCACCTATATTGCAGCTTTTTAACGCCACTGGAGGTAGTAACAGAGCTGTGATAAAGGTTGAATCATGATTCCAGAATGCTATATAATAGGAACACCTCTCGTTCCACAACCAAGGTGTGATGCTTTGATGACGACGACCCTCGCACCTGAGAGACAGTGGGCGCTTATGGAGGCACTGGCATGGATTCTGCGGCAGCCGCCAGGGATGCCGCAGCTACGTGCCACTGACGCTGCGGCTACATGCCATTTTCAACTGTGGCACAAAGCCGTGGGATGCCACAGCACCCTGGGTGGCTACGGCAGAATCCATGCCAGTGTCTCCATAGGTGCACTATACGCTGCACTGCATCACGCCCCTTTGATTCCGGAACACAGTGTAAAAGTCCAGCCTGTCTCACCTTTTTACTCTTTTGGCTTGGCTGTTGAAATCAGTCAATGGTGGAAAAAAAGTGGGATCACCATCTCGTCTTTTTCCAGGATCTCTGTGTAAAAGTGGCTTTTGTTTCCTAAGCAACAAGGAGTCTAGACAACAGAAAATGACATTGGTTTCATTTATCAGCCTAATTGTCATTTTAGATTTACTGTAAGTATAGGTATCGCTCAGAATTTTGCAGTTAGTGCATCCTTGATGGTATCCAGTTAAATACATATAGGAAGGATGTTGATGAGTTCAACATAGAAGATGTATTTAGGTGTTTATTTTCTGATGTCATTTGTTGATGCTGGCTAATTTAACTTCTGAGATAATGATTGTCCTGATTGTCTACATCCATTAGAACAGCCTTTTATGTTTGGTTACTATTAAAGTTACAAATGTACCAATATCTTCCACATAACTTTAATTTCAAATGGTCACTCTCAGCAGATGAAAATAACTGAAGTTGCAGCAGACTTAAATGAGTTTTTTTGTTCTTTTGTTCGTTTATTGCAGCCTGTGGTAAACTGGGTCGTACCTGTAGCAGACCGGGAGAGGTACGCTGAGATATTCAAGAAAACAGACACCGACAATGATGGCCTTGTCACCGGCACTGAGGTCATCGAGATCTTCATGCACTCCAATCTGTCTCAGACAATGCTCGCACAGATATGGTGAGACTACAGCTCATGTCAAAGCTGATAGCATAAATCTTATTGCGTCATCCAGCAGATCTCATCGTGAAATAAATTTAAATTAAACTGTTTTAAAAAATTTAAAACAGATTTTATTAGGACAGAAACACAGCAGAAATGTATGATAGGCTCTCAGAATCTGCTTTGTTACCTGATAAACCTGGCCATTTGTTTCTAGTCAGAAACATTTCAATGTAACACAAAAAAATGGATTAGCCGATAGCAGGAGCTCCATTATAAAACCAAATTATGATCAGAAACTGGCAAAGGTAAGACAAAATTCGTAATCATCATGTCATGATGTGACCTTTAGTTTTGCACTTCTGTGGCTCATTCAGTCAGTTTTAGCGACAGAGAAATAATACAGAAAAATAGTACTGTTGAATCTGCTTAGTTTTAGCTTAACTGTGCAAAGATTGTCCCATTGATCTGCAGTTTAATGAAAGTATGTATGACATTGGCTAGTCTTTGACTGTCAACTTGCCATTTGAATGCTTGTTGTTTGAGTTATGTTCTGGTGTACAATATTTGTTTTTGTTTAGCTTTCAGCTCATGTCACCTTCTGGTGACCTAGATGTATAGAATATGTACATAACAATCACGTAGCATTATCATGGCAATGCAGACGGAACTGTGACTGCCCATAGTACCGTAGTGTCCCTACCATTATTTGTCTTAAGTGCAGCAGCCACGCCAGACTGTTATTAGGGGAATCTATGGCTCAAGAGGTAGAGCAGGTCATCCACAAACCCAAAGGCTGGTGGTTTGATTCCTGGTCTATGTTCACACAATAAAAAGGGGAAGCAAGTTTTCCTATTCGCTTTGTGGCTATTTCTCTGAATTTCTGTACATATGTGAAATGGTCTAAAAGCACACTAAATTATATATATTTTTTCCTCCACTGTTTGTTAAAAACATAAAATTGTGTTGCAGAAGGATCTTCAGACTATACTTAAGTGTTTCAACTACTCAGGGAAAATGCCAGAACCAAATTAACATCAAATCCCACTGAACACCCTGTAGACCACGATGGAGTATGGCTGGAATATATCCCCCTAAGTTAAACAGCACTCTCTGGTGGACAAAGTATTATTGCCTAAAACAATGTTTTTTTGGTCCTATATTATTACAATAATTTGTTCATAGCTTAATTGATTGTGAACCAAATCTGCTCATTTATTAAGTCGATGCAGTTATAGTCTTTCAATGGTGTCTTCTCCAGACTGGTGAAGAAGTTTCAGCTGCCTAACCTAATCTTGACCGTCACTTCATCTTAGGTGTTGTGTTAGGTCTTAAAAGGAAAGCACTTCTGCCTTTTAGGAAAGAAAGAAAGAAAGAAAGAAAGAAAGAAAGAAAGACAGAAATATTTATTAAGGACACCCTAGACTATAAATCAGTTTAGAGCAGGAGTTACAGAGGCTGTGGAACATATTGCTGTTTTTGGATCACTGTTACTTGAAACACTGTCACTTTCTCTAACGATCAGTGTGTCTCCTCTGTTCTAAAGGGGACTCGCTGACACTAAACAAACTGGCAAACTGACCCAGGAGCAGTTCTCTTTAGCCATGTATCTGATCCAGCAGAAGGTGACTAAAGATGTGGAGCCTCCCTCCAGTTTGACTCCAGACATGATTCCGCCTTCAGAAAGGACTGCAGCATCAGCAGCCGGCCCTGTGAGTACTGAAGAGTCCACTTCAACCACTGCCTCAGATTTCTACAGCACTGTCAGTTAAAAGCGCTTCTTTCTTGCACTGTTGTGTCAGTTTGTTACTTTTCTCTTCCTCGAACACAGTTACATCTAATGGAGGAATGGATAAACAGTCTTTCTTATTTCAGTATTTCCATTTTATGCTGCTACATCCCATACACCACAGGTGTCAAACCCCGGTCCTCGAGGGCCGGTATCCTGCATGTTTTAGATGTTTCCCTCTTCCAGCACACCTGACGGTCGTTATCAGGCTTCTGCAGAGTTGGATGACAGGCTTATCATTTGAATCAGGTGTGTTGGAAGAGGGAAACATCTAAAACATGCAGGATACCGGCCCTTAAGGATCTGAGTTTGACACCCCTCCCATACACCTTTTACTCCACGTCTTTGTTTTAGTGCCGTTTCAGAATTTTTTATCCTGTTCCTGTCAAGTGAAAGCCACATCTTTAAATGTGCTGAGCTAAAATCCTTCTTGAACCAAATTAACTCTTTAAAAACCCATTTGGATTTGATAGAAAATGTATTGGTGTAAAGCAGAAAACAGCTGTTTTCTCAGATCTGACTTTTTAGTAATGCTGGGTGGTATGCATAACTTAGCCTCTATTTATTTTTGTGGTTTATTCTCCTGTCAGCACTATGTAAAATATATAAAAACAAATATTTCACCATGTATATAATGAAGGCTTTATTACTGTAGGCTGTGTTGGGCCTCACAAAATGATAGCGTATGTGAAGTAATCAGTATGCATCAAACAGCTGCAGAATGTTAGAGAAACACTGTAAAAACATAACTTAAAAATAGAGATATGCCAGAAATTTTTATCATTGTTGTTTTGTTTTTTTTTTAATTTATTTTTTGAAACATTTTAAGAGATAGTTCTATAAACACTAAAGTGACCTAAAATACTGTAAGACGTATATCTAGTGTTTTAATCATTCATATCTTTTGGATGATATCTGCATACATGGATCATTAGTATGGTGGTACAGTGCTTAGCACTTTCCTCTCACAACAAGAAGGTCCTGGGTTCAATTCCAGCATAGAACAGTGTGGGCCACCCTGTGTCTGCGGGGTTCGACAGTTGGGGTTCAGCATCCAAAGACATGAAACTTAATAGGTTAATTGTTGAATGAGAGTGAGTGGTTGTTGTCTTTACACATCAGGATGCCCACAGTCAAAACAAGTCTTCTATATAATAACTCTATAATTCAGATTGTTAAATTAAATTAGTTTTAGTGGTTGATCTGATTTACCACCCAGCACTAGTCAGGACATACACAGTTTTAACAGGATATAGAAGCCACAGACATATGATTACAAGCTGTCATTTATGTGACTTTTTGAATCTATATTATTCCAGTCATTTGAGAATATCTCATTAGCTGAATAGTTTTTTTTGAGTCTTCAAAGTTATTAGAAAAATTAACATGACCCCAGAGGTACACTGTTTAGTTAATTATTGTATAAAAATGATATGCTCATGTACTTAAAGCATCAAGAGCTTAAATGCAGGGGAGAAAAAAGCAGTATTTGAAATGTCACCCCATCCATCATCATCCATCTGCTCTCAATCCAAATCAGTTTCATTTAAGTGATTGTCTTCCACTGCTGGTATCACTTTGCTCTTGTCTGCTACTCTTATGCATTAAAACTGAATAATGACTTCTGCTTAATGGATTTCTGCTGTTTAACCTGTTCTTGATCTTTTTCTATGATCTTTTTTTATACTCTCCACCAAACCTTTGACTTATGTCTGCTCTGAGATCTGAACTTGCACTAATTTCGTCACTAGGTGGCGCCTTTGTCCTATCCTGTTCCTATCAGTCTCAACGTCATACAGCTGATGTTAATAGGACTTACATTTATTAAAGCTTTTTCTCTCTTAAGTGTCTCTGTAAAAAGAAAAAAAAGGAAATGTAATGAATTCTGTTCGCTATCTACTCTGAATTTCTTCTGCTTTCTTTGTGCTTTATCTAAATTCTGTGCATGTTACAAAAGGCAAATACTGCCATCTGCTGTCAACAACAACCACAACATCTTAGTTCTATTCCTGTTGTAGCTCCCACAGTCATGCTATTATTTTCCAGATGTAATATTATTGTCACAGTGACAATATAATCATCCCATCAGATTCTTTGTTATTAAGGATGAACGTAAAATAATTATCTCATCACTATTTTCACTCATTTGGCATTGTTTTGGATTTGACAGTTTCTCTGTTAATGTTAACTGACGCTCCTCCCTCTGCTCTGGTTTAATTGTACCTGAGGGGATAGTTCATGTCACAGACCACTTGACAGTAGTTTCTTTAAATATTTCATTAATATGACTGTATAGGCTATGTCAGTTAATTATATCAAATCTGTCCTGTGCAGTTTTTGTTAACCAAACATAAAAGACAAATGCAGTTTTTACGTCTATTATTCAGTGTTTACTGCTCTTAAAATATTACTCACTACCTGTACTATACTAGTCACATAAAAACAAACAGAAATAGAAAAATTGTCAATATCAATTCTTTTATAATTATAGTATAACAGTACTAGGCCACTTTGGAAGGACAAAACAGTAAACCAGTCAGCATTTGTAACAAATGTGATATGTAAAGCCATCAGTTTTTTTTCTTCTTGTGAGAAAATTTGAGACACAAATCTGACAAAAGACGCATGACATGTTTGCTGTACAAACTGAATAAGGAATATAAGCTATAAGAAGGTTCAGATGACAACAAAAGTATGATCTTCATAAAGAGTAACATGTAAATTAACAGTGATAAAATGAGCCACTTGATAAATATTTCTTTATCAGTAAAAATAGAGTATTGGTTTACATTATGGTATGTTATTGTGTTTTATTCCATTTTCATGTAACGTAAGTGCAGATTGTTTGAAATTTTCAGGATACTCTTCCATTATTCCACTATGTTTACTACATTGTCATGTACCGAGTTAAAATATGACCTAATTTTCAGTGTAAAGCGGATCCTCATGCCTCTTCTCCTCTTTCTTTCTTTCTCTTCTCTTCTCTCTCTTCTCTCTTTCTCTCTCTTTCTTCTCTCTTCTCTTCTCTTCTCTTCTCTTCTCATTCATGTATTGTCTCCCTAGCGGTGCATGGTGTTTGTGTGTGTTTCCTTCCTGTGTCTTGTTTTGGCAGACATACCAGTGGGGAGCCCCCCTCCCCCCAAACTGCATTTGCTCATTCGCTTTATTTTCCCTCCTTTCTGTGTTCTAACATATTTTACTGTTTTTTAATCCCTGTCTTACCCCTTTTACCCTTTTGCCTGCATTGTCACACCTGTTCTCCGCTGCTCTATCTCTGTGAATGTCTCCTAGTGTCTTTTTGTTCCTCGCCATCTCTCACATGAGTCTGTCTGGATATGTCTCCTCTCAGGAAAGTACCAGTTCCACGGGGTCGGCTGAGCTGACAGGCAACAAAGAGCTGGATGACCTAAGTCAGGAAATAGCTCAGCTGCAGAGGTGAGCCCCTGCACCCTGAGTAGCAGCAGCATAGCTTTGTGTTTTGCACTTCCTCTGAAACTGTCTGTGAAGAAAACGGGAGGGGGGAGACAGGATTCAGGATCAAAGTTCTTAAAAAAAAAATTATTGGGTTGAATGTTCAGCAGATGTGCTGATCTTTATTAAGCCTGCTCTTAGAAAAAGAACCAACTCATATGTATGCAAGTCATAAATTATATAAGACTGTAAGAAACATGTTGAAGTTTTGGTTTGGTATAGTTGAAAAGCTTTCTGAAGATGCCTTATAGGAGATCATTGGGACTTCTCACCCTATTTGTTAATTAATAATGTAAATAATGATTAGTGTAGCCTAGTGCTGCTGTATTATATTTTTGTCTTCTGAGGGCAGAAATTTGAAGCTTCATTCTGAGCAAATGACAGAATAAGTATTAAACAAACTGACTGCATATATTTAGTTAAAACATCAAGTTTCAGTTTTCAAGTCAGTCACAGTTGGTAAATAGTCAAAAACATGTGATCCATTCAAATGTATTGCAGTTAGGCCAGACTAAAGAAAATAACCTTGTGATTTCTATATTGTTAACTATCATTTCACGTCACTCTTTCATGACATAATCTCACTGTCTCATTCTTCCTCTATCTGGGGTTAAATGTAGAACCAGCTCCGTAGCAGTTTAGTTTTGACTTTGTGTCTCAGTCCAATATTTCAGCTATTGGTTTTCTATGTTTAGGGTACATTTGCAATGTTGTTATTATTATTATTATTTTTTTATTTTTTTTATTCAAAGGAAAACAATGTATTTTATTTTTTAAAATTCTGTGCCACTACATGGTTTCTTGTCATCTTCATTAAAATTCATACTTAATCTATTACTTCTACCGCAGTGATATATATAGTGGTATAAAATTACCACGGTAGACAGTACAATTGTCAATTGTAATTATTTGTATAGCAGTTAATTGTCAACCAAAATGTCAGTATCTGGAGTAAATTCTTTGAGAGTTGATATTGGTAATATTTCTTGTTGTAAACAATCTTATTTATTTCTACATGACGTATACATATACATGGGATGAACATGATCTCATATTTGCAGCAGATGGCCCATCTGTTGCTTTTTCTTTATTGGTCATTGACTCATTGGTCTTTAAATCTGTGAAGAGCCTACATATAACTGAACAGAAGGGACCCATTTGTTTACTTATGGTCAAACTGCTACTGTATCCTCGGTACAATTTGTACATCTCAACTATATGGAGATGAAGGGTTTTCATGCAGTTCCAACTTCTCACCACAGAGTTATGTGTGGTGAGACGTTTTTTTCCAACTTAAAAAAATCTATGACTGTAATTTGTTTTTTTGCCTTCCCTTTTCAGTGCTTATGCTGTTTTACCTTTAATAGAAGAATACACTCGTTACTACTTGTGTTTTTTTTTTTTTTTTTTTTTTTTTTTTTTTGTATTCCAACTCCAGAGAGAAATTTGTACTGGAGCAAGAGATCAGGGAAAAGGAGGAAACAATCAGGAAACAAAACAGTGATGTTCAGGTAAGACTAAGATGAAATATTTACAAATTGTGGGCAAAAACTCAAAAATTTGTAATATTGTTTAAATGGTCAGATAACATCAAATTCCCTTTATTGAACTCCTAAAAAGTATAATTTTATAATGTTTTCCTTTTTTAGCATTTATTTGCTACATTTTAGCAAATAATATGGGATACTTACATATTACATTTTGCTCCTTTACTATTTATGTTAAGATACACTCTGAATAGTCAATTAGCCAACCTTTACATTAATCTATTACTTTTAGCTAGTTTTATGAAATACTTATACTTGGTTTTTCTATCTGTTTTATTATTCATATTAACTTATCCCTTTTAGTGTTACTTGTAGCTTGCTATGCTAACATCTATACACAATGTAAGGTGATGAACCATTTTCTGCAACCGGGGATCGGACCCATCTTGGACTACAGCCCAATCCACATAGCACATGACACTTACTACCCCTCCTATGGGTGGTGGGCTCACAAGAGGGTGGAACCTTGTAAGTCACTGAGGCGTAGCTGTTATGGATATTGGATTCGTGTATGAACAGAGCCAGAGCTTTGCTTGCATTGCTGGCACAAAGTCAGACTCGTTCTCAGTGAGGTTTGACATTTGTCAGCAACTCGGTTCCTAATTTTTATGGACAGAGCTTTGAGGCACAGCTAGGGAATAGAAGGTGTCTGATTTGGTAGCGTCAGGGTGGCATCTATGTTTTGTAGCTTGCCAGCTGATAGGCCATGAGCTGTTGTGAAGGTGTTGTGTCCGGTGTTGTCTTTGTCATCCTTGTCTTCTTTGTTAGCAATTTCTTCAAGCATCTGTTCTGATGAAACTACTGGTCAGATTCATTTAAGTGACAGATATCAATATAGTTACTACTGAGCACTGGCAGGAAGTCATATATGGACTTTTTTAATTTTTTGATCAAAAGTACCTCGCACTTCTATTGGGAAATTGATATCCTGCATCAAGACCACAGGACTCTAACTTCAGCAGCAGAACTGGTTGCAACTTGTTATTGACCCTTGGTAAAACATGCTGGTGAGATACAAGGCCAATTGGTCCTATTTTTCTAAATGATGTGGTCTTCGAACTCTGACCTTGCACTAGGGCAGCTGAGTGTGAGGCAGCGGTTTACAGTTAGAAAAGGGTGGAGGTGTCCTCTCCAGGTTGTGGATGAGTTGCTACCCCAAGTGGAGGAGTTTATGTATGTCAGGGTCTTGTTCACAACAGAGGGAAGGATGGAGCGGTAGATCAACAGGTGGATCAGTGTGGTTTGGGAATGAACATGGGTAGTGACTGAAAGAACAAGGTCACAGTTACAAGCTGTAAATGGGAACACTACAAGGAGTTACTTTTCTCTTTTTATATGTCCAAATGAAAACAACGTCATGTTTGTGTGTGTGTTTCCTTGGGTCTTCAGGACATGCAGAATGACCTGGACCGGGAGAGTAACAGCCTGCAGGACTTGGAGTCTCAGAAGCAGGATGCCCAGGACCGTTTGGAGGAGATGGACCAGCAGCGTTCCAAGCTGGAGGGGATGCTCAATGATGTCAAACAGAAGTGCCAAGATGAGACCCTTATGGTTAGAGAGTTCCCTACAAATAGAAGATGCCATGTTTATTGCAAACCCTTTCATTCATATGTAGATTTTTCATATTGAAAATTAGAACATCACATGTGAAGCCACTTGAAGTTTATCTAAAAATAATGTTGACAATTTTGTGTTTTAATAATGTCATAATTTGTGCTCATAATGCTGTAATATCCATATGTTATCTTTGGTTGAATTCATTCTTCATTCATTTGAGGCTAAATAAGAGAAACAATGTGTGCTATAAAAGTTATTGCTCTACTGTAAAACTAACATTCTGCATTTTATTCTTGCACTTTTGTAGTGTTAATTTACACATAAAAAAACGTCTTTCTGTAGTATGTACACAAGTTTAAATGGTTACACAATTGATGTGACTACAAATCAATTGGAAATGCATCTTTATCTATGTCTGTGCTCCAGATTTCATCCCTGCAGAGCCAGATCCGCTCTCAGGAGACTGACCTGCAGAGTCAAGAGGATGAACTGAGCCGCACCAAGGCAGAGCTTAGCCGACTGCAGGACGAGGAGGCCCAACTGGAGCAGAACCTGCTCTCTGGTCGGGTCCAGCTGGACAGCATTATGAAGTCCCTCAAAACCACCCAGGAAGAGATCAACCAGGTTAGTGTGGATCAAGACACAACAGGTTACAAAAGGGTTTCTCCGATCGGTTAGCCTCTGTGTTGTATATACTCGGGAAGCCTACTTAAGTTTATGTTCATGCAATTTATCATTTGTTCTCCACTACATTTTAGCGGCCAATATTGTACTTTTATTTTATTACATTTTTCTGCCAGCTTTAGTTATTTTTCAGTTATTTCCTCCTCTTCCTGTTCAGTGAAGACCATCTCCAAATAACCCTTTTCCAAATGAGAACTATGGCCTCCAAAACCCTGAATTGACCATTAAAAAAAGCCTTAAGTATTTTTTAATATAAACAAATTGTATTGAATTGAGTGGGGAAAAAATCAAGCAGTGGGGTAAATCCATTTTAATTCCTAGAACTAAGATAAATTTCTTGTTACCCAGTAATCAAAAAGGGCCTTATCATGAAATAGAAGGCAAAATGTCAGCAAGTTGTGCTTGTTACACTCAATAATACTTTGTTAACAGTAGATTTAATATTGTTAGAAGTTCTGCAAGTGATATTACTCATAAAATGATCTTGTATATCTGCTGGGATATTGTGCAAAGCAATCTTTAACTTGTTATTGAATAAATGTAGCTCAATATTATCTGGAAAACCTTAAGACAAGATGCATAGATAAGACAGTCAAGTCTCTTCTCCCAGGTAACAAATTCCTCTCAAGCTATAACCCTTAAAACCCTTAAACTGCATTGTCACTATGGTGAAAAAGATATATGTTCTTCTCACAGAACAGCAACACTACACACATGATGAGCTTGTAGAATTTGATGCTTTGTTATTGGTTAAGTTACCAGCAGTTTATAAAGTAGCTCAAATGAAATGAATTCGACGTTAAACATGCACAGCAGTAAAATGCAGCACACACATGAATGCAGCAATTAAACAAATCCATAAAAACATACATAAATATATAAAATACTGACAGGGACCATTTTACTTCACAAGGCTGACTTTTTAACTGTATGTTGCTTTAATAGTCAACACACCTGTGGTAATGTCGTGATTTCAGTGCACAAGTTTTACTTGTAGTGGAATGTTTTCACAGTGCAATGCTAATTCCCCCAGTTGTACTTTTGTGTTTTCAGGCTCGCAGTAAACTGTCACTGATCCAGGAGAACCAAAAGGAAGTGACCAAGACCATAGATCAGTACAACAGTGCTATAAACAGCATCAATGGAGGAAACTTAAGCAACCTCCCAGACCTTAGTGAAGGGTTTGCTGAGAAAGACCATGGAGGTGTCGGGAGTATGGTGAGAGACACATATAACAAGACAACTTTTCATTTGACCTCATCGTTATCAGGAAAACAATCACAAATATGTGTTAATGTTTTTAGTTTTTATGTTTCATTGTGATTGATTTTATATCTGTACAGCACTTTGATTGAAAGCGCTTTACAAATAAATTATTAAATTATTAAATATCCTCATAAAACAGTTTTTGTAGGCTGGATGTGTGCTGTGCTGTTTGGTGTGACACAGTGATGTAAAGGTTTCAGTCCCATTTGTAAATGTGTTTCTCTGATGTGTTGTTTCATCAGAATAACTCCCTCAAATCAAGGATAGCCATGTTCAACAACAACAGCAGCAGCAGCAGTAGCAGCAGCACTAAGGAGACTCCAGCAGACCCCTTCCAGAGAGAGGACCCCTTCAAGTCTGACCTCTTCAAAGGTACCTGCTTGTATTGTTTTGTTTCTACAGATAATCTTTTCAGTTCTTGAAGTACATCCCTACTCTGTCAGCTACAGTTGCCTGGTAAACACCACTAACCCTAACTTTGTGTCACTGTGAGTAAGCATTTCCACTAAGTGTACCTACAATATCTGGTGCCAATTTGTCTCGTCTTAATAAAATGGAAATGTTTGTTGTACTCTCCGGTCTGTTGGAATTCAAACACACACACCATGGAAAAATCAAACAAGTAGCTGATTGTTTTTTTTTAAAGGCTGAAGATGATTCAAGGTGTTTGCTTTTGTATGTGCTTTTGCTTTTATATCTGTCTTGCTATGTCTGCCTGAAAGATGCTTGAACTACTACCTCTTTGTATTTCTTATACAGACCTGATCAAAATCTTAAGACCAGTTGAAAAATAGCTAGAATTTACCTTTTGCACATTTGGATCTTAATGAGGCTTTAAGTAGAGCTACAATGTACAAAAGCAAGAAGGGGGAGTGAGACAAAAAGCACTTTGAAAAAGTAATTTATTGAAAACAACAAGTAAACTGAAATAGGCTGTTTATCAGCTGATCAAAAGTTTAAGACCGCAGGCTATAAAAGCCAAAATCTGCTCAAAATTCTCATTTTCTGTTGGGCATTCACACGGTCATGCCCTCCTGATGGCTAAAGCTAAGAAGCTTTCTCTTCTTCAACATGGTCGGATCGTCGAGCTGCATAAGCAAGGCCTCTCGCAGCGTTCCATTGCTGCTGAGGTTGGACGCAGTAAGACAGTCATTCTAAATTTTTTGACAGATCCTGAGCATTATGGAACAAAAAAGTCAAGTGGTTGACCCAAAAAAATTACACCTGCGCTGAGCCAGAGGATCCGACTGACTGTCCGTCAAGACACAGGGCGGTCCTCGACCCAAATGAAGGCCCTTACTGGTGCCGACTGCAGCGCAATAACCATCAGACGGCATCTGCGGGAAAAGGGTTTCAAAAACAAAAAACAAATTCAAAGACCTCGTCTCCTACAACGCCACAAAACTGCCCGTTTAGACTTTGCCAGGGAGCATCAGACATGGGACATTGAAAGGTGGAAAAAAGTTTTGTTCTCTGATGAGAAAAAAATTTAACCTTGACGGTCCAGATGGCTTCCAACGTTACTGGCATGACAAGGAGATCCCACCTGAGATGTTTTCTACCCGGCACAGTGGAGGGGGGTCCATCATGATCTGGGGTGCTTTTTCATTCAGTGGAACACTGGAGCTTCAGGTGGTGCAGGGTCGTCAAACGGCGGCTGGTTACGTGCAGATGTTGCAGCGGGCATCCCTCATGACTGAGGGCCCTTGTCTATGTGGTAACAGCTGGGTTTAAAAACAGGACAACGCTGCAGTTCACAATGCTCGCTTGACCAAGGACTTCTTCAGGGAGAATAACATCACTCTTTTGGACCATCCCGCATGTTCCTCTGATTTAAATCCCATAGAGAACATTTGGGGATGGATGGCAAGGGAAGTTTATAAAAATGGCCATCAGTTCCACACAGTTGATGCCCTTCGTGAAGCCATCTTCACCACTTGGAGCAATGTTCCCACCAGCCTCCTGGAAACACTCACATCAAGCATGCCCAAACGAATTTTTGAAGTGATTAACAAGAACGGTGGAGCTACTCATTACTTAGTCCTACTGAGAAAATTTTTTGTTCTGGTTTGGAGAGTTTTTTGTAATTTTTTGAGCGATGGTCTTAAACTTTTGATCAGCTGAGAAACAGCCTATTTCAGTTTACTTGTTTTCAATAAATTACTTTTTCAAAGTGCTTTTTGTCTCACTCCCCCTTCTTGCTTTTGTATATTGTAGCTCTACTTAAAACCTCATTAAGATCCAAATGTGCAAAAGGTAAATTCTAGCTATTTTTCAACTGGTCTTAAGATTTTGATCAGGTCTGTACAATAACAAAGTATTGAACTGAATTGTAGGTGTAGCCTTGTCCGAGTCTTAGCACTCTTCTAAGCACTATTCTGTGCTTTCTAGTAGATCCATTTGGAGGAGATCCTTTCAAAGAGAGTGATCCCTTTAAGGGGACCTCATCTGAAGATTTCTTCAAGAGGTCTGACAAGTCAGACCCATTTGGATCCTCAGACCCCTTCAGTAGAAAACCCACTCCACCAGCAAAGGTATCTCTGCCTTTTATCAATACAATGACGCATGTTTTAATGACACACATGGACATCATGATTGCAGATCCAAACAGAAATATCTGGATGTTATAATCATTGTGTGTTTTGTTGTAAACATCTTGTGAATAGTTTGTTTACTGTAGTTGTTTTCCCTTTTCCTTTTTCTCAGCCAAGTGCCTTCAGCAGCAGTGACCCGTTCACATCAAACAGCCCAAAACCCAAGGATTCAGGTATGTCACTCTTCACAAGCATCGTGTGACGTAGGTAAACTCTGGATCTAAATGAGACACAAGCCTGGTCCATAATCTCACTTTGGCTTCTATTATTTTACAATCTGTCTGTTTTATAGTGCATACTTTCTCTAACTAAAGTGTATTTTCAAGTGTAAAATGTTTGTTTTTCTGTTTTCTGTATTTTTGTCTGCCATCATGACTATATATGAAAATTATTATTTCTTATTTCATATTTTATCATCCTTCAACTGACTGGTCTAAAGAGAAGAGTATCTACATGCACATACATAGATGTAGATAGAGATAATATACACTACGGTGCAAAAGTCTTAGGACACATCCAGCTTTATAGTTTTCCAGGGTTGAAATGACCATACATATTTATTTATTTCTCTTTCCTTCAGGTACAATATGATTATAGGAAGTATGTGCACAGCCTTAAACGACCAAAAAAAAAAAAAAAACAGTTTCAATGCAAAGGTTAAAGTCCCTATTTATTGTGACCCCTGACCCCATGACAGGAAGCAGCACAAACAGTGGGAAATATAACGTGTTGAATAAAATCGACTTTAAAATATCAGAAAATGTATGCAGTAAGTCTGATACTATCTGAACAAAAGAGTTAAAGACATGTTAAGTGCAAAGGAAGGTCACATTTAATACTAAATGTTTGGTTTGTAGAAGCTGTTTTTCCCTGAAACTTTTGTTTTTACTGTTGTTCATACTTCATATGTACCCAGATTGGATCTCAATACAGAGAGTGAGGCATGTATATATGTTTACATCATAACTTGTTGGTAAACCAACAAATCTAATGTTGGCCTAGGACCTTGACACAGTACTGTATATTAGTTAATTTAAGTATAAGTTCTTAAAAGAAGCTCTGTCTTCCTTTTTTTCTTAATACCTAAACAGGTCCTCAGAGAAGTTGGTTTTTATTATGTTTTTTTATTTACTTCTTAGTATATAGATCTACATAAGAAGTGTTTTTATTCAGTTGTGTTTACTTACTAAATTTGGGAAGTCAAGTGGTTAAAACAGGTCTAAACCAAAGCGTCTACAAAATTTACGCTTTTTATGTGTGATGCCTTCAATATATTGAAGTGAATATGAGTTTCTGACCTAAAAGCAAGGCTGCACTGTCATCCCTGTACTGAATATGTTTAGATTTTCCGTCCAGATTTCCCAGAATGCAGCTTTCTAACTGACATCTGAAGGTGAGAGAACATTCAGTTGTGCAACATGACTCAAAAGGCTCATTCTTTGCCATTCTGTGTGACGTGTTAGATTTGGATTTTATTTTTGGGGGCATTGGGGGCAAACAATTTTTACTTACTGCGGCTTCAAATTTTCCTGTGGTTCAGGGCTATTTTTAGTGAAGTACCTACGCATTTAACTACTGGCCAACTAAAAATACCCGCCCCCTACCCTGGAAGAACAGGAGGGCTGCAGGAGCCAAGCATAACAGAAACTCTGTGACTGCTGGTCCCTCTCTACTAGAATACACTGCCACCCCTTTAACCAGTTCACTCCTGCGTCTGTTCTGCCTTTATATCTGCTGCCATTGAGCCGCTTTGCCTCATTCAGTACGGAAGTTGTTTTAAGTTGGTGGCTACTGCTGACCAGTGCACTGCCATGCTACACACAGAGGCAACTGTAGCCCTGAGCCCAGTTACTGTGTGTAAAAGAAAACACCGTTTGGTGCACATGAATGGGGTCTTTTGTGGTTACACATTCACAACAAACATATTCTGTTACAATGTTTTGTTTTTTCACTGTAACCATCCACACTTCGCCATTTTTTTTCATTAAGCTGCATACCAATGGTTCGTCAAAACAACCTCAGCACAGTTCTAGTTAACAGTCCGCCGACTGACACCTTTAATTAGCAGATCACATGCATACGTCAGCATACACAAAACCTCTAGCTTTCCAGGTTGTTTTTTTTTTTTTTGCGAAATGTCATGGAAAATTAAGCAGTCAAGCCACATTCCCTCATTTTCTGAAAATAGATTTTCAATGAGTGGTTTGAACTTTATTAGATTTTCCACCTCTTTCCATAAATATATTCAAATGTTCCAAATTCTTGTTGCTTCTTTTGTCGCAGATGTATTTGGGACAGCAGACCCCTTTGCAGGCAGCTCTTTTGGAAGTCAGGGTGGATTTGCAGACTTTAGTCAAATGTCTAAGGTAAACTCTTGCCGTTGCACCATAAAGCATTATTTTTGACCAAAGTTATACAAAGCTGTGCCAGTAATTATGCTCTTATTATTTATTTCTTATTTTTTGTGCCAAACCATCACATTTATGAAAATAGTTTGTGTGATTAAAAGGTGAGGGTTATTAGATTGCAATACTTATAATCCTTTTTTTAAATCTTTGCTGTGTGAGCAGAAGTCGGACAACCCTGTGCTCCCATCAAAGAAAAATGTGCCTAACCGGCCTGCACCTCCATATGGTGAGTCCTGATTTCAATAAATGTGTGTCACTTTCAACGTAACTGTGCTTGCAGCTTAACTTGACATGAATGATTCAGTCATGATAAAAATAATCATCATCAGCATGTAGTCGAATTAAACCATAGAGTGTAGGTAAAGATGAACACCATGACAGCTCCCCTAAAGTCCCCAAAAAAAGCCTGACCTTTGCCTGGCGGCTTGTCCCGTCTTGCTAAACCCATCTCCATGCTTCATTTTAGCTCCATGCTAGTACTGGAACTGATCAGAATTCATTAGTGCGGTATTGTTAGTATTGCTTCAGAGGTTCATTTTCAAACATTTCGTGACATTTAATGGTGAAGATCCAGGTAGCAACCAACCGAATACTCCTACACCCTCATCTGCGGCAGCCACTAAATGGCAAAAGACTGTCATTAGTCAGTGTTTGCTTTGTTCATTGTGGGCTTTGTAGTCAAGATGATATTAATTCAAATTCAAGATGGTAATGCCTCAACACTGGCTACCACCCCCATTGGGGAAAAGAAGACTGTAGTTGTGGGCTACCGAAGCTTTAACTTGCATCTTACTAAGTGACTTTTTTTTCCATTTTAACATCATGGCTCTTAAGTGCAGGTGTTCCAGATAAACCACCTAACACAGTTTTACACAGGCCTAGCATCACCCAAGACCAATGGCTGATCTGAATTTCTTCAAACAAATCACAAACAACCCAGAGAAGTGTTTTCCCTGTGTCAGTGTCTTGACAGCTGAAATGTCAAATCACTATCAAGAATCCATTAGATGTGTAAGGAACCAAATGGGGCAGTCAGCTGATTGGCATGCATCATGTCTTTACATATCTACTGGGCAGACTCTGGATCTGAAATGTGCCTCTGATGCAGCGTGGTAGCTCCATAACTGCACCAGCGTGGCTTCACTCATCCATAGCATCATATTGTCCATCATTATATGGAACTTGTGCTTTAAACCAGTTGAGATCAATGCTATTTGTTTAGAGGAATCTTAATAGAGTACACTTTATTCAACTTGTTTAGTGCGATTTGGTCACAGCTTTACCGAAACAAAATGCAACTTATTTTGGTACTCTGTGTGATTTACTCTGTGTTATTGGAGGGATTTTTTTTTTTTGTACCCTGGTAGTATGTTGAAAAACCTACTTCCCTTTTGTGCTGTGATGCCACAGAGCATGTAGTTTCTTCTTCAAATGTTGTAAACAGGAAAGCTGTCAGATGAGATACAGCACTACTACATGTTTCCACAGTGATGTGAACTTGGTGGCATCTACAGAGATATGAAACGCTAGCATGTTCTAGATGTGGTAGTTTTTTATGCTGTTGTGTATTCGTACATGCTGTACTGCATTTGTCCAGCAATCACTGCCAAAGTGTTCGGGCCATAGCAAAGTAATTGTAAGGCTATTGTATCCCCAAATTATTAATATCTCCCAAAATACTGGTCCTATCAACTTGTTGTTTTCGCTTGTCTGTTCCTTGACCAAAAATTCATAAATATGCCAAACTACAGCAGTCAGTTCTTTCCGGGTTTTGTGTGATTCCTCAGACACACATACACAAATGCATGCATGCACACAGGGGCCATTTGGCTTTTATAATATACATGTTCAGTCAATAAACCATGTAGAGCTGTCTAAAGCTAAACCTGTGATGAGCTCCACTATTATTTGTCTTTCAGATGATTCTAGCCTCCAGTTCATATTGTGCTTTGTGTGTTTGTGAAATCACACTGTACTCACTGTGCCCTTCCGCGGTGACCTTGCAGTTATTCTTTAAGCAGAAGCCACAGTGTGGGAAAGCTGGTGTTCCCCTTTGCTTTGCCACTCAAAGTGTTTTAGTGTCCACGATTAGCCAATCGGCCACCTCCAGAGATGGGCCCTCATACATGATAGGGAAGTGATAAGCCCAGACACTACGGGCAGTAGTACACACATAATTTTAATCAATTTGGAAGGTGCATCTCTGCATATCATCTAAAACTTTGTTCAGCACTTTTCCTGCTTCTTTTCTCACAAATATAACAATTACAAGTGTTTTATTAAAGCAATATTCACATTAAAGCAGAGTATTTTTTCATGGTAGGATAATGGTACACCTTGAATGTTTTCAGATGGAGCCTTTGTATTATTCAAACACAAGAAATTAACCATTATGGCCACATTATAATACAAACTGTATAGAAAATGAATGCGTTCAAAGTTTATTGTTAGACATGGGTGTGTCCCTCTTTTATAATTATGTTCCAAAAAAGCAACACTGTGCTTGTTGAGCTTCAATGCTTCAATAAGCTTTACCCAAAATGCGGTTAACACCTTTTTTTTAAACCTTTTTTTAGACCAATATCGCTTTCCCTTGGGTACCATGCATACCATATGCTTAACTGGCTTCCTGTGAAAATTTAGTAGCACAGTATGACACATTTGCCTCTTGAGTGTGAGCATATTTTCCCAAGAGGCTGAGTGGCTAATTGTAATGTAATTTGGTGTTTGTCATTAAATGTCTTCCTTCTCCAGTAGGTTTGCTCAGTGCATCAGAGGGCACTCGCTCTACAACAGACAGTAAAAACTGTCTTAAAGTGACACAGTCCAGTAAAATATCCAAAGACTGCCCTGTGGCTTTTGCAGATTTTGGCTCTGTAAGTGGAGTCTACTTAAAGTTTTTTTTTGTTGGGTCAAGAATTGTTGTCGCATGAGCTGCTGATATCTTGATCTAACTCTTCAGACTGTAGAGCTGAGTGCTCAGCGGTGTCGGCTCTTTGTCACTCAGCCTCATCTGTCAACTTTCATTCGTGCAGGAAATATCACAGGACCTCCATGTTTACTGGCTTCTAGACTAATAACCGAACATCATCAAGTCTTTAAATAAAACTCCATGTTTGCATGATGGACTCCTCAGAAAGCCTCAGCACATGTTTTATGTCCATCTGGGAAAGGGTCTTGCTTGCTTGTCTGTTGTCTCTGGCTTCTACCTTTCAGAGGAAGTCCAGATTAATCCGCTCTGATCCAGCGTGTCAGTGAACTTGCCCAGTCAGGTAGCACTTGAGGAGCATTCTTCAGGTTTTCATGTACAAGTTAAAGGCTTAGTCACTGTCAAAGCATGATATGCCTCGAAGCAGAGCACAGCAGAGTAAATCTGCATCATTGTCCTCCGTCTTCCGCTGCTTTGCCATCATGTTTTAACATCAGTTTTAACCGCTGTACTCTCGGCCAGAGATATTGCATGGCAGCTTTTTGTGCCTGGTTTGTATCACTTGACATGGATTAATTTTATTCCTCATGCCAGCATGACAGTTGTGAAAGGGATTTATAGGTTGTATGTGTGTATGTATGTATTTATATGTGTATGTGTGTGTGTGTTTTGTGTTTGTGTGGTTGTATATATATAATATATATATAGCTTTGTATTGTAATTGTTGTTTTTCTGCCAGGATCTGAACAAGGCAAGGTAAGACTGTACCAGGGTGTGGTGGTCCGCTTCAGTCCTTTGCATGTGAACAGACAGGCTGGTCTGAATAATTAAATAATCTGAGTACAGGCAGTGATTCATCAGCATGAATATTTCTACTAAATATCCTCAGTCACATTGATCATTGCATTCAATGTATTGGGGAAATATGTTGCCAGTAATTCATGGCAGCAGCAGTTTATCACAGAGAACAAAGGGCTGGGTATCACTGCTAAACCTCAGCTTTGGCAATGGTTCTTAAACTAGATTTTATTAAAACCAGTTGTATGAATTCTATTTAAAAAAGGGGGGGGTGACTTTACACATTGTGGTGCAGATCTTTTTTTTTTTTTTTTTGTAATTTTTTGAGCATCAGTGCCAAGCTTGGATCACTTCTAAGACCTAAACATATAAACCTGTTTACCACATTGTCAGATTAAGTTCTGTTTCAGCTCTTTGATTGAGGAGCCAAACTGTTCAGAAGTTGTGAAACATTCGAACCCTAACATTGAATGCTGAGTATGAGATCCGTCATTCACTATATTCAGGTTCAGCTGACCTCATTTTATAGAAAAAGAACATTACCAAGCCTATACCTGACCAACTGAACCAACCCTAGATCATAACACTGTCCCCACAGGCTTGTACTGTAGGCACTAGGTATGAAGGGTAATCACTTCATCTGCCTCTCTTCTCGCTCTGATGTGTCCATCACTCTGAAACAGGGTCAGTCTGGACCCATCAGACCACATGACCTTTTTACATTGAAACACAGTCTGATCTTTATGCTCTGTCAAACTGATGGATGGTTAAGAAATGAGAAACTATTCACTGCATCAGTTAGAATTAAAGAACCTGTTTCACCTGAAACATATTCACTGCAGTAATTATCCAATGGAATGATCGGAACTATTTACTGAGTTAAAACCAGGTGGAGACTTTTTTCATTGGACATAATGTTTTCAAACTACAGGATACTTGAATCTGTTCTCCATTCATTTTAAAACTTAACCTATAAAAATAAGAGCAGCCTTTATCAGCACTTAATTACTTAATGCTTAATATTTTAGTTTTGATCCTTGTTTCTAGCTGTAAGCATGCAGAACTAGTAGATAACTGAATAACACATGCAAGAACCTTGAAATAATAAGGAATTTACAACATCAGAGTTTGATTGCTGCATGTTGTTGCAGTAATCACACAGTAACACCATAATATATATGTGAGAGAGCTGTGATGACAAAATTGTAACAGGTTTCAACAAGAGAAGTTCATCATGGTTGATCTGAACTTTTGGGCTTTGCAGTTTGGTGCAAATTTTCAGATATGAAATCTTCCCAGACCAGAGTGCAGAGAAACAGCCAGTCCTCAGACCAGCACAAAATAAATCGAACCCAATATATACAGTAAGAAAACAGTAATCTTAGTTCAGACCCTGTTTCAAGACATTCACCTGTGAAAAAGGCCTGACTCCTTTGGAGTCAAAATTTGGTAAATTGGGAGCAGCGATTTTCCAATACTCAATTTAGCAGCTCATTCTGTGCCATATACATTCATAGTTTGGTACCCAGCCCTACTTAAAGTGTTTTGTAAAATTCTTACTATTGCTTTCTTGGCTTCTTGTAAATTATTATGTAAGTGTGTGTTTGTGTGGATGTGCTTGCTCCTTAAATCATTTTCTGTCAAATCACTTTGATGATTGTTTTTGACCTTAGTTACAGATTATCTCCAAATTGCCTTCATTGTTCCTTTTTAGCTCATTATATATTGTGCTTGCGTGCGTTGTATTTGTGTTGCCGTGCCAACCCTTTCAGTTTTTGGATTATGTCTGATGTTTGCTCGTCTCGCTGCAGTTTGGAAGTGAGAACCAGCAGCTGGAGTGGGCCAAGCGGGAGAGTGAGCGCGAGGAGCAGGAGAGGCTGAGGAGGCTCCAGCTCCAGGAGCAGCAGGACCTGGAACTGGCCATCGCACTCAGCAGGGCTGACATGCCCAGCGCCTGAACGGTCCACGGCCTACGTGGACCGCAGTAGCTTCCCTCTTCCGCCTCAGGGTCCACAGGCTCACGACAGCAGCACCGCTGCTGGCTCCTCACGACCAGAGCAGCCCCTGTTACCAATTTATGTAAAGACCAGTGTTTCTCCAGCCATGACTGACTGGACTCATGTCAAATGACTCCACATTTAGCAACCAGTTATGGTTCATTGCTCCCAAACTACATGGCAACTATAATCAGGGACAATACGGAGCCACTTGATTCAAGCCTGACTTCATCCTGCAGAGGAACCCAAACCAGCTGCAGCCTATATCTAACTCCATATCTTGTTATGGCTAATCACCATGCCTTATCCCAAAGCTTTTTGTTGCAAGGAAAGTAACTTTTAACAATATTTTACTGTGTTATTTATATACAGAAGCAATGAATCTGTGGTTGTATGAAGTACTTATAAAATGCACTGCATAACCTTTAAGCTTTTTAACCTTTTAATACTAGAAACATTCATGTAGGAGGTCAAAACATCTGTCATGACTGGGTTTGGTCATTTTTAACCGCTGCATTGACATGGTTGTCATTTTCCCCTGATGTCGTGTTTACAGTGGGAAGGTTACAATCAGATCAAATTAATGATCACCTTTTCTATAGTGTCATATAACTCTCAAACTGTTATGTACGTTACAAAGTGGGTTAAGGCTACAGTGAGCTGTAACCAAACAGTAACTAATACTGTTTTTCATTGAACATCCACCTGAAAATGTCGTGATCCATTGTTCACTTACTGATCAACCAGAAAGCAGTGAAATAATGACAATTACCGTTCATACAACTTGAAAACAGCTTTGACATTATTCTGCTAAACAGTATTTGAGCTTCCCACCCTGAGCGTGACGTCAGAAGGAAATGTCAACTTTGTGAAGATGATCTGTTGTGGTTGAAAGTAAGTTGATGTGTGTTTTGGACCAAGGAAATCCTGCCTAGAAGGACTGGACCTTAGTTATCAACAGAGCAATGTGGATAAAACGGTATCATGATAATTGTCCTGATCATTGGTCCTGAGTCAAAGTAAAACAAACCAGACAATTATTCTTTAAGGTGAGAACATGACAAATGGCGGAACATTTCAGAAATCTACAGGTAGTATGTGTTCAATGTAAAATTAAGTAATCTTTTGTTTGCATTGTTAAAACATTTTGTATGTCTGACGATGCAAACAAACTATAAACAGTATATTATGATACTATGATTAGCATGATAAAAAAAAACATATTGTGATAATTACCTTTATTGTTTTATTGCCCAGCTCTAGCTCTGACAGGGACTGAAACTACATTTTCTTTGCCTTTTTCTTTACCTTTTTAACTACAAACCTACAGTTCTGAAGTGCATGAAGTGAAAAGATGTTGAATGAATTGAAGATGTGAAATAAAAATAGGACTCTCCAGTGCATGTAAACATAGAAGGCTATTGGGAATCCTTGATGATGCTGATTGTTAGCATTTGGGTCCAGGTTTTGCTTCGTTTGAATGTGATCTAGCCTCGGTTCTCTTGGGTCTGCTCCAGTGGTTGACATGGTAACGATCATCCTCTTCCTTTTCTTCTGAACTAGTCGAGTTCACCTGGAGCGTCATCGCACCACGCCTCTGAAGTCTGCCGTTCATCAGATGATTGTAATGCCCCGGAAACTTGCACTCCCTCCAGTGAAAATGTGTGAAGCTGCGTTGTTTATACTGGTGCTGTTACACTCATCTCTGTTCTTTTTGTTTTTACTTGTTCATACTTGACACTGATAGTCATCTCTGCTACCTAGTCAAGTACTTTCTCTCTCATCTTTTTTCTTCCATGAATGTCTCATGACCAGTTTGGAGGACATTTGTTTTAAAGCCTTTAAAACATTGTAGGTATTTGTTAATATACACTAATCAGGTTTATTGGGCACATATTGTATGCACTGTATATTCCAGGGCTTACTGGACATGTACAGAGTGACGGCGCCTTATTTATCGACATATCAACATTGTAACATAATATTGCACAGTATGTATGTGATTATAACTGAACTGAATAAAGATTCATTTTAACATTCCTTTACAAAAACGGCTCATCTTGTGCACAGTGAGTCATGTGTACGCAGCAGCACGTCAAGAATAATACTTGGCAAATGAACACGTCAATGATAAATATAGAATTTGCACAGGTGTCTGAAGAATATGAGTCTACACAGACATGATGGATCACCGGTAGGACTTGAGTCAACTCTATTCTGACATCTAATCTTTTATTTCTAAAAATGTTGCCGAAATACAATACAAAGTTATGCCTGACTGAATTCATGATGGATAGTTGATACATCTAAAGACATGGCTAATGTACACACTGTGTTTCCTCCAGAAGTTCAGATACTTGTGTAAAAAAAAACAAAACACTAGAGGCACTGATTTCTACTGAACTGAATGATGAATGATATATTCATCATTCCGGATCAAATCTAACATGATATGAATTTCATTTCATGTTGGATTTGATCTGGATAAGTGGAAGACGATGAGTACGAGTTAGATTTGATTAGATGGAAATTTAATGATCCCTTGGGCAGAGCCCTCAGGAAATTGAGGTTCCGATAGCAGCATAACACCAAATGTACAGTATAAGAAATATAAGAAAATGGTGATACAAAAATTATTTTAAAAAATGAAAAAAAAAAACAAAAAAAAACAGCAGTTGCACATTGAAAAGTAGTGATAATAAAAAAAAAAAAACAACAGGAAAATAAAAGTAATAATAAAGTAGTGTTTATAATAAACTATTATGTTGTAATATGCCTAATGTATGCATATTTAGTTTAATAATCACAGGATAAAAGTAATAATGGGATAACAGTCGTAACAACGATATATATTTACTAAGTAATATAAGTATGTTACTTCTGTGAAGACATACCACTGTAACTAAAAAAAACAAAAAAAACAATACACTGAAAGTAATCACATCAAAGTAAAGTGGAGTTCATCCTTTCTCACTGTTTTTGCATAGTTAAATTGTTTTTAACATGCTCAGTTTTTTTTTACGGTATCATCTTGTCACATCTTTATGTTGTTTTTGCCTTGTTCTGTCTTTTACATGTTTTTTTTTTTTTTTTTTTTGTCTTATTGCATCGGGTCATTTTTGCCTTGACACATCTTTTACCTCGGTTTCCATTTTTGTCATATTCATTTTGTAGTTTGTTTGTTTTTTTTGCATCATTTTTGTTTTATTACATCTTTCATGTACTTGTCTCTCTCTGACATCGTTTGTGTCTTGTTACATGTTTTACATCATCTTCATCTGTATCACCTTTCATGTATTGCTCTTGTTGTGCCTCTGACGTCATTTGTGTTCTGTTCTATTTTTCTCATCTGTTGTTTTCGTGTCTTGTATCACAATCCCAGTACGACTTTTCCACAAACCATTCTGCTGCAGATGCAGTCATTCTTTTAACTCAATAAACCTCTTCTTTAGCCATGTCATGTGATGTGGCCCCTGTTTTTGCTTCTTTTATCCACCTGTAACATCCTGTCCCTCTAGTAAAGTGCATTGCACTAAAGAAACACTATGTATTTGACTTGATTTACTCAGGTTACTTAACCCTGTCATGCATGAATTATAAGACTCTTAGTTGAGTTTTTTGGGAGGGGGGTTTTAGTGTTTTTATTCCTCCTTAGGCATGAAAAAAAACAAAACAAACAATACAATTGAGTTGTGTTTTTTTTTTTCATGGATTTACAAAAATGTCCATGCTACACCATGCATTATATTCTTGAAGCAAAGACACAAGTATTTAAAACCCAATATCAGAAAATGATATCAAAACAATGAAATAAAAACATGTTTGATGCTGCTAATCTGATGTTTTCTCACATTTTAACATATTCTAATACTAGTTATTACTCACTTCATTGAGATAATATGCAAAAAAAAAAAAAAAAGTTAATTACAGTCTAACAATTAACAGTTGATTCACACTCAAACATGTTAGTGCAGATCAGGTTTATCAACAACAGCAAAGTTACAGCAATGGTATGAATTGCAGTGTTAGGGATGATGCATAAGCGTCCACAGTCTTGGCTGATATGAAACTAAAACAACAAAATATAAAAATATCGTATACATATAAAATACACATAAAATAAAGTATACAAGAGAACAGCTGTAGAATAACTGTCCACTGGAGTAACAATTATGCATGAAAGGGTTAAATTATTCAGATTAACAGAACTGTGCATAAGTCCTTGGCCAGCATTAGGTTTGATGGTAAAGTTCCATTTGTCCACACGCACGCATTTGTCAGTCTCTGTATTAAGATCCAGTCTGGATATATGTGAAGTTTGTACAGTAGTAAAAACATCAGCTTCTATAAACCATATTTAGCGTGACTTCCCTTTACACTTAACATGTTTTTAACCCTTTTCGTCAGACAGTATAAGATTTATTGCATTCATTTTGATGTTTTATACCAGGTTTCATTCAACACATGTCAGATGTTTCTAATCGTTTGTGCTGCTTCTTGTCATGGGGTCAGGGGTCAAACTAAATAATGACTTTAACCTTTAGAACACATTTACTTCAGTTTTTATGCGTCTTTTAAGGCTGTGCACATATTTGTTCATATCAGCCCAACAGAAACAACAAAGCTAGTGGTGGCCTAAGACTTTTACACTGCACTGTTTGTAGATGAAGCGTTACACTAGTTGTGTTGTCATTGTATCTCTGTGCATTGAATCACTCCTTATTCAATATCCTATTTACACAGTTGTTTGAGGAACAGTCATCTCACAGATGAATTGGATAATGTAGTCACCTCTTTTAGTTTCTTCAAATGTTTCTTAAAATAACTAAATAAATGCTACAATGCCTTCAGGGCAGATTGTTGATATATCTTGGAGTTCTGCATTTATATTCGGCTGAAAAAAGTGAAATGAGAGTGATATATTTGCATGAACCACTAAAGATATTTTTGACCCTGTGTGTACTTCCTCTTTTTTTAATATGATAAATACCAGCAGTGTTGAAGCACACATTTACTTATATTCTTCATCCTAATAGATGAATAAGAACACTTTGTCTGATTGTCTACATATTTAAGTTTTTTAATATTTATTTCCTTTTTTTTTACAGATTAAATATACAGCCATCTGGGTTTGATATGTCTCCTCAATGTAGCTTTTGATGCGGCTGAGACAAACGCTTACTGACACCACACAAACATAATACACGCAGACTGTGATACTTTGAAACTGTAGTGCAGTGACTCTGTGTAATTGTAGTATTAAAGCCCTTTGATGTCCTACTATAATTTGGAGCCATCAGAAAGGGAGTCGAAGGGCTCCCTGATGAGGGTTTTGCTCGGCCCCTCTGTCCAGACGGCTCCCTGTTCACTCTGTAATTATGGAAATGGAGTGTTTGTATTTATAGGCTAAGCCCACAAACGCGGCTGCCCTTCTCTCCGGATTGCAGCTGCAAAACATCACAGTGCAAATCAAGTGGCTCTGTTTTAGAATTAAATTGGGTACACAACGGCAGCATATATAACCCACTCAGTATAATTGATCTGACAGTGTGCAGGTCTCCACACAGTATGTGTTGTCAAATACATGGATGTGGTTCATTAAGCATTTCCTTGAAGTAAAGAGATCCCAAGTCAAATCAAATTCCATGGTTTTAATATTTACAATAAATACACATTTTACAGTATAAAATCCATGTACATATTTATATAAATTTAAGTAAAAAATAATGCACAGGACATCAAGCCCTGATAGTGTACAGAGGGGCTGGATCCAGGAGTTTCACAAAGAGGAGACACCAAAAAAAAAACAAAAAACAACCAAAAACCACATAACAGATGAAGAATGGAATAAAATAAGAGTTGGGGTCATTCAGATAATCAGGCAGTTCAAGTGAAACATTGTCTTTGCACATGTGGAGCGGCTTTATGTGCAGTTTTATTCCTGTCAACAAGAACATGTACTCTATTGGCGGCCATGTGTCACAAGGAGAAGTTTTACAGTAGCACAGTATCAGAAAGGCACTTTGTGTCAACCACAGCATTCCAGTTGTGTCAGAGAGGAGTAGTATGTGTACAGGGCCAGCCCCTTGTTGGTCTGCCTGCTCTAAAGCAAACAACAGCTTTTCTAAAGCTTTCATAGAACCAAAGTAGTACCAGCTACATTATTAGACAATAAAAACACAAATAGTTTAATTCAATATATAGATATAAAAGGCTTTGGTCTTGGAGAACAATTTAAATAAAAATGCATCAGCGGAATCACAACAAAACCCCCCAGGATTTATCCTCATAAGTCCTGTTTTCTCAGCTCCTTCACATGTGTCTCTTCATGTGAAGGGCGAGGTGGTCAGACCTGGAGAAGGCGCGTTCGCACAGGTGACACTGGAACGGCCTGTGTCCGGTGTGTTTGCGGAAATGACGGGTCAGCTCATCGGAGCGGGCGAATTTCCACCCACAGCCCTCCCAGCTGCAGTGGTACGGCTTCTCACCTGAGGAAACACAAGCAAACACAGACGATCAGAGCGGTGCTGCATCAGCCACAGTGTGCGTAATGGGCCTGGGTTACTTCTAATAGACCACCATGTTGGGTTAGGGTTCATAAAAGTCTAACTTACCGGTGTGAGTTCTTAAATGAGCCTTTAGGTGGGAACTTTTTGTATAAGTTTTGCCGCAGCCGGCGAAGGTACATGTGTGCGTCGCCGTGCGCTTCCTGGGCCATGTGCGCCGCCCTCTCTTGGGTTTGGAGTCCAGGAGCTCCAGGGGGGAGGACGGCGGCGTCAGCATCACCCTCTGCGCACCAGGCTGCATGGAGAGACCTTCATCGTACATGCCGAAGGCGCCGTGGGGGGGGCCTTGGTAGGGCAAATGCATGTGCGGAGCCTGAGGGTGATGCGTAAACGCCGCCGCCGCCGCGTTGTGATACTTCTGCGGGAAGCTCATGGGCTGGCACAGAGCCTGGCAGTCTGTGGCCCCTGCCTGGTCGTCGGGGCTGAGAGGCGGGGTCATGCTGCTGGCTGCCCGCGGGGAGATGGCGACGCGCGGCTGCTCGAAGGACATCATGCACGAAATGTTCCCCTCCTGCTTGATTTTGCTGCAGCTCTGGGGCACCATGCCCAAAACGGGGCCGTAACTATCCATAGGGGGCTCCACTTTGATGCTGTCCAGTCTCTGGTAATGTGCCGTGTTGACGTAAAACCTCCCCTGAACGCCGGTGGGAGCGCGCGTAATGCCATAGCCGCTGCCGGTTCCATCTGAGCGGAGCAGCTCCGTCATGAGGCTGGCTCCATAGGGGGGCGGAGGGGAGCGGTGGTCGTCCGCGGCTGCTGCGGGGTAGGATGGCACCGAGTTCCCTGTCGCGTACATGTGACCGGGGTCTGCTGTGCCCGCGTATTCCGCCGCGTTGTCTGAGCCAGTTGTGTTGGCGAGAATAAAATCCAGATCCAAGTAGTTGCTCAGATCCTCGTCGTCTTTTTTGCTGTGGTTTTCCAGACTGTGTCCCATCTCGAACATGGAGCAGCTGGCGGACACTGGCTTGTCCATCTCTGTTTTCCACCTCTGATGAATAAAAAACACATGAATATCAGTCAGATTATTCCTTTAAAACCGTGCGTAAAAACTGCAACTGCGCACCGGACCAGTCATTCAGTCATTTTATTGTTTTAAAACAGATGAAAATGTGACCATGCTGTACATAAATGAAATAGTCCATGAAAACAGGTGAAACAACTGTTCAATCCAACTCCAACACACTCACACAAATCAAAAACGATCAGCACTTACATTTTCCCAGGTTTTTTCTCTATGGTTTGAGAATGTCGAAAAGGACGGCAGCATCACTCCGGATAAGGCCATCGTTTGTGGTGAAATAATAAAAACTATCTCTTGTCAAAAAAAATAAAAATAAAAAACTGAGCGGCAGCCGCGCCAGAATATGTGCGCCTACTTCACTATGGCCACTCCACAGCTGCGCTTCAGAGACATGAACAAGTTGAAGTGGTAGGAGGTCCCACGGAACTTTATAACTCTGGAAGCCGAGTTCGCCTGGCCAATTGTGAGAGGTTCAGGAAACAACGTAAAGTTTGGTAAATTTAGCTCTTTATAAAGCGGCTCCTGCAGGCAGTGGGGACTCAGTGCGCATCTCCGTGTGACAGGCAGAGGCAGCGCAGAGGAGCCTATAAAGTCCAGGACCTCCCCAGGCTGCGTGACGCACACAGACCAACCCACCTGAGCCGAAAAAAAAAAAAAAAAAAAACCAGTTCCAAGCAAATTACAAACACAGGGCGATATAGCAACCATAGATCCTTACGTAATACGCTGAAAGAACAAGTCTAATGAGTGAAATTAGCCCCAGGACAAGCCGCACCGACACCTCATTTAAAGGCAGAGAAGCGTCCCAGTTCACAGCCAAATGATCTAAAACAAAGACAAGTATGTTATTTATGGCGCATCTGACATCTGTATAGCCGCAATTATCCAAAACATTCAACTGTTATGTTGTCTTTTTATTTGAATTCTCCCATGTAATTGCGTCATTCAACGTTAAATAAATGTTTCCCTTGTTTATCGTTGTTACAATAACAGAAAGTGCACACATAGTAGTAATCTGGTACTGAACTGGAACTGTCAAAGTGGAGCAAAACGACCACTAACAGCCAATAAAATAAAAATAAAATAAACAGAAATGGATCTACAGCAGCATCAACATTATTATTATTATTATTATTATTATTATTATTATTATTATTATTATTAATAATAATAATAATAATAATAATAATAATAATAATGATGATGATGAGTAAAAACAACAATAATAATAACAAAAAAATGTAAAATATGCAAAATTAGAAAACCCAGTAGTAATAGTGGTAATAAATGAATAAATAAATATTCTAATCAAGAAATAAACTGGCTACACAAATATATATAAATAAATAAAATATACAATGTTAAAGTATCAATAGTAATAATATAAATAAATAAACAAAAAGAAAAATATAATAATAAAAAAATAAAATAAAATAAACAGAAGTGGATCTACAGCAGCATCAACATTATTATTATTATTAATAATAATAATAATAATAATAATAATAATAATAATAATAATGATTATGATGATGATGATGATGATGATGATGAGTAAAAACAACAATAATAATAATAACAAAAAAAGTAAAATATGCAAAAAAGAAAACCCAATAGTAATAGTGGTAATAAATAAATAAATAAATAAATAAATAAATAGCGATATTGTAATCAAGAAATAAACTGGCTACACAAATATATATAAATCAATAAAATATACAATGTTAAAATATCAATAGTAATAATATAAATAAATATATAATATATAAATAAATAAAAAGAAAAATATAATAGTAAAAAAATAATAGAAATGAAATCAAATCAAATGTGTGCAGTGGGTCTTGGTGCGTTGGTCTCTCCACCTGTTTGCCTCATCTCCTGCTTTGGCTTCTTTGTGCTTAATTGTTGCGGCTTTTTGTTGGGTCGCAGTGGGCTTGTCCAAACAGGCGCCAGGCTCGTCTGAAACTGTTTTAACGCTTTAACCGCCGCTGATGTAAACATGATTTAAGCCAACGTCCGATTCAGGTGTAAATGGGGTCACATGGGCGGTGGGCGCGGGTGGGGGTGTGTGTGGGGGTGCTTTATGTCTAAGGCATTTGCATGACAAGTGTGTCCTGTTGCTGATGCTCATAGATCTGGTTTGTGACGTTCAGACTTGTTTTCTCCGCAGGGACTCCTCTGCCTTCACAGGTCAGTATTCCAACTGGAGGCCTTTGTTTGGTTCAGTCCTGAAACCACTCAAACACACATGGTTTTCTTGGCTTAACTAGATCTGGATCTGGACAAAACCCTTTCATTATGGTGACCACATACATTTCTTTCTGATCATATATATACATAAAACATGCAGCTGTGGGAATAATTATTAGTCCAACTGTTATTTTCTGTAGGAACTGCAGTTAACTCCATTCTGCTGTGGTTCCAGTCATTTCTAGATTGTTTTTCAACCTCATGTGTTCATAATATACACTACATACCACATGCTATTGAGAACATGAAGGTTTGAAGTCACTCATTTAAATGCACTTTATTTTATTATTATATATGTGAACATTTCTTGTGTCATTGGACAGGTTTTTGCCTCACATTTGCACTCAAAAAAAAAAGAAAAAAAAACCCTGATGACTCCATACACTGTAAAAAAAAAAAAATCTGTAATTTAACAGAATTTTTCAAGTTTATTTTACAGATTTTTCCTGTATTTTTAAGATACAGGAAAATATCAATGAAATGACAAAAATAGACTGTGATTTTGCACGTCAAATGTAAAATAACATGAAAAAACTGTAACTGTGAATAACCAAAAAATTTCCATTTTTTTAAAAAAGTTTTTTCTTTTTTCACAGAAAAATACAGTTAAAATACTTTGCAAATGTATCATAATTTCATAAATATTTCTTTTCTATTTGTGAGATTAAACTGATAATTTAAAGTTTAATACTGTAAAAAAAATAATAAAACGAGATCAAATTACTGACAATTAACCGTAAAAGAAGTATTTGTTCTGTAAGTTTAACAAGACTTGTTTGTTAATTGACAAATATCTTTAGTAATTACAGGAGGTTTCAAAACAAAAATGTGGAATAAATGTATTTTTGTGAATGTATAACATGTATAAGCACTGATAAACTGTTCAAATACAGTTTTTATCAGTGGATTGTACAACTGAGTCTCATTGAAAATTATTTATATATATATTTATAGGTAATTTGATTGTTTTAATTCATGTAAATATTCTTTATTAAACATTAAACAGTCAAAAAATATGCAAAACCTCATGTAAAGTTAAGGCAAAACACTGTATTTTAATTATGGAAAATTACCATATTTTTATGAGATGGTTATTTTCCGTTATTTAACAGTATTTTTTCGGGACCCCTGCTGCCAGAATATTACTGTTTTTTTTTTTGTTTTTTGTTTTTTTTTACAGTGCATGATACATCTATGGCAAAGTTGACTATTCACTCTGTTGTTACAGTGAAGAATGAAGTATTTCCAGAGTTATAAGTAAGTACTGGCTCCACAGATATACTCCTGATGTGGAAAATAAAAAGTATAAGAACGTTTAATAAGATTTTACTGATTTTGTTCAGAATAATAACCAATATAAGAGGAAAGCTTAACAAAATAACCACTAAATGAACAAAATCAGAACTAATTTATCAATATTTCCCTTCTAGTCTTCTAATGTTAGTGTTATTTATAACATTTTTAACACAATACCTCATGAAATAGTCTTCCCAGCATGGCTCTTATAAGAATATTAGATGAAAACATGCAGAAAGTCATGTTTTCTTGTGCAGATTTTCTAAAAAAATTATGTTAAAATGAACCCTTTCATGCATGAATTATGAGAACCTCAGTCAATGTTTTGTCTTTAGTGATTTTATTCCTCTTCAGGCACGACAAAACAATGCAATTGACATTTTTTTATGAACCTATTTTTCATGAAGTTACAAAAATGTCCACTTAGCTGGACACCATGCGTTTAATTTTTGAAGCAAAGAAACATGCAGTTAAAACCCATCATCAAAAAGCGATATACTGTGAATGAATGAATTTATGTTGGTTTTACATTAATCATTGCACTTAGTACATTAATCATAATAAACATAAAAACCAAAAAAGGAATAGGCTAGAAGCAAAAGCTTATTTTTTTTGCTAATCCTTTTCACCTAATACACTGCTTACATCAACTTAAATGTGTACAGCACTGAGCATAATTAATATATATTAAAAAAAAAAAAAAAAAAAAATCAACAACAAAAACATATCTACCATCTCAATCCAATATTTCTAAATAATTTTAAATTAAGGCATTTTTAAAAACTTCTATACTGTGTGAAAATTATGATATAAAAACATTTTTAATGCAGCTAATCTGATGTATTCTCATATTTTATCATACTCTGATACTAGTTATTACTCACATCATGGAGCTAATATGCAACAAAAAAACCTGGGTTGAAGAAAACTTAATTATAGTCTAATAACAATTAGCAATTGATTTACATAAAAACATGTTACTGTAGATCAGGTTTTATCAAGAACAGCAAAGTCACAGTAATGGTATGAATTGCAGTGTTTGGGATGATGCATAAGTGTCCACTGTGTTGGCTGATATGGAACTAAAACAACAAAACCCATGAATATACAACAGAACAGCTGTAGAATTGATGTCCAATGTAGTGACCACTATGCATGAGAGGGTTAAACAGGGAGCCTGATAATATGCTTCATTTTATGTGTGTCCCCCCAAAAAATATCTCTCTGGAATAAAATAGGGATATAAAGCTAGACAGATCCTTATACGTGTAGCACTGGTTCATTCTAACCTTGATTTTCTTGCCCAGCAGTAAAACATTAGTAGTGTTAATAAAATACACACATCATTGTCATCATCAGTAAATGAAATCAGACCCTTCATCCCCTCCTGTTAGATCCACTGACCCTCATCGTGCTGTCATGTCCACGGCCTGCAGTCATTTTGTCAGTACAGCTGTGAGGTTTCCACATCCTGGTCCCTGATCTGTGCGCTGTGTGTTCAGTGGAAAAGTGCGTCACGCTGCCGGGATCCAGTAAGACTGGAGAGGAAGTGTGTTTTTAGTGGCAGCGAAGCAGCGGGCCTGATGTCTGAACCCCTGACCGCTGACTCTGACCCCGGTCTGAGCTGCAACACTACCAGTGAAAGTGAGAGAGCTTTTACTTCCTCTGTCACTCGCCCATACTCAAGGCTTTGTAATACTTTAAATTCTGCATGGAAGGAAAAAGAAGTTCATTTCTTAATAGTTAAAGTCATATTATATCTGTTTCATCTGTATATATAACACACTACATTCTATTAAATGTAAGATTTATATTCTTAGTACAGTTCATTTGACAAACATTAAAATCACTTGAGGTTCAGTGTTTTGTTTAACCCATAAAGACCCAAACCACACCATCCACCAAAACTATCTACTAATCTAAAGGTTTAATACCTGATACATTAATTCTGTCAATACATGTAAATAATTGGTGTAAAATGCAGTTTGTCATCTTTTGATTTGATTTGATTTTGATTTGTTTGCTCCTGGAGGATTCTGTTGGGTTTCTGTAAATTGGCTTGAGCGTCTGGTTCCAACCGGCTCTATATGTAAAGTGTCATGAGATGACTTTTGTTGTGATTTGTTGCTATATAAATAAAATTTGATCTGATTTGATCTTTTCATGGTCATCAGATATGACTCATTTGGACGTTCAGAGGCTCCGTAGTGAACGTGGAAACGCCGTCATCTTCTACAACATTGATTCACCAGTAAAACCCATGGAGTTGGATGAATGACAGTGAATGGAGACACTTGTTTTTATGTTTAGTCAATGACATTTTTGCTGAAAATGTAACTTTTTTCCTCTTTTTTTTCAATTTGATATAATAACCTTTGAATTTCCATGAAAATCTACATGAGCAGTGAATTAAATCTAAGAAAATACAACATTTACACTGAAAAAACTTAAAATAAAGAGGATAATATTACAATAAATAGTGAAAAATCATTTAAGAGAAGTTAAATATAGAGAAAAATCCATTTGGGAACTGCTACAAAAGTACCACTGGGTCTTTATGGGTTAAATACACTCTGACATGTGAAAGTCAACCACAAATGCATCCTTTTCATGGGCAACTTTTCTACCGTCTACTGTGATGGAGTTTTAAAAAGTGCATTTGCTTATTTTCAATACTTACTGCTAGGCAAACTCATTTTAGTTCAGGGGCCACATTCAACCCAATATGATCTCAAACGGGCCGGACCAGTTAAAAAAAAAAAAGAAAAGAAAAAGAAAAAAGGAAAATTACATTATGAAAATGCTTACATCTACAAACTGTCCTTAAAAATCTGTATAACTTGAATGACCTACAATGTCTTAAGAAAAATACGTGTAATTTTAACAATATTATGCCTCAGTTTATCATTTATACATGTGCATTACAACTTGTATTAAAATGACAGATGCCCAAAACATTTAGTAACAGGCAGAATATTGGTAAAATTGCACTTATTTTTCTTAAGACATGTCAGGTTTTTCATATTTGTTTAGGTTATTCACATTTCTTTTGTAAAAGGATAGTTTGTAAACGTAAACATTTTCATGTAATTTTACTTTTTTACACTAAATCAAACAGAAAATTTGAGGTTTTCATTATAAGTTATTATGATATTATTTTACTGGTCTGATCCACTTTAGATCATATTTGTCTATATATCCTTCATTGTTAGTATCTTGTGTCTAAATTTGCATTCACAAATTCATCCCACGGGCCAAATTGGGGCCTTTGGCGGGCCGGTTTTGGCCCACGGGCCGCATGTTTGACACCTGTGATGTAGATATTCATGGATACTCAGAGTAAATTCAATGTTAGTTATATCAAGACAGAGAAAAATGAAGAAAAAGTTCCTATTTCAGCAAAGGTATTGCTAACTGAATGTAAAAACAAATGTCTCCAAACACTGTCATTGATCCAACTTCATGGGTGTTACTGGTCAATCAATGTTGTAGAAGATGACAGTGTTTCCACGGTAACTGCGGAGCCTCTGAATGTCCAAATGGGTCATATTTGATAACCGTGAAGAGACAACAAACTGCATTTTACACCAGTTATTCATATGTATTGATAGGATTAGTGGATCAACAGGTATTAAACAGTTTAGATCAGTAGATGGTTTGTGTCACCGGTGGCTGTTTGGGTCTCTATGGGTTAAAATGAGACACCTTTATTGACACTTTTAGACTAATCTGTGCTTGAAAATGTTTCATCAAAACCCTTTAAATCAGGGGTGTCAAACTCATTTTAGTTCAGGGGCCACATTCAGGCCAATTTAACCTCAAGTGGGCCGAACCAAAAAAAAAAAAATAGCATAATAACTTATAAATAATGATAACTCCTATTTTTTCCTCTTTGTTTTAGTGCAAAAGAAACAAAACAAAAAAATCAAAAACATTAAATTATAAAAATATTTACATTTACAAACTATCCAGACAAAAAAGATGTGAATTACTTGAAAAAACGGAAATTTCTTAAGAAAATTAAGTTCAGTTTTAACAATATTATGCCTCAACTTATACATGTGCATTATAGATCAGTTCTAGAAAGACACAAAACAATTAGTAACAACCAGAATATTGTTAAAATTGCACTTAATTTTCTTGAGACATTTCAGGTTACTCTCATTTTATTGTTAAAGGATAATTTGTTCATGAAAATATTTTAATAATTAAATTTTTTTTTAATATATATATTATTTTCTGCACTATAACAAGGAGAACATTTTGAAGTTGTCATTATTCATCGGCATAACATGATATTTTTTCCACATTAAACCAAGAAGAAAATTTGGAGTCATTATTTATAGGTTATTATGTTATTATTTTACTTGAGATCACAATGGTCTGTATGTGGAACCTGAACTAAAACTAGTTCAACACCCTTGGTTGATAATATCTTCAGTGTAATTTTCACACTATCCAAGTTCATCCTGCAGGCCAGATTGGACTCTTTGGTGGGCCAGATTTGGTCCCCGGGCCGCATGTTTGACACCTGTGCTTTAAATCATATGAAACTGCATACAACACACAAAGCCCTGTGTAAAGCAGCAAAGATGGATGAGAAAGGCAGGAAAAGGCTGTAGTTGGCAAGTATGGTGTTCCCCTAGGTCTGGTGACGTTTAAGAGACAGGTTTGTATTTCATTCTGATCTGTCACTTCCTGTGGAGAAGTATGAGTACCTAACAGGAGAATTTGGGTACATTAGGAGAATGTAAAGGGCCTCACGTGTGATGGGTGGGACACTCCTCATACTGCAGTCCACAGAAAAGTCCTCTATAGCACAAGTTCAACACAAAGACACTTGTAAGACGTTCATAAAGAAGTGGTTCTTAGATGAGTCACTTTGAGAGACCTGCTCAGAACCAGTGCTTCATCTATAGCACAGGTGTCAAACATGCAGCCCGGGGACCAAATCTGGCCCGCCAAAGGGTCCAGTCCGGCCCTTGGGATGAATTTATGAAATACAAAAATTACACTGAACATATTAACAAACCTTTCATTTCAGGTTCCACATTCAAACTTATTCAATCTCAAGTGGGTCAAATCGGTAAAATACTATCATGATAACACATAAATAATGACAACTCCACATTTTTCTCTTTGTAAATGTAAATATTTTCACGTATTTGCACTAAAACAAAGTATAATTTCACAAAAAAAATGTGAATAACCTGAACAAATATGAACAACCTGAAATGTTTTTTGAGAAGTCAGTACAATTTAAACAATATTCTGCCTGTTACTAAATGTTTTGTGTGTTTGTAGATCCACTGTGATCTGTAAGTTAAAATGTAAATGTGTAAATGATAAACTGAAACAGAATACTGGTAAAATTACACTTATTCTTTCCATTTGTTCATGTTATTCACATTGTTTGAAAGGATAGTTTGTAGATGTAAACCTTTTTATAATGTAAATTTACTTTTTTTGCTCTCAAACACAGAGAAAAGTTTGGTGTTGACATCTTTTCTATATTATTATGTTATTATTTTACTCGTTGGGCCCACTTCAGATCAAACTTAGCTGAATGTGGCCCCTGAACTAAAATGAGTTGTACACCCCTGATCTACAGGCTGTTCTTTGGGGTTTTAGCACTGTTTCTCCATTTTTTAAACTGGTTCCATTCATTTCTTAGATCCTTAGTTCCAGCTTAAGGTGCAAAACGGATCATCATATCATCGTATTACCACATCCAGCTCCACTTTCTTACAATTTTTTCATGCCTTATCCTCCTTAGCGCCAGCAATGCATTTTGTCCACTCTAGGGGACAAGAGTCTCACAGCTTTACTTAAAAAAAGAAAAAAAGAAAAGAAAACACTATCCACTGCAAAGGGCATTCCATAAGAAAAACAAGTGTTCAGAGAACGCAAACCTCCACCAAGCACCCCGAATGGTGTGCATGTGTGGATCGACTATTTCTTCTTAAATTAAACAGTTTCAAGGTTGTTCCATACAGCAGAAGAAGTTGAAGCTTGGTTCCAGTCATGTGTATGTCAAATTATACTAAATTCCAATCAATATTTGTTGAGTTATAATGAAAAATGTGTCATAAATGGGATTTTCAATGTTAAATTGAAATGTCCACAGAGTCCATATTACACAGTGGATGTGGACAATTTTTTGCCAGATACAAGATATTGTTATAAGCTGCGGGTGGATCAAATTGGAGGCTAATTGGAGTTGTTTTGAATTTTTTATGAATTTTCAAAAATTTCTTAATGATGAGAGATAGGAAAATTTGAGATTTTGTGACCTTGCTGTGACCTTGAACTTTGGCCTACTTGGCCCAAAATTTAATGGGTTCGTCCCAGGGCCTAGGCCTATCTGTGGGTACAATTTGGTAAAGATGGTTGGAATAGTTTCCCCGTAAAGTTGCTAACAAACAAACACGCAAACAAACACACAAAGCAAAGTGATCATCTTATTATTATCTGTAAAAACTGTTGCGTCATGTTGTTTCCAGTCAAGGCAATTATTTGATGTAAAAAAAGCTCAAACCTTTCCTTTCTTGGGTCTCAGGAGGTTAAGGTCAAATCATCCTGCTTATTCTTTGTTGTGCTTCTCTTTGACACTCAGTAAGAGACCAAATCCCTGCCAAACATTGGGTTTTGTTGTCAGATGCTGCACATTCTTTTTTCCACCAGTTTCTCAGACATCGGTTTTGCTGTCCATTCTGTCTGTTTTTGCAGATTAGGACAAGGCCAAAACAATTCACCCTTAACCCAAGGGAAAAATCAACAATTTGTTGGTTCTTTCAGAAGTGGACCTGACTTTCTAGCAAATTATTTTGAGTTGAAGTGTTCAAAATGACAAACAAAACGAGGTAAGTGAATGTTATCTGGTCCATGTTGAAAATGGGGTAACTCTGGTTTTGTGTGGGGTCGGGTTAAGACTATAATGATTGGTGAGGCCAAAAAAACCTTGTGAACATTTGTTAAAAACCAGGGCATTGGTAGTTCCAAATATGTTGGACTTTGTAAAGTCAAGAGCAAAACTTGTAAAGTGTCAATAGTCTGCTATTGTTCTAAGTGGGTTTAGTGGGAAAACAGAAATGTATACAGACAAAAGCACTTACAGCACATGATGAAATGACCTTATGATGCTTTCTTCCTTGTGGAAAAAAGCAAACCAGCTCTGAACTGGTACCAGCACCAGCCCAGATCTTCCTCTAGGTTAGTGTTCATGGGAAGGGGGTAGTAGGGAACGTCTGTCTTGCTTATCCCCTCTACACAAAGGTCAGAGGTCAAACGTGAGACAGGCAGCGATTCACATTCGTCTGATTTTTCCTCAGATCATGTTGTTCAGCCTCTCACATCTCGCTGTTTCAATATGAGGCTCCACTACGGCTGTACATGTGACTTTTTCTTGCAGAACAGGAACCTCTGAAACAAATTTTAGTGTACATGAGCAACAATTCCTCAGAAGCCTCTAAAATACTCCTTCCTTGAATTAAGATTTACACAACAGCTTGAGTTTGATTGAGCAATGTGCATGTCATTTCACAATTGTAAAACCATTGGTGCCACAGTCTTATCTGTGCGGCTAAGTTACTAATTTAGCAACAGGTTGTCAAGTTGTTAACAAGTCACATAGCTGTTGGCATACTCTTCACAGCGGCCACAAAGACAAAATTCTTAAAGGTATTCTGTTTTCTTAAAGTAGCTGTTGTTACAACAGAAACAAAAACTTTCCCACGAGTACCTTAAACAGTCATGTGGAGAATTTCAGTTATTCTCTTCTGTTTTTGTTGATTATATGTTCAAATCTGGCACTTAGGATGACTTATAAAGCGCTACAACATTATTCAGACTTTCCAAATACAGTCAAAATATGTGTTGTCATTTCTTTGAAGTTGTTTTTGGGCTGTTTAAGTCACGCATAACGTCTGTGTCAGGTCTCTGAGTGTTTCTTCACTGTGGTGAGGATTCGGACACATCAGCTCCGGCTAATGCGGCGTACTCCACGAACTCGAATGGAAAAACAGCGTGTACAGCGTGTGAGAGGTAGTGGCGGGCCTTCGCGGGACGTTCTGTCTAAGCGAGAGTCAGGAAGAGTTTGAGAGTGAGTGGGATCCTGCTCCGGCTTATATACCCCAGTTATTTTTAACCACCCGCCCCTTGCTTATTACAGCGTTTCCCCCCTGGACCACTCAGGAAGCACGTTTGGCTCCTTTTCCTGCTCACACGCGGCCAGATTCAAACAGAATCAAAGAATGATAGCATTGAGGCTCTCAAGCCCCCCTGTTGGAAAAAAAACTCAGGAGGACGAAGGGGGAGAGAGAAATATTTAGCAGAAAAGGTTGGCACGCGTCAGCGCCATGACATTCAAAGTGCTTGGCTCCAGGCCCGCTCCAATTTCAGAAACCCTCAAACATTTGTTAAAAAAACAGCACAGGGACAGGGCAGTCGACTCTGAACACACATGTGTACCTGCTGGTGAGCGTTCAACATGGTGTTTAGTAAATTAGCACATCTAAAGGCTGCTGGAGTTTCAGTAGTGAAGATAACTGACCTGAGCTACCAGTAAACTCCACTACACAGACACACAGGTAATGAGGCTCTGCCCATTTCAATAATGCCTTGCATGACACTGCTGGGCTGTTTACACTTACAAGATCTAAGCAAACCTGTTGAAACTGTAAAACAAACAGAAACCAGTTTCCTTTCCAGGACTTGCCACTGAGACAAACAAAAAATTACAATTACTATTTCTTTTTTCTTTTTTTTTTTCAGTTGAAACCTTTAAGAGAAAACAATGTTTAATCCAACAGTTCACTTATTTAATGTACTTTTTTATATCCTTGTATTTCCCCTACTATAAAAATGATAAAGGATGTAGAGTTTTTGAACTCATAGCGGTAGAACTTGACTCATAGCGGTAGAACGTAAGAAAGTACTGTAAGGCTCAGAAGTTAAAATAATTTATGTTGAAGGAATGTAAGGTTTAACAATGGAATTAATTACAGGGAATAAGTTAATTAAGGTATTTGTTAAAAAATATATTGACAGTGTTTACACAAATAACTATTTACATTTATGTTGTAGAATAATTATTTACACATACACACATTTAATCTTTTCATTTGTTGTATGTAAGCAGCTAAAATAACCTGCTGAATGTGCCTTTTCTAAATCACTTACATTTACCAATCTAGGTACTGTTAGTTCCTGATTGGCTGGTTCGGTCATGTGAGATGATGTTTCAGGAAGTGTTGTTGTAACTGTTACAGTACGTGAAAAGTAAAGCACTATTGTAAGCAGAAATCTGTCTCCATCCTGCAGTTTCATTTTATAAAGCATGAACTATTAACCACCAACGAACCCTCATGTTATAGTATTTATATTCTATCACTTACTTACTTAAGTAAGTGATATTGATACTTAGTGATATTGATACTTAGTGATATTTTGTTTTTTGTTTTTTTGTTTTTTTAAAAAAGAAAAGAAATTATGCATTTTAAAACATTTTCCTGTGGTCTACATAAACTGCTCTGCTTGGGTCTGAATTCTTCACTAATTCAACTCCACAGGTCCATCTTCAACCCTATTTCTGAGCAATGACACCAGAAAGGTCATTTTGAGCGCTGGCCCTTTAAATGCACATGAGCCACGTCAAGCCCCACCCCCTCCATGTTTTTGACTGTGCTGCCCTGTCCCGTTCAACCAACAACTAAAAATTTTAGGTAATCGGCTCTAAGTTTGGACATATTTTCAGTATGGACTACAACCGCTGCTGCTGACAAACAATTATGTCGTACTCAGAGAAAGGTTCGTCAGAAGTCTTGACCTTATTTGAGCAAATGTTGTGACGTAACTAGCTATAAAACGCAACAAATTAAGCAGGAATTAAAACAGGTTGTAGAAATCCACTTGATTTTTGCAAGAATGAATATAAAGGTAACTTTGCAGCACCTGGAGGGTTCCAATTCAAACTTTTTGAACTATTAGGGTCTAAATAAACAAATAAAGACTAATAAAAGTGGGTTTAACAAAATATGACCCACTTAAGTACAGAATGCCAGTAAAAATTCAGTTCCGTTTAAGAAAACATCTATTTCATTTCATTTCTGATGTAAATACTGTACTTTATACTCCACTACATTTGTTTGTTACTAAATGTACATATTGTTGTGTGCTTGTGTTGTTTGTGTCACTTGTGGACATTAGTGAACATCATTTCTAAGCTAATAGCCCCTTTTGCACTGCAGGAACTTTCCCAGGAACTTTTACTTTCCAGTAACTTTGAAAAACCTTGGTGCATTTCCACCTAAATTAGCCTGGTAAAAAGTTTCCGTGTAAAAAGGTCCCGGCAAAGTTGACTATTCACTATGTTGTTACAGTAAAGAATGAAGTATTTCCAGAGCTATAAGTAAATACTGGCTCCACAGATATACTCCTGATGCGGAAAATAAAAAGTGTAAGAACGTTTAATAAGGTTTTACTGATTTTGTTTTAGAATAATAACCAAGATAAGAGGAAAACTTTACAAAATAACCACTAAATGAACAAAATCAGAACTAATTTATCAATATTTCCCTTCTAGTCTTCTAATGTTAGCGTTATTTATAACATTTTTAACAGAATAGCTCATGAAATAGCCTTCCCAGGATTGCTCTTGTAAGAATATTAGATGAAAACATGCAGAAAGTCATATTTTCTTTTGCAGATTTTCAAAAAAAAAAAAAAAAGTTAAAATTAAACAGAGAGCCTGATAATATGCTTCATATTTTGTACTGCAGGAACTTTCCCAGGAACTTTTACTTTCCAGTAACTTTGAAAACCCTTGGTGCATTTCCACCTAAATTAGCCTGGTAAAAAGTTTCCGTGTAAAAAGGTCCCGGCAAAGTTGACTATTCACTCTGTTGTTACAGTGAAGAATGAAGTATTTCCAGAGCTATAAGTAAATACTGGCTCCACAGATATACTCCTGATGCGGAAAATAAAAAGTGTAAGAACGTTTAATAAGGTTTTACTGATTTTGTTTAGAATAATAACCAAGATAAGAGGAAAACTTTACAAAATAACCACTAAATGAACAAAATCAGAACTAATTTATCAATATTTCCCTTCTAGTCTTCTAATGTTAGTGTTATTTATAACATTTTTAACAGAATAGCTCATGAAATAGCCTTCCCAGCATGGCTCTTGTAAGAATATTAGATGAAAACATGCAGAAAGTCATATTTTCTTTTGCAGATTTTCAAAAAAAAAAAAAAAAAGTTAAAATTAAACAGAGAGCCTGATAATATGCTTCATATTTTGTACTGCAAGAACTTTTCCAGGAACTTTTACTTTCCAGTAACTTTGAAAACCCTTGGTGCGTTTCCACCTAAATTAGCCTGGTAAAAAGTTTCCCTGTAAAAAGGTCCCGGCAAAGTTGACTATTCACTATGTTGTTACAGTGAAGAATGAAGTATTTCCAGAGCTATAAGTAAATACTGGCTCCACAGATATACTCCTGATGCGGAAAATAAAAAGTGTAAGAACGTTTAATAAGGTTTTACTGATTTTGTTTTAGAATAATAACCAAGATAAGAGGAAAACTTTACAAAATAACCACTAAATGAACAAAATCAGAACTAATTTATCAATATTTCCCTTCTAGTCTTCTAATGTTAGTGTTATTTATAACATTTTTAACAGAATAGCTCATGAAATAGCCTTCCCAGCATGGCTCTTGTAAGAATATTAGATGAAAACATGCAGAAAGTCATATTTTCTTTTGCAGATTTTCAAAAAAAAAAAAAAAAAAGTTAAAATTAAACAGAGAGCCTGATAATATGCTTCATATTTTGTACTGCAGGAACTTTTCCAGGAACTTTTACTTTCCAGTAACTTTGAAAACCCTTGGTGCGTTTCCACCTAAATTAGCCTGGTAAAAAGTTTCCCTGTAAAAAGGTCCCAGTAAGGGACTTTGCTATGCTGATTAGTGGAACACACTTGTAGCATTCCATAATTACATTGACCCCTACAGCCAGTGTGCAGTTGCAAACTTATTTATTCCATTTCTACATGTTTCACTTGGTTTGAGTTTTGATCATTTGGAAAATGAAGTGGACCAATGACCAGGGCCATTTGTCGAATACACTCTTTTGGGTATTTAAAGCAACTCTTTTGAGCATATTTGTTTCAAACTGAGCCGAGTGTATTCGACTCGCTCCTACAAGTGCATCGCAATCATCTGTCTGTCCATCTGAATACACTAATGAGAATAAAGTTATAAGAGCCTGGACCTCATGAGAAATTCAGTGGGACTTGGAGTGGGCAACTCAAAATGACCAAGCCTCATTTGAATAAATTTTCAGAAATTTTGACATGTGATAGAAACGCAAAGTACTCAGATTACCAAGAATTCTTTACCCAGGTAGAGAAGTTCCTGGTGATAAATGTTCCTGTGAATCTGGTGGAAAAGGGGCTGATGTCTGTTACCTAAAGCCACTACCAGACTTTTCACTGGTTTCTATGCAGAAGAATATTGACAGATTTTAACATAAATTCTTATTGTGTCCCTCAGTGTCTCTATTCTGTTGTACTGCAATTTACCCACCGACAACAGCAACAACACTGGGTACCGTTATTTCAGAAATGGAGATACATTGTAAAATAACCAGCTCTCAGCAGAACACAGACTGCCACACAAACTTCACTTAAACATACAAGGATGGCCAGATGTCACATTCTGAAGTTTACAAACCGTATTATTTTAAAATTATCTAAACAATACTTACTACTTAACGATAAAAATAGAATATATAGATAATACAGTACCATAAAAGCTGAAATTCTGTATAATGAGCAGTTTTATTTTCAACTCTTGTTTTTTTTTTTTTATCTAAGTTGTTACTTCCTCCACCTCTGCTGAACCAACTGTTACTATCAAAATTACAGATATTATTATAGACTATAGTACTATTTTTTTTGATAGTAATAGTGAATTTGATAGTAGACACACTATAATTTATAGTGCAGTTCTATGATCTTCATCCCATTTATACATGCACTGACTTAGTATCAAAACTGTTGCTTGATATAAAGCAGAAGAATTGGAAGTCAAACAATCAGCAAATGTCCGATGTATTGTAGAAAAGATTGTGTGTTAGTAACTCTATCTCTGTAATGATCCTATTTGTCATCTTTACACACATTACTAAAATGAGATTTTCGGAAACAAAGGCCACATACTGACCCATTCTGCATTCCACAGCACTTCTACATTAAGACAGCCAGTGTCTGGCTTCTGCAGAACCCAAACATGTGTCTCGACAACCAACATAGCTTTCAGCAAGTGTTATGGAAACCCACCTTTTAAAAATATGCAGCTCACCCAGGCTAACATGGCAGAATAATGGCTACATGTGGATATAATTGAGCTAGTAGAGCACCAAGGGGGATGGGCCTCAATTTATTAGCTGTTAACACCAGGAATCATACCGGTCCCACTCGTCTCACATACACACACACACACACACACACACACACACACACACACACACGGCTTCACTGGCTGTGAAAATGTTGTTTTTTTCTCTCCAAAGTGCTAAGAAAGGTGCTTTTTATTTGATAAATGAGAATGGGCAGGCTCTTAGGGGCTTGAAGTGGACCACTCTGCAACTGCACTGGAAAATTTCTTAGTCGGCCTTTGGACAAATGACAATTCAAAGTCCTGTTCAGACTCTGCTTATATTCATGAGACAGAAATTGTTTCATATTTGCATGTATGATTTGTCTTTCTGAAGTTCACTCTCTTTTGTTTATTGATTGTAAATAACATTGGAACGCTCATAGACAGTCTGTCTACACACTGTTTTGTTTGGTCTGCTCTTTTTGCTGATTTCTGAGACATCTAACGTTGGAGACCAACACTTTGAGTCTGGTGACACTGTATAAAGTGGAGTCTATTTTGCTGAAAGCCTGGGGAGGCCTGTGTTTTTGTGTGGTATGACAGCCTCAAACCTGTTCGCATTTGAACATGCCGAACTAAACTGTGCCAGCTGTTCAAATAGCATAACCTGGGCCTGGACACAGGTTCTCCATTGAAGCCACACTCCGCTTGATTGAGTGATCCAGCCTGCAGTGCACTTTATAGTGTACACACCTCGAAATGGCGACATTTGTAAAAACGCTAATAAAAACATTCCTGGAGCGAGGAATGCTCCAGGTATTTCCTCTCCTACACCTGGTTACGATTCCTTGAGTGCACTCGTCTGTTTTCACAGAAACACACTCTTTCAGAGGAGTGCATATTGATCCTGTACTCATGAATGGCGTTGTGTTTTGCTAAATGAAAGACATTGAAAACATGACTCCCTTCAAAGGCCAGATCTTTCAGCTCTTACCCAGACTGTCAGGATCTTATTAGTGGGTTGTTTGGGAAATGAGTGAGAATGAGTTACTATATGATGGTGAAATGAATGAAAGTACGTGAAATTACACAACTGACAGTCATCATGTACAACGTCAAGTAGGAAACAGAAAAAGGTCAGCTGAAGTGGCATAGCATATATGTTATGATGTCAAAAGGTCAGGATATGTCTGCTTACAGTAAGCAGATGGTTGTCCTCTGGATATTAAAGATGATTAACAGAAATAGCACAGAATGGACGGTTACATGATGTTTTTTAAATCCGATTTATTTTTCCAGTAGAAATTAGTTAGGAACTAAAGTATTTTCTCTTCTGTTTACATGGAAATGTTAAACCCGAATAAAGGTTTACATGAGGTATTAATGAGGTAGATAAGTGAGCAAAGGGGTTTGCGCTGCAGTGCTCACGTTGCCTTGTTCTCGCAGCCCTTCTGTTAGCTTAGCTTAGCATAGTCACTGCATTTCCATGGTCACATGTAGCCAGTTTTTTAAAGGTGATTTGTTGTCTTTTGTAAGTGATTTTCTGAAATCCAATCCTCCCTAATTATTTCTTTAGACCCGCGACTTACTGCACTCATACAATTTTGGGACTGTTGTGTTGACGGAAGTTGGAAAATCTTTTTGTTGGAAGGGATGCATGCGCTAAATTAGCTTTGCTTTACCGTTTTAGCTTTGCATTAGTTTTTATTTCCCAAGATTTTATTCCTGCAGTAAATCACATGGCCATGATTTGAGCCTCAATTTGTGATCATATTGACCCCACCGGACTAAAGTAATGATTAGGGAGAACTGAATTTCACAAAATTACTCATAAAATACTACAAATCACCTATAAAAGCCTGGCTACATCTGACCATAGGAATGAAGCGATTATGCTAAACTAGGCTAAGCTAAGCTAACGGAAGAGCTGCGAGAACAAGGCAATCATCGCACTGCCCATTTATCGAACTCATTAGTGCATGACAAATGAATTAATAAAAAACAAGTGGTGAACTATTCCTTCAGGATTTTCCAGGCTGGTAGATCCCATCAGAATAGCCCACTGGAACGGTTTGGGTTGACTAGACTGCAGTGCATATTCTTCTGCCAGCGCAGAACGTGTGTGTCATCGCGACAGGACAAGACAACGAGCATGTGCAGAATGGCAGGAATAAAGTCCAAACGGAATAAAGGGTTTACATGTCCAAGGAATAATTTTGACCGGAATTAAAAGTGGATTAAACCAGTGACTTTAATCGGGTTTAAATTTAATCCAAACTTTTCTTTTTCAACTGGAATAAGGTGTTTACATGGGCATCTGAAATAGGATCTAACCTTTAATCAGATTAAACCAGGAATAAAAGTTGTCATGTAAACACACGGAATGTGAGAAAGGAAAAAGAATTCAGTTTTTAAAGCCAGTTAGTCAGACTATGGTTAAGTTCCCACATTCAAAATGCCTTTCCCTAACATTTCACTTGGCAGACCTTCGTGAGAGTAATTGCGACAACTCAAATCCATACAGGTGAAGTCTGTTCCTCTCTGTGTCTTAAGGCCAGGAGGCAACACGAGTTTGCCTGTGAGCCCTGCAGCTTTCGGTCAGTCAATAACTCATCAGGCTGTGGCACTGGGGGGTCAGACAGGTTCCTCTGCACATTACTGATGCTATCTCAAAGGGAGCAGAGGCACATTAACCCTGAGTCAAACTGCCATAAAATACCACTGTGCCTCGAGTGGGTGAAGGGTGAGAAAGATGCTGATGGATGTTATCTAGTCTAGTGTAGTTGTGTTTGACATTGCATGCTAGAAAAACTGTATGAATGCCTTCACTGAGTCTCATTTAGTAGAAGCTGCCATTTTGGACTCAAGAAAACTTCAGAATGAGAAAGTAACTTTTAGGTGTAACAAATGGTAAATCTGAATCTTCCTTTGGACAGTTAGATCAGTTAAAGGGAGTGTTCAGGTGCTGAGGGTGTATCTTCAACTGAGTAATTTAGATTTTTGGGTTTGGTTGCAAAAATGAACAGTAGATAACAACCTGTGGTCGACGTATAAACGAGATCCGGTGTTTACGGACCATTTGCCACGCGCAGCATTCAGATTCTGATGTGTCTCTCTTTCACTCTTAGCCTACTAACAGGAATTGGTGTTTGTAGTGTGGTTTTGTCAGCTAACCAGGTGGGTAGGAGATGCACAGCGTAAATCCACACCAATGCAAAATATCCAGTTTGTAATGTGTGAAGTGTGCTACCTCAACGGTGAGAGTGGTTTGCTGAGGCGTGTGTTGGTTTCCTCTGTAACTTTCAGCAGTTTCTTTTGTGGGTATGTGCTATCCACTGATGTAACCTGATTAAGAATCTTTACAAAGTCGTTTACAGTTGGAGGATTTTCATCTGCTTTAAATGCGGTGAAGTTTGACTGCTGTAGCAGAACTGAAATTGCCTACGCAGCACGCACTATAATCACAAAGATAGTTCAGAAATCTCCCCAAAGGAGTGAAGTGAGTCAAATTACTTCCGAAGCCTAATTGATTTATTTACAACACCTGGCTTCAATAAACGGCACCAACGTACCAGCTACTGCTCTATTTAACAATTCAACTAAGGTACACTCACAGTCAATGAAAACTTTGAGACCATATTTTTCAACATACTTTTTATTTTTAAAACCCTAAACTGGAATTTTTTCATATGAATCATTTGTTTAGGATATTGGCATACAGAAACAAAAATCTAAAGTTTCAAGAATAATTTAAAAACAAAAAACTTAACAAAAGAAAATGGCACCTGCCAAACACAAAGTCACAACAGTCAGTACTGGGTGTAGCAGTCCTGGTCGGGAGTTGTCAGTCTCTCTCGCCCTGGACGCAGTCTACCGTCAACAGAGCCTGTGGTGTTGTAGCGTTCGACCAGGTTTCTGATTGTGGGTTGGGAACAGCCCATACGCCTGGCTATATCACTGTGGCTCAAACCAGCCTCCACCATACCCAGTGCCTGGAGATGTTGTTCATGTGATAGACGTGGCATGATGACGTTCACTGGACTAGCAATGGGTTTTTTTGGGCCTTTATATAGGCCTTCAAAACCAATCCTCAAATTGTGCAGATACCCACTGAGTATTGCTCAATGTCAGTGGCGGCTGCTCGTCTTTCAGACAGGGGAAGCATATTGTTGGCTTACATCAAAAAAATGTCAAGTTATTTAAACATAAATTCGGCCCTCCGTTCCTTTTTAAGAAAATGGTCAGTGACCTTATTGTGCCAAGTAAACAAGAAAACGTTGAAATTATGTTAAATTGAAACAAGGAAGTAGAATGAGTATGCTTTATTTACAGTGCAAGAAATTAACAAGTAATTTTGTAGTGGTTTCTCTCTTGATTTCCCAGCAGAATGCGCAACGGTATTAAACTGAACTGTGTCAGGTAAAGGAGTATATCTCAAAATAGCTGTCAATCAAACGGGATTCAGCCTTTCGACTGATCCTCCAATCAGCATGTGGAAGCCTGGCGTCCAGCCTGGCCGGGCTCCGCCCACAGCTCCATTCATCCCCAGAGACACCGAGCGTCCAGGGGCGGGACAACATGGTGGCATTTATCCAATTACCGTCCAGTTTTGAGGCAATGAAAAAAACTGTTCCACTCAGTCCCATTGAAGTGCATGGACGCTGAGCGTCTACGGACAAATGCACTGAGCAGAGATCGAATGAGAAAACAGCGCAACAGGAATGTATGAGAAGTGAACAACATCGAGTCCGTTAATTTGTGATAAAGCTGATTCTGAACAAACTCATCTGTGAGATGAACGTGTTCTATCACATTTGCAGTCAATGAAATGTCAACACAACCGTACATATTCAACCATTTAATTTTCATAATTTTAGGGGAAGCCGGGCCTCCCTTGCAGTCTATGAGAAATCGCCACTGCTCAATGTGTATTTGGTCCACTTTTGCAAAGAGACCAACCCATGTGCAATGAACCGTGACAACATGACAACTCATCATTATCTCAACTACCTGAGCACTAAGTCATCAATAAATCTACAATGAATAATTACAACCCCCCTACAAGTAGAAATATGCATACATTTCTACCTCAAAGTTTCTATTGACTGTCAGTATACAATTAACCTACTATGATGGTTCAGGTGCCTCACCCGACTGCTCAACATCAAACTCCCCCCTGTCACCAACCGCTCTTTACAAATGTCTATCTCATCTATAATCTGTGCCTCTTCACTCACATCCTGGATGGGGCCCACCACTGATCATGCTATAATTTATGTGCCTGAGGTGAAAACAGACAGGAGCTGGTCCTTATCATACAGGAAATGCAGATGAGTGAGATCTGGACTAATACTGGTTTTTCAATCCTAAAAGTTGATAGCAGCTGCTGTGAGAATGAAGGGGATGACAGATCTTTATGATGACATATGTATGTCTATTTCTGGCTCTGGTGCATCGTATTCATAGTATTTTTGTCATACGTTAGGGTCAAGGTCAGGCCAGTTTATGAATGACCAGAGGTTTACTACAATGACGCACTGACTGTTGATGTGCCTCCTGTTGAGTGTTTTATTCATCACCCAATTGTTCCAATAATATGTGATTATTTTGTTTAGTCACAGTGAATAATGAGTGGAATGACATGAGCTTTGGCCAAACACTCACTGCTTAACTTCTGAGTCTGTAACTACATATACAAGGCTACTTTAAGGGTCAAAGGTCAAAGTGGCTGCTTCCAAAGGTGTCCCTGAATCCATGACCTCTTGAGAGCTTGACATCTCCCCCCTCTTAACCTTGACTGACCATTAAAACTCACCTGATCTCCCTCTCTGAGTGTTTATCAGGCCAATCTTGTTGGCAGCTCAGCTCAACTGTCAAAACCTGTTCTCGCTACAGCTCGTCACAACAACTGCTCCTTGTGTTGTGTTGTTGTCCCTAAAGCCAGGCTGACACTAACTGCTCAGATAATGACTCCGGCTCGATTAGGTTCCGTCTTGTTTTTGTTTCCATGTAAGCCGTCGGCATGCCTGGGCATTTCTTCTGCAGTAGGACAGGTCATGTACTTCAACCCGTAGAAGGCCAAGGGGATAAACACAATTGATCCATAAATTCATGTGTGCTCATCTGGAAAAAAGGCCCTGCAGCTCTGGGTGACATTCTCAAATGCAGCTGCTCTGTTTAACCTGAGGCACAACCATCAGCAGCACAGCAACATAAGCCTTAGCTAATCTACCTGCATGGTATATTATGCAATTTTGACATTCTTTTGTCAAAAGGGATCGAGACAAAGGCCTGCATGCACGTGACACAGACTTACTTTCTAATGACAACAGACCTCATTGAGGAACTGCATTCTAGCACAAAAATAAAATAATTCTGCTGTTCCTGATGGTGAATCTGCTTAATATAGACATATAAATCAACTTAAAGAGCTGGTAAAACAGTTTTTCTCACTTCTGCTTTAGGTTTTATAGTCAGATATTGGAGATTGGCAGTGTATTTTAAGAGTTAGTACTACAGGGGTGCACTCTGGTTTAATGCAGCTGGTAACCGCTTCCTGTTTTTCAAACAGTGAATCTTCTCACAGTTTGGCCATAATTTCCTGAAGTGTGTGTTTCGTGGGGGCATGTGTATGCATACGTCTGTTGATGCAAACTGATGTGGCTTTCGTGTTCGCAATGAACAATCACTGTTCCTCTCTACTCGACACAACACCTTCTAGACCTGCACATACTGTTTATCTGAAGTTCAGCACCGGTAAAGTCTGTATCTTGTATGTGTGCATGTGTGCTATGTAAATGTGTGTCACTATGTGGTTTTGAGTGTAACTGGTGGTTTTGGTTATGGAGTGATGGTGTAATGGAATAAAGCAAGTCAATCAAATTTTCAATCAAATCAAATTTTATTTATATAGCACCAAATCATAAAATAAGCCAATTCACAGACACCTAACAGCATCCTCCAGGAGCAAACACGTGGTGACAGTGGTGAGGAAAAACTTCCTTTAACAGGCCCAAACCTGAAGCGGACTCTGACTCTGGAGGATGTTCATCTTAAAGAGAGAGGGTTAAAGGAAGAGAAAGAGAGAGAGTGGCATTGTTTGAGTGACATATGTTGAGGCTTGATTATCTCCACTGCTATCTGAAAACTGATTCATCAGTCACTATCACACTGCTCAGCCCAAACAGAACCATGTGAGATCTACATTGACATTATCTGTTGATTGCTACATCTCTCTTTTCTGCTTTGTCTACAGTTGACTCAGGCTTGTGGACCTCATGCAGACTCAAGACAGAGATACCAGTGCATTCTTGCTTTTGCTAAGGCCCTGCGTTAAATGTTGTCTTTCATATCAGGGATCAACAGGAACACACGTGGACCAGTTATGTGTTTAATGTGTCTGTCCAAGGAGACTGCCAGTGATAATTTGTTTTTGCAGACTCTGAGTTTGACTGTGCTGAGTTTTACACTGAGCTGCCATTTTTTTGCCCCTATCCTTTTGCATTGCACACATGAGAATGACACAGCGTTAGTCTGGAAAAACACTGCAAGCAAATGCCGCTTGTTCTGTTCCCTGCATATGATTCTCTGATAAGGGATATGGAAGACATGTTTTCAACATATGTAATAAAAGTCATTAGAGTAAAATGTTTCTAATGTTACTGTGTGTGTTTAAAGGAAAGGATGTGGGTAAAGGGTTACAACATTTACCAAAATTCCTGCCATCTACATTTGTACAAATGCTTAATAGTGTTTTAACCCTGGTTGGTGCGTTTCAAAATTGCATTCAATATGTTCTGTAGGTATTTCATCATTTTGTTTTTAGGTTTAGGCACTGAGTTCTGGTTAGGGAAAGTTACAAGGGTGTGGTTTAACATGTAACAAGAACTGAAAGTTCCATAAAATGCATCCACCATCAGTACATCATAATCTGATATCTTGAATTGAGTGGCCAAAAACATGTTTATGAGGTTACAGTGACTTTGACCCTGAGCCACAAAACTTTAATCAGTTCAGGCCAAGTGAATGTTTGGTCAAAATTTAGAAGAAAATCCAGGGTTTACAAAAAGTTATGTTGAATTTATATATACTTTCTTTTAATAAGTGATTCTGGTTTCATTTATTTAATATCCTCTAATACCTGATCTAGTCCATCTTTAAGTTATAGCTTCAATAATAAGATCTGAGGTCTGATAGAAGCTGTGATGTGGGCCAGGTCAAACTTTGATTGACAGGTCTGCATGACAACTTCCAAGTCAGACTTTCCGAGCTTCTGTTTAACACAAAAAAAGTTTCAAAACAGCAAAAACCACTGGGTGATGTCACCGTACCTCTGTTGACTAATTATATACAGTCTGTGGTGCTAACATGAGCTAATGTACCTCAGTAATACTAAAAGGTCATGTTCTGAGGACAGTTCTGACATCTGTGTGACTGTCTTTAAGGGTAACCTCTGACCTCCAGAGCCACAGGAGAGTCTGTTTTTCCCTGTCTGTCTGTCTGTGAAAATATTTTTACTTAATAAATTGATGACATTAAGTGAGCGTCAGATAATAATATTTTAATATGTGCCAACAACTTTCAGAAACTTACAATGGTAACACTTATTACATTTGTCATTGTTACATTTAGTGCATAACACCGAGAACTGACACAGCATTTATAAGCAACTGCTTTTCAGAGTTAACTACATGTTAACAAAAGAGAAAGATAAAAGCTGCTGCATCACACAGGTAGCCACATACACCACAAGTTAGAGAAGTGGGCCTGAGTTGTGGGGGAAGAGGTTCCTTAGTGGCTTTACACACAGATAAACAGCACATTTGGCTGAAAATAGATTCCCTTTATCTAGGCTTGACCTAGAATTTGTTCAACCACACTCAGGGTTTTCTAACCAACCCTGTTGTTACCTGCTACTGAAGAAATGGGTAGAAATGTGAGTGGTGGAAGACATTTAGCAGCTGAAGGCTCATCCACAAAGGCCTTAAACCAAACCAGAGGGGTCCTTCACCAAAAACTGGATAAGATGTCCTTCATCCTGAAATATCCACATTGGAGAACAAGATGGGGTTATAATGGAAATGGCAGGGTGTGTCAAGTTATGAGAATCCCACAAATTATGGGCTGGTGGGGAATTGTTCTAATCCAACAAACCAACACTGTGGAAACAGAGCTGCCATTTTGGAGAAACGGAAGGAGCCAATTATTTCCTCAGTCTTGGTCCGATCTAATGGATCATATGGAAGCTGTGTGGGCTTGGTGGTGTTCGGGGACCCCACAGTTTTTAGGTTTTTGGGGGTTTGTGTGTGGAGGTATATGAAAATACCTGTCAGTACCATTGTAAGACAGATTCAGCCTGCGTGGAGATTATAATTAAGGTCAGTGCTTATCCAAATATGGCTTGTATTCATATGTTCTTTTGAGTTTTCCTCTCTCAGCAGGAAAATGTGGTGTGCGATTAAACATAGCATCTGATGTATGCGTTTGAGTAATTTCAGTTTCAGCTATTTTCTCCATCCCTGGCATCATTCTTTACTAATAAATCGTTTCTTGCCCAGTTGAAGTTTTCATCAGATGGCGCAACGTCCTGGATCATGTTGTGCTTCTGCAGCCGCTGCTTTTCTTGGAATGTGCGCAGGCTCTTTGATTGTTCTGTTTCCTGTGATTTCAGAGGCCCTTTGTCTCTGTGTGGTAACTCACTAATCAGGGAACTCCGTCATTGCTCCCTGTCGCTAGGCCGCGCTCCCCTAATGTCACTCTCTGAATAATGATATTTTTGGCTCTGCTCTCATGCCTCGTGCATGAAGAAAAAAAAAAAAAAAAAACAAAGCTGGCTAGAACAATCACTTCTGGTATGTGCAGAGTAAAAATGAGGTTATAGTGGCAACTAAGGAAGTGTGGGGGGGTACCTGCTCTACCACAAGGCACAGGTTGAAATGTGAAGACATAAATGAAAACTCCTGTATGTGGAAACTGGAAAAAAACTAAAAATATTTTACTCAAGTGCTGTGCTTAAGCATAAATTTGAAGTTCTTTATTTGGGTATTTGCATTTTATTCAATACTTCCACTTAAAAACATAACAGAGGCAAATATACTTTTTACCACACTACATTTATCTAGTAAATTCACTTAGTTTTAACATGAACACTAGACACAATGGATAACAGTCTTCCACTGCAACATTATTTAAGACTAAACCACTTCATTTTCACTATTGTGAGGTGATAACAGAGCCTCCAGTGATTTTACCTGTAAACATCTCACATTGTTTCATTCTGATAAATGCTCAAATCATCCAATATGTCACCAAAAATTAAAGATTAGAGAAAAATACAAGTAATATACATTCATCAGTCAGATGGACTAAACAGGTATACACATTGTTAATCATGAAAGATTATGACAATGTGGTTTAGTCTTGATAGATAAAAAGTAACTGGGACTCAGTATGGAATCATATGTAGTTATAGATGTGTATAAATAGGAATAAAAAGAGGAACTGTCTGAAAAAGATAACAGTGTATATTAAAAAAAAACTTGTTGCTTGTAACACTTTTAGTATAGTCACACAGACGTCAGTATATAAAAGAAAATACTCAATGCAGTTTAAATAGACAGGATCTTACACTTCAAGTTGAGATATAACACAAGGAAAATGCATGAGACACTATAAATTTCCACTTTTCACTTCAATAAAGGATCTGAATACTTCTTGCACTGCTGCCTGTATGATTAATGATTTGATAAATACCACTAGAGACTACTGGATACCGGCTCATTTTTCTCTGTTCATAAAAAGTGTGAGGAAGACGGCGTCTGCCAAGTCTGGAGAATCGTAATGTCAGTTTTTTTTTTTTTTTGTTTTTTTTTTGTACTCTGGGTTTCCCCCCATCTTCTTTTGCTTAGACTGTGGTTTCATGATGTGTTATGGGATCCATGAAACAACAATGAAACCAGATGTGCTTAGTAATGCGTCTGTGTAGAGTCTTAACAAGTTTGCAGAAGTTAAGCTGAGAGCACATCATGTAGTCGGTGTGAGAACTTTGTGCCGTCTAAGCTTTCTGGAAGGACCTCTGTTCCCTTTTATACCTCCTCTTAAAATAAGCCCCCACCCATTGGCTGAGAGTCGCCTGGTCATTGAATCACATCAGGCCAATTAGAGAGTAACACTTCCTTTACCGTGAAAGATGTTTCCTGTTGATAGTAAACGTGTGGCCTGCTGAGGAGGAGGAGGAGGGGTGGGGTGGGGGGGGTGGTAGCGCTTGTTGAAATGCAGCCAGTGTTTCCCTGACCTTTGTGGCACTCATGGCGGAAAAACTGACGCTGACGTTGGGATGAAGTGTGTGTTTTGACTATGAATTCGCGGGTGTACAGTGTGAGAGGAGAGCTGCTTGACTGGGAGTGTAAACACATATACAACATGAACGTACGATGACCAACTCATTTCTGTCGTGTCATGGCGTCGCCGTGTCACAGGCCGGGCTGATCCCACTGTTTCACATGCCACTGCCAGCCTTTTGATGTGAAGTGGTTTACTCCCAGTGGGAATGACAGCTTTGCTCTGATCGTCTCAGGCAGATCACATTCCAAAGCTGTACTTAGAGCACCAAACACATCTGATGTTTAACTCTTTGGAGTGCACTTGTTGTGTTTTCACAGCCATGTAAACTGCTAGAAACCACAGGGGATGTTTTTTTTCTTTCGCCTTATTGATGTCTGTGAGAAAATCAAATGTATAATTTACCCTTTACTATGTCCCGCCTCCTTCGGTTACTGTTGCTATGCCCATCAAGCTATAGGACAGTGGTTCCCAACCTTTTTTGGCTCGTGACCCCATTTTCTGGTGACCCCAGACATTCAAAACAGAGACATCTTTTTTGCTAAAATTAATTTGTTTTTGCCCATAAATTGCCCATAGGTGTGAATGTGAGAGTGATTGTTTGTCTCTATATGTCAGCCCTGCGATGAACTGACAACTTGTCCAGGGTGTACCCCGTCTTTGCCCCTATGTAGCTGGGATAGGCTCCAAGCGACCCCCGTGACCCGAGTGAGGATAAAGCAGGTTCAGAAAATGAATGAATGAATGAATGAATAATTTGTTTCTGATCATTTAATAGTTTGCTATTCTATGTTGCAAATAAATGTTGATTTTAGACGACATTTAGGCTATATCAGTGTTTCTCAACCTTGGGTTCGGGACCCCACGTGGGGTCGCCTGGAATTCAAATGTGGTCGCCTGAAATTTCTAGTAATTGATAAAAATTAAAAAACAAAAAAAACAAAAAAACAACTTACTAATAAAAAATATATGGTGAGTTGAGAGAGACAATCCCAATCCATAAAAGACATGACAAACTGTGAAGCTGAAACTGAAGCACTGTGGTACTGTTTATCTGTCAAATGTTCATTGTGGTCAGTTTCAGATGCTGCAGCTCTTTCATAATTCATAGTTTCAGTTACTGTTTTTTCAGTATTAATTGTCAGCCTTGTAAATCCAAGCTGGACTGACTGTACATATTCTGACTTAGGAAAATAAAATTCTCACTTTGTGCAGTAATCTACACCTGGCTTTTCTGCCTCTGTCCATAATAATATACATTATATAGACTAAATGTTGTCTAAAATTAACAAAACAAACTATTACATAATCCCCCCAAAAAAATCATTTTTGCAAAAAAAATTTTCCGTTTTGTATGTCTGGGGTCACGAGAAATTTGTGATGTTAAAATGGGGTCACAAGCCAAAAAAGGTTGGGAACCACTGGTCTATATAATGTACAGGGGTTGGACAAAATAATGGAAACACCTTAAAAAAATCAACAAAATATAATTTAATATGATGTAGGTCCGCCTTTTGCGGCAATTACAGCCTCAATTCTCCGAGGTATTGATTCATACAACTTGTGAATTGTTTCCAAAGGAATTTTAAGCCATTCTTCAGTTAGAATACCCTCCAACTCTTTTAGAGACGATGGCGGTGGAAATCGACGTCTTACTTGAATCTCTAAAACTGACCATAAATGCTCAATAATGTTGAGGTCTGGGGACTGTGCCGGCCATACGAGATGCTCAACTTCATTAGAATGTTCCTCATGCCATTCTTTAACAATTCTAGCTGTATGGATTGGGGCATTATCATCTTGAGGTGAAGGTGTTTCCATTATTTTGTCCAATCTCTGTATATTATTATGAGCGGAGGCAGTAAAGCCAGGTGTAGATTACTGCACAAAGTGAGAATTTGATTTTCCTTGGTCAGGATATGTACACTCAGTCCAGCTTGGATTTACAAGGCTGACAATTAATACTGAACAAACAATAACTCAAATTATGAATTATGAAAGAGCTGCAGCATCTGAAACTGACCACAATGAACATTTGAAAGATAAACAGTACCACAGTGCTTCAGTTTCAGCCTCAGAGTTTGTCATGTCTTTAATATATTGTCATTGTCTCTCTCAATTCACTGTATATTTTTTATTAGTACGTTTTTATCTTTATTTTTTATCAATTACTAGAAATTTCAGGCGACCCCATTTGAATTCCAGGCGACCCCACGTGGGGTCCTGACCCCAAGGTTGAAAAACACTGCTATAGGACCTAATGTGTCACTCTGTGGTGTTTTCAACCTTATCAACTGAAACATTTTCCACAGAGGGATGATAATACTCTCTTTTCTGTGAGAAGACTTCTTTGTTTGCTCTGAGGCAGAAAAGACGCTAACTACTATTAACAAATTTAAAACTCTTGCTGAATATTAATTAGAAGTTGTTTTAACTTTAAAGCTACAGCAGCTGAAATCATGGGGAGAAAACACCAGAATTTGTTAATACACCTCTTTGTTCTGCAGTCCTCTGCTCTCATTCCAAATCAAAAGATATTTTGATTCATGAATGGGTGCTTCTGTGAAACTGGTCCCTAAAAACAGGACAGAGGGGCTGAAAATTCAAACCAAATATAGACTAATGTTATGAAGCAAGTTTGGAAGCACTTTGGGTCTATTTTAAAAATAAATATTTACTCAGATAAAAGAGAAACTATTTGTCCAGATACAACACATTTTTATATTATTTTACATTATATTTAATACAAAAATCTGCATGTAACATGGTCAAAAGGACACAAAAATTATTCACTACTATTTTTTTTTAATATCTCTTTGTTCTTTCACAGGTACATTTTGGGAATTGAACTAATTATGCAAGGCAGAGTGTTTCACAAAAATGACTGCTGTTGCAAAATCATTTGCAATTTATCTGTGTTTAACTGGGCAGGTTCTACATGTAACGCAAGTGGACACGATGGGTTACATACAAAACCTGGAATGAGACTGAGATTCATGAAAAACCTGCATGTGTGGATTAGAAAAACCACTAGGATCCACAAATTTAACACAGTGTCTTTATTTATAGTGCTATATAAGACCGCTTAAAGCCATGTTTTCCAGATAAAATGCACTGACACCTAGGTAACTTTTCATGTCCCAATCTTAGTCCTATTTTTGGCCCCAATATTTTATTGAAAATTCATTAATTTTGGGATGGCTCAGTTCAAGAGTATAATTTTTTTTTTTTTTTTGCATTTATCCGAGGTCATCATTAGGTACATCCTGGGGGGAAATATGTCTAAATTTACCTTTTATTATTGGGTCTAAAAAGCTGGAAAAGTAGCAAGCTACCAACATGTACCCAGTTTCATAGAAGCATCCAAATATAAATGACCTGGTGTCATTTCATGCTGTCATTGGAAAGTGAAGCCACTTTCTCGAGTTTCAGTGTTGAGACACAAAGTAGAGCAGTAGAATCCCATCCAGGTGTCAGCTTCAGTCATGTATTTAACCCCCCTACCCATCTGATAACACCTGTGACTAGCAAAAATCTGTGTCATGGCGACAACGTAGATTTAGATTTTCTACAGCCTGAAAACACAAGCAAGGAGTCGATGCAGAGGTTTCACAACCTCTCAGACCACATGTCATCAGCTGGTCTGAGTCTGTTGGCATCGTCAACCCTCAGCCTGCAGTCCCAGCATGCACCAGCATAGAGGATGGCACTGGCCACAACAGACCCACAGAAGATCCTGAGCATTGTCCGGCAGATACTGAATAACCTTAGCCGCCTCAAGAAGTAGAGATGGCTCCGGTACTTTTTGTATTTTTTGTTCAGTTCAGTTTAATGTCAGTGTAAGTGAGTTTTTATGATGTGATGATTGTTTTCAGTCAATCTTCCAGGGTCTACAAGAACCATCCAGACACTCTGGTATCATTTACCAGGGTGTCTATTTGAAGGTATATATGGCACCATCAGGAAAGGGGTGTGGTCTGCCGCAGATCATTGGCATTTATAGCATTGGACGGTGCAAAAAAGCCTGTTTGTAACAGGACTGACTACCAGGAATACACAGACAAAGAAGAGTGGTCTGCTCTATATTTTAGACTGAAACATAAAGTTCACATTTTGGGGGCATGTGCATTAACTTGGATCAACTTCTTGTTTGTATACGTTAAAATACACCCAATATGGTAATCAAATCAAATCAAATTTTATTTAAATAGCGCCAAATCATAACAAAAGTTATCTCATGACACTTTACATACAGAGTTGGTCAAAACCAGACTCTAAGCCAATTTACAGAAACCTAACAGAATCCTCCAGGAGCAAACACTTATGACTGGTGACAGTGGTAACAGCAGAAACCTGGAGCAGACCCAGACTCCTGGAGGATGGACGTCTGCCTTGACCAGCTGGGGTTAAAGAGAGAGAGTGAAGGAGGAGTAAAAGAGAGAGTGATAGAGATAGAGAGAAACTGGGGGAGAAGGGGGGAAGTAGGGGGAGACACATGGATGCAGTTGATGCACAGGTAACTGAACTAGAACATCTATGGAACTATATAATAAACACTATCATAACTATATGGATAAGTGAGTGATGATGATGATGGCAGGAGAGAGGCAGGAGCACAGCAGCAGGTGCAGAGATGATCCAGGGAAAACCTGTGAGGCGATAAAGCACAGAGACTCCAGGCAAGAAGTCAAGTCAGTAACATGTATTCACTGGGGTGTAAATAGAATAATAATAATATGGCAAAATCTGGTCTGTTCTTATTTTTGTGTGTCTTTGTGTGCATGTTAATGCAAATTCTTAATAATTCTGTATCTAGTATTACTGATGCACTCATCTGTCACATCATGACGCCATCTTTCCTCTAAAGTTTCTGGTGAAAAAGTTGAAAAATATGACATTCCAGGTTATATATCTACACTGTTTCAGGCTTTCCCCTTCAGCGAACAGACCAACAAGCCTCCTCCTATGCCTAGTTACAGCTGCTAATGTAGGAAAGGAAGGCAGAAGAAACGAAGCACAGGGGTCAGTTGGTTTAAATATTTCTCTGTCATTTTTTTCCTTTAGTTTTTATTGTCTTTGACCTCTAACTGGCTCCCAGCGACCACTCTCACCCCTAACGCCTACCTGTTTCTGTGGCCAGCTGAGACTCGGGGGTGTTGTTTACGTCTAACGGTAACTCTGCTTCAGAGTTAAAACCAAGGGGCCCAATGGTTGTGGCAGCAGTTTGGAGGAATGTCTACAGTCTGGACGGGAAAATGTAATCAGCTGAGATCAGCGAATTACAGACCAGTTTCTCTTTCTCCATTCGTGCTCTCACTTTTCTTTCGTGTGTTTCTCACGCATGCAGGAGCTCTCACTTTTTCTCACTGTTCCACTTTAATACACACACACACCTATACACACACACACACACACACACACACACCTACACACACACACACACACACACACACACACACACACACACAGTCTTTCAGATGAAGAAAAATGACACCTTTTCTCTCAGCTATTTCCTCTGTTTTTACATACTTGGGTCTGGGGTACAAGAGGCAACCTTGTGTTTTCATGTGACAAAACACACAGAGGTCTGTGTGGATTCGGCCGAGGTGAATAGCCTAATTCATCATTTGGGGTTAGGCCTGTCTAAGCCTCATCTCGGAATATCTCTATCTACACTTAAAGAGTGGGACTGCTGGCGCTGTCTCTTGAGCTTAAAGAAACTACAACTCAGTCCTGTCCTCTGTTTGACTGATGACTTCTCTAGAGAATCAAAATTCCACAGTTAAAATGTGGTTTTACCTTAAAAAAAAAACCATAAGCCTGTGCCTCTCCTCCAAAGTTCATCTGCGTGACAGAGAAAACAGTATTTTGCCTAATCCTTTAGATGAACAGCCTTTCACATTCATGAAAAACAAGCACAAGTTTTGGAACAAATCTCCAGATACTTAACTTAATAAAACTGAAACATGTCTTATATCAAAAATACTTTACAACAACTAAAACTCCATATTTAAAGCTTCAGTAGGTAATGTTTTTGGCTTCACCGGGCAAATATTCCATAGTGACCTTTCAGCATTTTGTAAATCCACAGTTCTTAGCAGAAATGAGACTCCTGTGCCTCCCCTTGGCTCTATTTTCAGGATTTGGAAAATGTATCCTGTTCCTGAGACTTTGGACAATCACAGTGAGGTGAGAGATGAGAACAGGTGATTGAAAACAGACAGATTCTACTTCACCGAGGCCTCAGCATGTTGGCACAGTCATAGTTTGGTTTTACTTTTCCATTAAGTTCATTGTCTCATCTTTATGTTCAACAATGCTGGTATTTTTTCCCTTGATTTCTTTCGACTGTAGCTTTTAATTCTCTGAATACTTGATTTTATTCATGATATGGAGATGTGTTGCTTCTGGAACAATAATATATTACAAGCCCACTCACTAAAAATTCAACAATTTCACAGAAAATAAGCATTTTATTGACTTAACCCTTTCATGCATGAATTTTGAAAACATTAATGAAGTTTTTTTTTTTCCTGAGTGTTTTTATTCCTCTTTAGGCATGAAACAAAAGAAACATTTTTATGAACCTATTTTTCATGGAGTTACAAAAATATCCACTCAGTTGGACACAACGTGTTTAATTTTAGCAGCAAAGAAACATGTATTTACTGAAATACTATGTGTAAAAACATAAAAACATGTTTAATGCTGCTAATCTGATGTTTTCCCACATTTTAACATACCTGCATGGAGACAGTATGCAAAAAAAAAAACTTTATGTTTAAAAAATATAAAACAGTTAATTACAGTCTAATAACAATTAGGATTTTTTTTAAAAACTCAAACATGTTAGTGCAGATCAGGTTTATCTAGAACAGCAGATTTACAGTAATGGTCTGAATTACAGTGTATGGGATGATGCATAGGTGTCCACTGTGTTGGCTGATATGGAATTAAAACAACAAAAAACATAAATATACAAGAGAACAGCTTTGAACAGCTGTCCACTGGAGTGACCATTATGCATGAAAGGGTTAAAAAGTTTATGTCCAGACTTTGTTCAAAAATGTGTTATATAGAACTGTCAGAGTTTGTGCTGAGTGCTGCCACTGACCAAATATTCAGCAAAGGTATGTAGTAGTGTTTTAACTGATCATGATGATATTGCCTTTTTAGGGAAATTAACAAAAGTTACGTGGGTGACACGGTGGTGCAGTGGTTAGCATTCGTGCCTCACAGCAAGACGGTCCTGGGTTCAATTCCAACACCAGTCGATGGGGGTGGGACCTTTCTGTGTGGAGTTTGCATGTTCTCCCTGTGTCTGCGTGGGTTCTCTCCGGGTGCTCTGGCTCCTCCCACCATCCAAAGACATGCACTGATAGGTTAACTGGTTCATCTAAATTGCCCATAGGTGTGAATGTGACATTGATTGTTTGACTCTATATGTTCAGCCCTGCGATGAACTGGCGAAACGTCCAGGGTGTACCCCGCCTTCACCCATAAGTAGCTGGGATAGGCTCCAAGCGACCCCTGTGACCCTAGTGAGGATAAAGCGGGTTCAGATAATGAATGAATGAATAACAAAAGTTACCATTAACTGCTACTTTCATCTTTTTTTGTCTTTTGTGCTGTTTGCAATTCATCTTTTATGTTATTCTCACCATGTTTGGTCTTTTCCTGCATTTTTTGTCTGACATTTGCACAATATTCACCCATAGATTCACAATTTAGGGTGAACTCAGTCTTAACGTTGGTAGGTGTAATGGAAATGATCAAACGAACAAAGCATAATTCCTCTGAAATGCATTAAAATGAGAGTTATGTGATGACTTCTAAAACGTACGGTGCAGAAAGTGCATTTATTTAGGGTTAAAATGTAGGGAGTAAAAATAGAAACTTGTCAGAAAAATAAGAAGACACCTGAAAACTGAAAACTTGAGTCAGTATAAAGTATTTGTACTTTATATACAGTAGCTGTCACATAGTATATAAAGTAAATAATCTGAAATGCAGCAGAGTGAAGCATCAGAGGATGTATGTATTCATGTTCAATAACTTAACTCATACAGACCCAAACCTGCACCAGCGACCAAAACCATCTACTGATTTAAAATATTTAATACCTGCTGATCCACTAATTCTATCAATACATGTGAATAATTGGTGTAAAGTACAGTTTGTCATCTTTTCATGGTCATCAGATATGACCCATTTGGACGTTCAGAGGCTCCGTAGTGAACATGGAAACACCGTCATCATCTACAACACTGATTCACCAGTAAAACCCATGGAGTTGGATCAATGACAGTGGATAGAGACACTTATTTTTATGTTCAGTTATTGATATCTTAACTGAAAAAGTCACTTTTTCTTGAGTTTTCTGGTTTTAATATAATAGCCCTCAACTTTACTCTGAGCTTTTATGAACATCTACATGATCAGTGAATTAAATATAAGAAAATACATGATTTACACTGAAAAAAATGGTCAATAAAGAAGATAATATTCCAATCAATGGTGATAAATCACTTAAGAAAGGTTAAATATAGAGAAGAATTCATTTTGTAACCACACTGTAAAAAAAAAAATCCTGTTGTTTTTACGGAAAAAAACTGACAGCTGTGGTTATCAGAACAATACTGTAAAAAACACATCCAAGTGTAAACATATTTATAGAGTAACATGTAGATTTAACATTTTAAACATGTAGGTTTAACACTGGATTTAAATGGTAAATGGACTGCACTTATTTAGCACATTTTCTACACCTTCATGGTGTCCAAAGCACTTTCCAAATCCACCAGGTCCAACTGGGAGCAATTTAGGGTTCAGTGTCTTCCATGGACACTTTACCATATGGACAGTCGGAGCCAGGAATCGAACCACCAACTCTTCGGTTATTGGAGGAGCCACTCTACCAACTCTACCAACCCATTAATTTACAAATGTAAAATGTTACATTGTTAAATGTTTACTTTTTTTTAAATAACTTTTTTATTAAAAAAAAAAAAAAAAAAGTAAGTAGGCTGTTATTTCAACATTATGGTCTTGCAGTTTAAATAGCACCACATTGTTTTTCAATTCACAATTTTATTTTCTAAAAACAATAGAAATACATCATTTCTACATTCAAATCTGGTTTTGCTAACATACTCTTCCTGTAAAAACTACAGCTATATTTGATTCAATTGTTAAAACAAAAATCTTTTCAAATAAACAACTTTGCAACTTTTTTTATGTTGCAATTTTACAACTTTTTGGTGTTAATTCTACAGTTATTATTTATAGTGTACCACAAAAATAGCACTGGGCCTTTATGGATTAAAGTTTTGGGCATTTAAATGAAACTATTGTTCTGTTCTTCTGTCTAAGATTGTCTTGATTGTTGATTTTTGTGTAATTATTTATGTTTTACTTGTTCACATATATGTTAAACTTCATTGCATGTTTGGAATAAATCACTAAAATCAAATCAAAAAATTAAAACATTGTATTAGATGTTAAATGTTTGTAACTGGTCTCCTGCTCTGATGAACTGTGACACCTGTCATCAGTGTCATGTATCATGCTGTGTACACTGAGTCTCAGCTTAAGCATTATTTCTGATAATTGAGCCTCCACAGTGGACTTTAAGAGGAACAGGTCAACCACAGGTATGCTTAGCCCTCGCTGTATGCCTGTCACATGCACGTACTCTCACACGTTCTCACTCGCTCTCTCACACACATGTTGATAACCACATTTGTAATGCGAACCTTACTGCTGAGGAGAGCGGGCCTATAATTACGGAGCAATGGTGGGAAAGCCATAATCACAAAGACACAAATAGAAATCTGAATCAACAGATGATTCCAGATTGTTTCGTTTCCCTCTGTTTACATAAGACCACTTTGATTTACGTTCCGAACTGGAAAAGTCATTGTCCCTCACACAAATGTTAACATTACTCTGATTGAGCCTTTAAGCAGCCTGTAAGTGGTGAAATGTATTTGTGCCTTTGTGTTTTTGCTTTCACTCACCAGCCACATCAAATGTGTTTTTCAGTTTCTCTCAAGCCGAAAGAAAGGACTGTTTAATTCATGATCATAACCTCCAAAAGAGAAAAAAACATACAGATTATAATCAGAGGCAACCTGTGAATTGCTCTCCTGTGTTCAGCCACTTACAACAGATGCCTCAGTGTGTTTCTGTTACACACAAGCGCTGCATTTCCACTATTTCAGCCCAGCTGGCGGAAACCATTAAATGAGCAGAAACTATGACACCTCAGTGGTATGAAAATTAGTCGTAATGCACATTTTCTTTCCATATATGTGTATGTTATTTTAACTGCAGATTTGGTCACTTGTTTATAGACTTGTTGATCATGCATGAGCTGCTCTGACGTCTGCAATGAAAGGAGGACTATTCTGTTGAAATGATACTTATTTCCATTTTACACCATAGGTCGTTTGGACCCAGTTTAGATCTAATCGCGGCACAAACAACAGCGCAGACATGACCTCAACTGAAAACACGATTTGTGACGTTTTAGAGGGGTCTCTAAAATATCAACCATGTGCTATTTTTTTGGCCACACACTTCTGTTTTTCTATGTTTTCATCATCAGGTGAGTGAGTAGTAAACTCAAATGCTTTGTAAATATGACAGAAATGAAAGGAATGAAAATAGTTTAGTACTTATTTCAAAATCCACAAATGAAACGCCATGTTTTATTTTAATAAATTTAGGTACTTTGTTCAAAAAACAAGTACTAAAGGGACTTCTTTACAGCAGGTGGAGGTAAAGTGTCTACCGTAGTATATACTGTCTCATGGAAGAATGAAAGCAGAGGACTTCCAAAGGATATTTCTAGCAAAGTGAACTGAACCTCAAATTAGATTAAATCAAATTTGAAATGAGACTACAGTGAAAGTAATGAACATTACCTTCAATCCAAATATGTTTTCTATTTCACTAACAGAACTCATAACATTATGATCCCCTTCAATGTCTGGTCATATTTAAACTTTTATGTTGTTTTTGTCTTTTGCCACAGGTGATGTATCAAATATTCACTGATGGACACACTAAGGGATCAGCTTTGGTCTGTTATTGTTTGTATTTATTTTATTCTTTCTCATCATAAAACAACATATCACCTGTTTTTTCTGTCATGTTTATTGAAAGATTTTTGCAGATGCAGGCAAAAAAAAGCACGTTTAGTGGATGTAGCTAATGGCTAATCTATCTATCTATCTATCTATCTATCTATCTATCTATCTATCTATCTATCTATCTATCTATCTATCTATCTATCTATCTATCTATCTATCTATCTATCTATCTATCTATCTATCTATCTATCTATCTATCTATCTATCTATCTATCTATCTATCTATCTATCTATCTATCTATCTATCTATCTATCTATCTATCTATCCGGTCAAAGGGGACAGACAGAGTGAACTACTCAGATTACCATAGTCATTTATACACTACTACTCCACATTGTTTTTAATCTTTGTTTCCCTAAAAACAGTATAGAAAATGGATCTATAAGAATAAACCATATGCAGCAAAATTTTAGTAATTAATAAAGTGTCTAAAACTACACTTTTATACCTTTACTAACACTGCTCTACATTTTTTTTTTTAGAAATTTTCTGCCTCAGAGATTAAATGTGCTAAATGTTATGTATTTTAATAAGATTAATTGGAAAACAAATGACAAAAGGGCTGGTTTGCTGATGTTTTCAAGGTATACGATAAAGTGTTATTACAAATATATATTGATCTATGTACATTTATACAATCCATTTACAAATCTTCCACTAGATAGAACCTGTAAAGTGAATGTATTGTAATGTGCAGACAGTGTTTTGAAGTAGATCTAACCTTAATGTTAACCTGGCTACTAACCTACTGTTGTGTTTTGGTCTGTCTGTACTTTTTCTTCTTGTGCTGTATGTAAAGCTGCTGAATACTTCAATTTCCCTCAGGATTAACAAAGTATCTATCTATCTATCTATCTATCTATCTATCTATCTATCTATCTATCTATCTATCTATCTATCTATCTATCTATCTATCTATCTATCTATCTATCTATCTATCTATCTATCTATCTATCTATCTATCTATCTATCTATCTATCTATCTATCAGAAGTATTCTCACTGTGTTTTCCACATTAAAACTTCACTGTTTGTTACTATAGCTTTAAAAACCTACAGTTTAAAACACTGTCATTGCTCAATGGCAATTGCCTAAGACACCCCATTCCTGGGAAATGAATGCATGCCCTTGTTCCAAATTTAGTTTTTGCCCGCCACCATGGGCTGCTATTTGGTCTGCCATTTCTCAGGGTTGTGGGCTTCTTTAATGAGCACTTTGATCCCACTCAGGTCTGGCGCTGGTGTTTACGCGACCCCAGTAAAAAAAAAAAAAAAGGAAAGGAAAGGGAAAAGAAGAAAAAAAGCCCTTCCGCCATTCTGGGAGACCTCTGAGCTGTTTTGTCCAGTGCAGTCGCCACATTAAGACCTTGGGGATCTCATCTTCGTCCACAGACCCTGAATGACCACGGAGAAGAGGTCACTGCCGCATGTTCACATCACAATACGTACTTTCTGTGGAAAATACAGCAGATGGCAAAAAAGAAAAACAAATGGAAGCAATCCTGAAACATTTCCATTCCACCTGTCAGATTCTTATGCAGATGTCAACACCAGATGGTTTGTTTGGATTCATTTCGACTGTAGTGTTATTCATTAGGATTTCCCTTGGTCATTCTCATAAATTTCATGATGAAAACTAAAACAACCTTATGACTCACAGCAGATATTTCATTTCAAGTATGACTTTGACATGAAGCAGCTGTTTTCTGAGAGTTTATGCATCTGTAGGCCATCATTGTAACCTGCACCAAATTCACAAGCAGGACAGGACATTTTCCTTCTTGAAATGTCAAAAATGTTTTACTCTACCATGTAAGTCACCCAGTGCAGCAATATTAAAGGGTTGTTCCCTTCTATTTGTCTATTATTTGTCTTCAAATTAAGCCTCAAAATATCTAAAAATATAAAACAGATCAAGCTTGTGATGTGAAATCTTTATGCGTAAAAAGTTTCATTGGTTGTCAAATCAGTTTTTTATTATTTTAGAGATTAAACAACTGAGAACTCCGAGCCAAAAAAAGAAATATAAAAACTTCTAGACCTCCTATCATTCATTAAGGAAGAAATCCATCTCAGTATTCAGTCCATCCATCTCCTGCCGCTAATCTGAGTCCAAGTTTCGGGGGCAGCAGCCTAGGCATAAAACCCCCGACCTCCCTCTTCCCATCCACCTTCACCTAGGGATCTCTTCTTCCACCAGTGTGTTCCTAGGCCAACTGAGAAATAATACCTCCAATGTGTTCTGGGTCTGTTGGGGGCTCCATCTGGTTGGACATGCCCCATACAGCTCACGAGGCAGGTGTCCAGGAGGCCTTCTAATTGGTTGTCTAAACCAGTGGTCCCCAACCTTTTTTTTTTTCTACAAACTGGTTTCATGCATGAAAATTTGCCGCAGACCGGGTAGAGGTACGGGGGTTCCAATAACAAAAACCTTTGTCAGTTCAGAGCATGTGATCTGAAACACTTACAATGTATATCAGGCAATTACAATAATTCTACAGTAGAATATCAACTCACCCTACACTCTCAAAAACAGAGGTACCAGCTTGTACTTAAAAGGATACAAATGCTTGTCGCTGGGGGTGTACTTTTTTGAGAGACATTTCTGTACCCTTTCAAAATGGTCCATTTTTGTACCTTAAGTACTTTACAAAGAAAGAAAACTCTCATATAGTTGATAATGCCATAATGTTTAAAGTTTGAACCGGTGGCCTAATTGAGAAAAAAAAAAAAAAAAACGGCATAGGCAAGCTACGACATCAAGACATGGAGGTGTGAATGAAAACTTGATAAAACAGAGATTATGGCAATAACCAGAGGTTCTAATAAGCTAAATAAATTATTAGGCTATTATCATTGAGCTAATTGGGCTATTAAATTAAAACAGAAATTATTATTAAATATAATATAGCGTAATTACAGTATGATATATAATAAATAATGCGCTAAGCCTAATGTTTTAACTATAATTAGGCCTACTGTTCAGTTCTCCTAGCCTATAGCCTATTCTCATGGTCTACACATATTTTTGAATGCTGCAGGGTACCTTATAGTTCAAATTTGTACTTTACATAACTTTGGACCCTTTTTCATAGTCTAAAGGTGCAATTCTGGCCTCCTAAAGACCAATATTGTACTTTTGAGAGAACATTCTTAAAAAATGTACTTATAGGTACATAAATGTTCTGATCTCGTACCTCTATTTTTGAGAGTGTAATGCAGAATCAGTCAGAACCCTGGACTTGTTTCCCTACAACTAGACCAGGGGTGCCCAACCCTGGTCCTCGAGGGCTACTATCCTGCATGTTTTAGATGTATCCCTCTCCCAGCACACCTGACGGTCATTATCAGGCTTCTGCAGAGCCTGATGATAGGCCTATCATTTGAATCAGGTGGGTTGGAAGAGGGATACATCTAAAACATGCAGGATAGTAGCCCTCGAGGACCAGGGTTGGGCACCCCTGAACTAGACGGTCCCATCTGGTGCTGATGGGAGACACACACTCCAGGTGTGTTCTGTATATCTAGTCTACTCTGGATCCCGTTGGAAATGGAAAAAGGACTTTCAGGGCTTTTGTGGCGATATCTGCATATTCTGCTTTGACTTTAATCCAGAATGCACAGAGGTTTGAAGTTGTTTCAAACATGGATGGATGTACCGGAGCAGTCTGGAGGTGCTTATGTGTCACCTGTTGCGATGAACCTGTAACTTAGGCAGGAATCATGATATTTCCTTATAAATGCAGTTTTTGTCTGCAGGCCCTTCTGCAGCACCATCGTTTCCTCGTTTCTTCCCGAAAAAGTTCTCCAGTGAATTTTGTTTTGGGCTCATTTCTTTAGCTTGTGTTACTACTGATTCATGAAATGGCACACCAGAGTCCAGAGCAGTTGTGATGTGAGGGCGGAAACGGTCGCTTTTCAAAATAAAATCTCCGCAAGACTAATGGAAAAATTGCTTTAATATTAACCACAATTTTTTTTCTTTACCAAATGATCCACAGACTGGTTGGGGACCACTGGTCTAAACCACCTCAACTGTCTCTACTCTGAGCTCCTCACCTGCTTGGTCTACGACAGTTCAGGTTGCATTGAACAATTGCTTGGAGTTACACAGCTGACAAATGTCTGATGTTCAGCCCTTTGGATCCAGCTCTGGAGCTCTGACTAGACTGAAGCAGACCAATGGACATGTTCCTCCATGCTTACTTCAGCTATGGCATCTTTCCCGTCAGTGATGCAGATGTCATTTTGTGATCTTTTTAAACAGACGGACTGAACATGAGTCAAGTATAGGCAGAAAGGATTTATTTTGGATTGTGTACAAAACCACTGAAGCTGTACAGACTGAAAAGTTTGCCATTTTAAAGATCTTTATCTTGGCTACTAGGCTTGATCCACAATTTGAGAACATGTGGTATAAACATGGTGTCCATAAAATCTCTTTACAATTTAACAATTGTATTAGAAATGCAAATGAATAGACAAATCTGTGGAAATTATTACATAATAAAAAGTAGATACTGAAGTTTTTTTGTTTTTTTTTGTTGCCTCTTTTAATACACCTCTATATGGGCACCATTAGTTGCACAAAGTACATCCAGACAGTACTGGATTTCTTGCCATGTTGGCTGTAGCATAGACTCTTCAATGGTGTCAATGGCATCAGTAAGCTTTTACTTCAGGTTGTGAATGTCCCATATCTTTGTTTGATACACAATATCTTTCATCCATGTGCCCCCCCCCACCCCCTCATCTTGCTGTCTCTCTCTCTCTCTCTCTCTTCCTTTAACCCCAACTGGTCAAGCAAGACAATAATTCTCCAAGAGTCAGGGTCTGCTCCAGGTTTCTGCCTGTTAAAAGGAAGTTTTTCATCATCACTGTCACTAAGTGTTCACTCCTGGAGGATTCTGTTTCATTTCTATAAATTGGCTTAAGAGTCTGGTTTAGACCAGTTCTAAATGTAAAGTGTCATGAGATAACTTTTGTTGTGATGTGACGCTATATAAATAAATTCGATTGATCTGATTGATTTAACATAACCCCATAGAAATAAATCCAGGGCAGTGATATCTGGTGAACTAGGTGTCCAGGGAATTGGACCATCCCTTCCAGTCCACCGGTCTGGAAATGTTTGACATACAGTCCCTAATGTAGTGATGGACCACTCTCACTGAAGAAAAATGGACCAATGAGTCGACTGCACAATGACCCCACAAAACTTTGATAACCACTGAGCACATAGAACAAATCTGATTAACATATCTCATCAGTTGCTTCTGTAATCAGCTTTTTAAATTGTAAAGAGACTTTGTGGACACCCTGTGTACAGTAACATAATATTATAAAGTGGTCGGTTGCAGATACAGAGTTTGAGTATGTGAGTAATGTTCATAGTAAAAGGCAGGTGTGTATTGTGTACTTACATGTGCATCCTTGCACAAAGCGATTAGTGTTTAGGGAGACACAGATGGTAAGCCTCACTAAACGAGATTAAGGAATCTTCTAGAACCTGGAAGTGCTGCATTTCAGAAGTCAACAAGTTGCTGGTATGATGTTGTCTTAAAGGCCTGGGATGGTTGGCGAAGCATGTGCTTTTTTATCTTCCTGAAGGCATCAGCAGGAATTGCCACATTCCACCAAATGAACGACTATATGAATGGGCATAAGACAACAAAGAGCGTTAATCCGTTGTACTGAATGTTCGATTAAGTTATTCAACAGAGTTATTCATCATTTGGCACTGATGTCAGTTTGAAGAAAGCTTGTTCTGTTTTACTCTATGGGAGTGACTTGAACCATCCAGCCTTAACTCTGTCACATGTGGCACCAGCAGTGTGAACTGTCCATGGAAAACAAAGAACACATGAATATACAACACATAAAATGGTATTCGATTGGTTTATGTCATCCTGAAGGAACTGTTGACTGTGCTGTTCGGTGTGGAAGACTAATCTCTAAATCCTGTTGGAGTAGGAAGACTATAAATGACAAGTGTGTGTGTCTGTTTGCTTTTGCATTGTCGTCCCAAAAGTGAGCAAAAGTAAAATGAAAAAACAAACAAACCTTTTTTCTCATATATATATTACACACTTATTTTATATTTAGGTAGACCCTATTAACATGAAAAAAGAATGGGTACTAAGAAAAGCACTGACAGTGTGATGGGAACTATCAGGTGCCAAAGACAAGAAGACAGCCTGTATATTGACTCAGTGACTCACAGGTTGTTTGCACTGGGCTGTTAATCACAAGAGTATATGGCCATGTGAGCAGGCAAAGGAGGAAGATCTTGCTGCAGGTACAGTGAGGTGGACAGATCCAAACACACACAAATAACAAAACAAACATGCAAATGATAGAAAAACTGACGCTGTCACTTGCATGCAGAAAGTTGGTGGTATCAAGCCAAGTTTGGTAGGAGATCAATCATGGGATTAATCCAGCTGTAAATGGCTGTCAGGCTGGATGTACCACTTTGCCTTGACTTGCTTGTTTGTGTGTGTGTATGTGCCTATCCACGTGTTCTGGATACCCATGTGTCAGTGGTTATGAGTCACTCCAGACGATGTTGTTTGCCCAAGCTGCCATGACTCATTGCATACTTGCTGGATGGGACCCGGACTGTCGATCTTTTCTCATGCCTTCAAATACAGTATCTGTTTGACTTGAGCTTTCCGAAGGTATGAGTTGTTTTTTTTTTTTTAACCATGCTAATGTCCACTTTAAGACAATACAACACCTCTCTTTGTCTCTTTAAACCTGTATCTTGCATGTGCCTCCAGAAATCTTGTGAGTGTTTATGATAAAAATCTACACGGATTTCAGTGCACATTCAATAGTGATGCCCTTTTATTTACCTCGAAACAATGCATACTTTAAACCTAACTTTGAAACATGCGTGGGCAACGGTCAAATCCCATGTATCTGCACCAGACCAAGGGTTACAACCTGATGGAGACAGTGTTAACCTCAGCGCTGATATGGAGACATTATCCCTGTCTTATCTCTACCTGAGGCTTCTCTAAACTCAGGAATACAGCACTTCAGCAACAATTTTATAGCAACTGGAAAAATAACCATAAACATAAATGACTGACTGATAGCTGCACTCAGCTGAAGGATGCCCTCTAATTAGCGTGTTTTATGAGCCCAGGATCCACAGTGAAAACATGTTCGTGCTATGCCAGAGAGCAAACACTGCCTGGGAGGTCACAGTGGCCGCTAAAGAGCTGTGGAGTGTCCTAAGACTGAGTTCAGGGCCCTTTGCAGGATGAGTCATGGTAGACCTTTGTTGGATGTTTGCAAACTGAATATAACTCAGCAAAGAAATGAACATAGATGGTTCATGTTAAGTCTTTCAGCACAACTTTTTGGACATGTTTTGTTTTTATTACTGGTCCACTATATGGTATACGGCAGGGGTGTCAAACTCATTTTGGTTCAGGAGCCATATTTAGCCCAGTTTGATCTCAAGAGAGGCAGAGCAGTAAAATAATGACTTAAAAACCTATAAATAATGACAACTTCAAGTTTTTCTTTTTGTTTTAGTACAAAAAAAACCCAATTACATTATGATAAAATATTTACATTTTACAAAAGAGGTGTGAATAACTTGAAAAAACAGAAATTTCATTTGAAAAATTTGTGCAATTTTAACAATATTATACTTCGACTTATTATTTATACATGTACATTACACACAATGTTACATAAACATTTGGTAACAGGCAGGATATTGTTAAAATTTCGGAGTTTGGAACTAAAATTTGAACAATTACTACAATATTACATCTCTTATTATCAACACAACTACAGATCACAGTGGATCCATAAATGTACAAAACATTTAGTAACAGGCAGAATATTGTTCAAATTTCACATTTCGGGTTGTTCGTCTTTGTTTTTATTATGTATTTATTTGCATTTTATTGTGAACGAATAGTTTTGTAAATGTAAATATTTTCAAAGTGTAATGTTACTTTTTTCACTTAAATTTTTTCCACATAATTTTTCACAAAGAAAATTTGTCATTATCATTATTTATAGGTTATGGTGTTGTTATTTTTACTGAAGATCACATTGTGTGTGGAAACTGAACCAAAAGGATTTCGACAACCTTGACTGTTCAGGTTAATTTTTGCACTTTCATCCTGCGGGCCGGAATGGAACCTTTGGTGGGCCAGATTTGGCCCCTGGGCCGCATTTTTGACACTTGTGGTATACAGGATCATTTGCACATATGATGTTTATCTGTTTAACAGATGATTGAAGAAATTTACAGTTTGTGATAACACTGTTAAACTATCAGACTGCACACCTAACATTCACAGAGGTGATGACATCCTAATGGTCTCACTCCACGATCTGCTCAGAGTCTGAAGATGTCTCTGCAGCTTCAACAGGAACAGACCTGAAGTTATTCTCACCTCTTTTTGCTGTTAAAGATCATGGTAAAATGTGCCAAGGCAGTGACTGTTTTGATGTTCCTGACATGTATCACATGCAACAAGAGATGCAGTCCACTGAGCAGTTTTAAACAAAACTAGGTGTAAGTTAACCATCTTTAACCCTTTCATGCATGAATTATGCGAACCTTAGTCAAGATTTTTTACCTGAGTGTTTTTATTCCTCTTTAGGCATGAAAAAACAATGCGATTGAATGTATTTTAATGAGCCTATTTTTTGTGGAGTTACAAAAATGTCCACTTAGCTGGACACCATGTGTTTAACTTCTGAAGCAAAGAAACATGTATTTAAATCCCAATATCAGAAAGTGATACATTGTGTGAAAACTATCAAATAACAACATTTTTCATGTAGCTAATTTGATGTTTTCTCACATTTTAACATAACCTAACACAAGTTATTACTCACTTAATGGAGATAATATAAAAAACTAGAAACTGCACTCGGAGAGCACAGACCTCCGACCATAACTTTTTGAGTTATCTTGCTAACAGACAGACAAACAGACCAAAACCCCCCCCCATCACCACCAAAATGTCATCATTTGTTCCTTGTGCCAGTATCAACATTCCCTGAAAATTTCATAAAAATCCTATAACTTTTGGAGTTCTCTTGCTAACAGACAGACAAACAAACAAACAAAAAAAAAAAACACCATTCCTTGGTGGAGGTAACAACTAGCAATTGATTTACACACAAACATGTTACTGCAGATCAGGTTTACCAAGAAAAGCCCAGTTACAGTAATGGTATGAATTGCAGTGTATGGGATGGTGTGTTGGCTGATATGGAACTAAAACAATAAAACCCAGGAATATACAAGAGAACAGTTGTAGAATAGGTGTCCACTGTAGTGACCACGATGCATGAAAGGGTTAATACTAACTGTGGCTAATAAATATCAATTAGGTGAATGGTAACAGAATTGAAATCCAGAAATCAATTTATCTCTCCTTTGACCACATTTTATACATGTCTCTCAAACTGAGGTTTCAAGGGGTGGGACTTTTGACTCCTTACACTTGGACAGGAGGATGGAACTACAGACCCATGAGGGATGAAATTCACCAAGCTAACACTGATGCTAACTTAATGAAAACACAAACCACTCTGCAGGAAACGTCAGCAGCCTATTTCAGTAACTTGCTGCATGTCAACATTGTCAACTTCATGTAAAGTAGAAGTGCACTATTAAGTCAAGTCAAGTTTATGAACCATAACATAATACTGAGCTACAGCTAACATGTGGTTCAGTTATGCAATGCTAGTTATTTGTGGAATGATAATTAAGTACAGGTAAAGTTAATGAGGCAGCTGTATGACAAAACCATTTGACAGCCTTGTGTAACATCTAAACCACTACAATAGAACTAGAAAAAAACATTAAAAAAATAATTTAAATAAAGAAAAACAATGTTAGATATTAAAGCTGTCTGTGATGAAAAAAAAAAAATCTTTTGAGACTGACATTTTTCAGATACTTCCACCATGGCCTCATTTTAAAGCCAAGTTGTTGTCCTTTGGACCAGTTTCCTGAAACACAACACAATGGGCACAATTGTTTGGCATCTCAGAAATGAAGAAATGAATCTCTGTCGAACTAATCTGGTGTCAGCGCTCAGACCCTCAGCATCTCCAGTTTCACCTGCTCCTGCATGAGTGAACCAGCACACTATCATCCACAGCAATATGTGGTCACCTCTAAGTTAAAGAAAACCTCTTTAAATGATTGAAATATTTCTGCAGCTCCTCCACACAAAAGAAGTAAAAACAAAAGTGCTGAGTGAGAGGCAGGGGAGTCTTCTGACCCTCTGGTCAACCAGAAAGTAGAAAGGGTTAATCCCAGTTTACCCTGACCTCACTCAGCAGCTCCTTTGCACCAGGGTGATAAATATGAGTACAAGGAGGATTCTCCTCTCACCTGGAGACAACACCATGCCCCAGGCCTGACCCCACGGCTGACGACAGACTTGACGTGACGACTCTACTCAGGGAGACAGACGTGAAGAGATGAGAATAAGTGAAACAGAAGCAGAAGAAGTCATAAAGATAAGCCCCTTTTAGCAGAGTATCTATAAAATCGCCTGTCTGTTAAGTAAATACCCTCTTGTCTTCTGCTTTAATGGAAAACTTACATTCTTATGTGATACTTTTTGCAAACAGGGCCACAAAGGAAACTTTCTGTAATGCATTGAGATTGTTTCTAATGGTAAGAAACTTACACATTCTATATGGGAGATAAACGCATGTTCATATACTTAGATCACAGGTGTCAAACATGCGGCCCGGGGGCCAAATCTGGCCCGCCAAAGGGTCCAGTCTGGCCCTTGGGATGAATTTGTGAAATGCAAAAATTACACTAAGGTGTTAACAATTCTTTTAGTTCAGGTTCCACATTCAGACTAATTCAATCTCAAGTGGGCCATAATAACCTATAATTACTCACAACTCCAAATTTTTCTCTTTGTAAATGTAAATGTTTTCATGTATTTACACTAAAACAAAGTATAATATTGCAAAAATGTCTGAATAACCTGAACAAATATGAATAACCTGAAATGTCTTAAGAGAAGTAAGTACAATTTTATCAATATTCCACCTGTTACTAAATGTTTTGTGTATTTGTAGATCCACTGTGATCTATAAGTTATAATGTACGTGTAAATGATAAACTGAAGCATAATATTGTTAAAATTACACATTTTTTTCAGTTTGTTCATGTTATTCACATTGTTTGAAAGGATAGTTTGTAGATGTAAACATTTTCATTATGTAATTTTACTTTTTTCACTCTAAAACATAGAGAAAAGTTTGTAGTTGACATTATTTATATATTATTATGTTATAAATTTACTGGTCCGGCCCCTGAATTAAAATGAGTTTGACACCCCTGACTTAGATGAAGTTCTAGTTGTTTCTGCTCCATTTCGAAGTTAAATACTGCAGCATGACACACAGACAAAAGGCTGGTCTAAAGCAAAGTGGTGCATTCACCCTTATACAGCATTTAAAGGTTCAGTTTGTAAGATTAGCTCAAGTTCATGTGCTTACATGAAGTTTGTGTTGGAGTCTGTTTTGAGCTGGGCATCTGCTGATGTTAGCTAACTCCACTTCTGAGGTAATGACTGTTCCAGTTCCAGATGACATCCTTTACACCGATACATGTAGAGGAGCTCAACTGAGCTCAAAGTTTTTTTTCTTCCCTACAAAAATCCTCATGTTCACCCCCAAGTTTCGCAGCGAACCTCATCCGCTTTTCTGTAATGGAAATTGTCCTGACCCGATCCATTCCAGAGACCTAATTTGTTTTTGTTGTATGTAAAAAAAAAAAAAAAAAAGGAAAAGAAAAAAAAAAAAAGAAAAAGCACTAGTATACCCAGTAATCACCAAAAAAAAAGAAAGAAAGAAAAAAAGTTTGTGTATATATATATATATATATATATATATATATATATATATATATATATATATATATATATATACATATATATATATATATATATATATATATACACACACACTTTTTTTTTTTTTTACATTTATTTAATGTTATTTAATAATAATCTTTGGTTTAATTACCAATAAATGAGAAAAATACATTAGATTATTAAACATATCAGATTTGTCACTGGTAAAGAGTATCTAATATATGTGTTTTGTAAATAAAATAGAAAACTGGCTACACTTCTAGTTACAAATGATTTCTGAAAAGTCTTAAATCCTTTAGGGCTTTAAAGTAACTCTTTTTTGTAGTTTTTTCTTCAGTCTAACAGAACTGCTGCAGTTACAAATGACTACATTTTGCTTACTAGCTAATATAGTATTAGCTAATAAGTGTTACATGTGTAAGAAAACAATTATTTTATATTCTTACAGGTGAGATTTATCTTCAATTTCTTTAAGTCCCTGAAGCTGCTATAAATTATTTCAATTACCAATATCCACAAGTCGCATTTTCACATGTGCATCAGGTTTCCAGTACTGACATATGATAAGTACTCAACTATTATAAACATGCAGTGACTCCAACACAGACTTCCCTTGAGTATATGAACTCATGCAAGTCTTCCTTTTTGAACTTTTAATGCAGTATGTAACTTTACTTCGTTACAAAACCAAGTATGAGTCATTTCCATATAGTATCAGGTTCTGTTCAGTGGTTTCTGATAAAAAATGTCCTCAAGGATATAAAGAAGCATGTATAACTTCACCTTTTACTGTCCTTATCTGGTTCTAAAATGCCAAAACCTCAGAACTGGGTTTACCCGTGCATGAGCTGTGTGGAATATTTTAAATTAGATGCTACAAGGAGAAGGAAAATTTGACAGATTAACTGTATTGTATCGAAAAGACATGAGAACAACAAAGGCGGTGAAAGAGGTTTGACGTTTTATTCAAGACAACATAGTTTGAAACACGTCTCATCCACAGTTTGGTCTTTGATTTTTGACTGAAATGTGGCGTCTATCCAGACGTTAGTCAACTTGGCTGTTCTTTTCCATTGTTGTGCTTCATGTTGCTTCATGCTCTGCCATGCAAAATTAAAGCAGTTGAATGAGTAAGGTTAGATTTTTTTTTCCAGTCAAATTTTGTGCTTTTTACTAAAACGTTTGTAATACATCAGATTATAAATGTAAAGCAGAATATAAGATGGAACCAAAGAACAATGCAAAAAGAAACAGCAAAAAACAGAAATTCCACTTGAGATTTATCTACCTGGTGTTTTCTCCTGTTTTTTTGTTTTTTTTAACTCTTCTATCTGATAATATCCCTACTATCGTTCAAGGTAAATTCAGAGTTCAAAGGATGTCATAACTGTTTGCAAAGCATTGGGCGTTCACATTCGTTTTGTAGCTATTTCTTTTTTCCTCTTTAGTCTTATCTTTATTCCTATTGATAAGGCGAAGCTGATTCATCAGTGTAAAGGGTGTCGTTTTTGTCAGCAGGTCAATCACTTCAGTTTTAATTTTTCAAAGTGACTAATATTGAGACTATATGCTGTGCATACAGTCACCGGGTGATAGCAGGGTTTGTATCTCGGATTCATGTTTGGGTAATACCTATAAATCAACCTTGGACATGTTTTTGTAGCGGCAGGTAATGTAGTGTGTAGGTGTGTTTTGTGTTGAACAGGCTTATAAAACTATTACTACATTCCATGTATGTGTTAACCTGTGCTCTCAGGTCTCATCCTCAACCACGCCTTCACTGTGTTTTTACGGCAACGGCTATAGATTTATGTTATGTACTTATTTCTTTGAAGATGAGTCATGAAGGAATTCCGGGGGCATTCAGTCTTTTTTTTTTTTTTTTTTTTTTTTTTTTGTATGTTTAAGTATCTTCTAACCCTAAAAATAATCCTCTTCCCTTTACACATTTACAAATATTGTATAATTTGTCATTTTTGCCTTGATACATAAGAAAATAAAAAGACTAGAATGAATACTTCACCTGTTGAAGATACACACTGTACACAAAGGTCACATAAAGTTTGAGAACGCTTGAATTTTAAATGTTTTTTATTCAAATTTTTTGCATCATAGCGCAATAAAGCTGTAATAAAGAAGAACTTAATACCCTTTATAGCCTACTGGGAGAATGTTGGGTCTAAAGTCTTTGCAAGTATTTTAAACAGCACATAACCATGCACTTCCGTTGACAATAAAAAAATAGAAGAGTGCTGATTCCACTCTGTCAAAGGGTTTTTGGTTTTGTTTATGCACTGGTGCATCTGCCTGTCACACTGTCACATCATCAGAATCAACAAATGCAGGCGAGTTACGGGCTTGATTTTCTTGTTTCTTACGGTCCAATACCAACACTTGTTCAGAATGAAAGTGATTTGAAAGTGTTTATTATGAGGTTATTGACTGTGTGTTTGTGTACGTGTGTGAGTGTGTGTGTGTGTGTGTTACTTTGGTGACTTTGCAAAGAGGCACGTGGCCCATGCCAGTGGTTGAAGAGGTATTCTGATGTTTTACTTCAGTGTTCATTGGGTACTTTAGAGCCAGGTTTCAACCGACTCGATATGTAAAGTGTCATGAGATAACTTTGGTTATGATTTGGTGCTATATAAATAAAATTTGATTGATTGATTGATTGATTGATTAATTGATTGATTGAGGGGAAAATGTTCCATTACAAGTAAAAGTTCTACATTTAAATCCTTGCCAAAGCCTTTGTGTGTAAGTATCAAGGTTATAATAGTTTTGGATTTTTCATTATAGTTTAGTTTTGTTTAGTTTTGACTTTTTTTCTCTAATTCAGTTAGTTTTAATTCGTTTTTAGAGCAGGTTTGCTAGTTTTTATTAGTTTTCATTTTTTTTCTAAATGCTTAGTTTTAGTATTCATTTTAGTTTTGTCATATCTTTTCTCTTCTTCGTCGTCATATTCATATAAATCCCAGACAGGACTCTGCTGCTTTCTCCCAACTTTAGCCTCCATGTTTCCAGGTAGAGTGGGGACCAGAAGATGACTGGAAACCACAAGTGATGAGAAGTGACGGACCGTGAAGTACCATATGGTGCCGTTAGCTAAAATTGCTGGAGCAAAATAAATCGCTTTCATATCAATCCGACGTTGACAAAGACGAAAATGAAGGGAATTTTATCCATAATTTTGATACGTTTTAGTTAGTTTTGTAAGCACACAACACGGTTTCAGTTAGTTATCATTTTTTTCTTTCAATTATAGTTTTTATTTATTTCAGTTAACGAAAATGTTTTTTCAATTCTAGTTTTCGTCATTTCGTAGTTTTCGTTAACGATAATAACCTTGGTAAGTATTAAGAACAGAATGTAGTTAGTATTGTTGGTTCAGTATAATGGTCCCTGCCAGTGTTTTATTATTTATATTTTTGACTTAATTTTGTTGGTGTATTCATATGCATGTTATATTTTTCATATCTAACTAATTCTGTAAAGCCCTGTGAGGCAACCTTGTTGTGATATAGGGCTCTACAAATGAGACTGAACTGAACTGAGTTGAATATTTTACTGCTGTACATGTTTAAGGATCAACTCAGTTGAACAACTTTATAAATCATTGGTAATTTAATCCACATTTTGATGCATCATAGTTTGTAAGATCACAATAAATAATGTTCATGAGCTCAGAAAAACAAACATCACTGCATTTTCTAGTGAATCCCAGAGGGATGTTTTAGCTTAAGAAAGAAGAAAGTTCAGTTAGAAACAAATAATTGAAAAGATGGATTTCACTGAAGGGGAAGGATGTAAAACTCTAAAAACTAACTGAAGCAGACAAATGGAGTGGAGAAGAATATTCACCACTGAGATGGAGTAGAAACATGAATCAAATGAAAACACTCAAGTTCAGGACCCTCAAATGTCAGTACTTGAGTAAAAGCACTTACATTCCACTACAGGTCAACAGGTAAATTTATGTCCTTTTTTTCCATTTTCTGATAAAATTCTCCTTGCAGCACTGAGATCACACACACTCATAAACAGACATTCATACAGTTGCGGAAAAAATATTAGACCACCCTTGTTTTCTTCAATTTCTTGTTCATTTTAGTGCCTGGTACAACTAAAGGTACATTTGTTTGGACAAATATAATGGTAACAACAAAAATAGCTCATAAGAGTTTAATTTCACAGCTGATATCTATCCATTTTCCATGTTTTCTTGATAATAACCAAAATCACTTCAGTTCTTACATCAATAGCTATGGCATTGTACTGACACAAACAGTGCTTTTAGGCATTCCATGTTTCTGTCTCTTTTAGTCACATGATACACACAGGAGTTAGTACTTGATTGCATAACCATTGTTTTTGATGACTTTTGATGGTCTAATAATTTTTTCCACAATTATATATCTGTCTATATTTTAAAATTGGATTTTTGAATATTTTAGTATTTCTTGGGCTTTTGTATATTGTTAGTGTTTCACAGTACAATTTGTGTGATATTTTTTGCACTTTAAGTGTTTGCTGCTGAAGAGAAACAGAGCGGCTCAACTGATTTTCATTGTTCCTGACAGGTTTTTTTTCTTTTTTATTTATTGTTATCACCGATCCTTTAAACCTGTTTTTCATTTTTCTATGGTGTGTGCTGCTTGACCTCTTGGCCAGGTCACCCTTGTAGAAAGGACCTCAGTCTCAGTGGGATTTTATCTGATTAAATAAGGGTTAAATAAAAAACTAAAACAATAAAGTCTTATTCTATTCTACACTCAAGGGAAAAAAAAAAAGCACCATTTTCATTTTCTGGATTGTTTCAGAAATATGACAGTTATTGCAAAATTGCAAACTACAATGAGTTCAGTACTATTCTGAGTCAAAATGAAATGATTGTTTTCCTGGTTCCAGTTGATTGATTTTGATTAGCAATAAGAACTGTATTTTTGTATTCCTCACCCATGTCTGCTCATGAGAGAAACTCAGAGATGAATTGGACCTCTCCTCAATTGTGCACAACCATTCCCTGTAAAAAGACACCAAAATGGAGCAAAAACACATTTGTGCACAATACCACGACTACTGCAACCGGAGAGAGATCGGGCCATTGGCATGTTTCAAGCTGGACGGAGCAGATGGGCCGTAGCCAGGGTGTCTGGAGTCCACCACTCTACCATTGTATGCACCACTGATTTTTTACACATTTTTTTTTGTTAGTTATTTTTTGGTGGAAAACTAACATGTGCACATCAACCATACATCCATCCCTGATATTCAGGCCCAATTAACTCATTGTAGTTTTCAATTTTGCAATAACCATCATATTTCTGAAAAAAATCGAGAAAATGAAAATGGTGTGTTTCTTTTTTCCTTCAGTGTATATTCCAGTCTATAATGACTTTGTCTTTGGATGTATGGAGGATGCAGGACGTGATGGAAAAACTTTTCCTCAAACAAACCCTGACACTAAGCAGCAGAACTTCAGCTGGGTGTGCTTGCACCATGCACCTGTGCAGGAATTCTCTGAAAAGGACTGATAGCGCATTGAAAGAACTTGACATTTGTTTTCCTAATCACCTCCGACACCTCCTTTCTGTTTGTGCAGAGCGAGAAGTATCACAGAGCTCGACAAAGGCCCCATTTACTCACCGTCCTTATTTGTCCAAGAGTGTTTCCCTCCAGCTCCCTGAAACCACAAGCTCATTATTTCATCCTCTGTAATGTTAGCTTTTAAATCCACATCAGCACACTCATTTGGTTAGAGATGGTAAATATTTATGCGGTGTGTCGCAAAAAGACACACACGTACGAATGCACACGCGCACAAACAGACACACGCTTACGAACACACTTCTAACCTCCTGTTTGTTCACATTTGCTTTTTGTTCTTTTTCTGTTGAAGCTGGTTTAGTTTCATGAGCTGGATTCTTGACATTGTACAGACTGTGTGAAGCCAGAAAAGTGCTGTGTTGTTTTTAATGGCTTTTGTTGATAAATTATTTGTTTCCACAGTCAAAGACCTTCTAAATGGGCTAATGAATTTGTAAGGATACACTCTCTGCTGGTAAATGAATGCACTTGGCAAGAGCTGAATGTACAGTGTACGGAAATAAATTTAAAGTTCAATATGTAAGACTTAACTCTGGCAATTAAATGTGTTAAAAGTCAAACACAAAAGTAAAATAATCTTGCTAATCATATTTTTCATCGGATGCATAATCTCATTTGAAGAAAATATAACTAACTTTTGTCTTAGTAAGATTTCCTACACTGTAAAAAAAAATCTGTAATTTAACAGAATTTTCCCTGTTTATTTTACAGATTTTTACTGTATTTTTAAGATACAGGAAAGTATCAATGAAATGACAAAAATAGACTGTGATTTTACATGTCAAATGTAAAATAACATGAAAAAACTGTAACTGTGAATAACCAAAAATTTTCCATTTTTCAAAAGATATTTTTTTCTTTTCACAGAAAAATACAGTTAAAATACATTTGCAAATGTATCGTAATTTCACAAATATTTCTTTTCTATTTATGAGATTAAACTGTTAATTTAAAGTTTAATAGTGTAAAAAATAAATAAATAAATAAAACGAGATAAAATTACTGACAATTGGCTGTGAAAGAAGTATTTGTTCTGTAAGTTTAACAAGACTTGTTTGTTAATTGACAAATATCTTGTGTAATTACAGGAGGTTTCACAACAAAAATCTTGTATAAATGTATTTTTGTGAATGTATAACATGTATAAGCACTGATAAACTGTCAAAATACAGTTTTTATCAGTGGATTGTAAAACTTAGTCTCATTGAAAATTATATATATATATATATATATATATATATATATATATAGATAGATAGATAGATAGATAGATAGATAGATAGATAGATAGATAGATAGATAGATAGATATAGATATATATTTATAGGCAATTTGATTGTTTTAATACATGTATATATTCTTTATTAAACATTAAAAGTAGGAAAAAAAAAAAAAAAGCAAAATCTCATATAAAGTTAGGGCAAAAAACTGTATTTTAATTATGGAAAATTACTGCATTTTTATGAGATGGTTATTTTCCGCTATTTAACAGTATTTTTTCGGCACCCCTGCTGCCAGAATATTACCATTTTTTCACAGTTTTTTTTTTTTTTTTTTTACAGTGTAGATAATATTGAGCTGGACTTAACTGGATAGAACAATCATTTACCTTATATCTGAAGGCTGTTACATCTACTTGTGTAAATAAAATACTATAGCAAAAGTAGAGAGGAGGTATGGTTAAAGGAGAATATAACTTTAAAATGTAATCAAAGAGTAGAAGTAGAAGTATTTCATTATTTCTACCAGCTGTTTCTGTGCAAAGCTATTGAATGTCACGTCACCTTCATTACATAAAGGGTGTCTCTAGAGGACATCTTTTCCCCATGGACGACTCTTCATCTCCTGTTGGTTTTCTCTTGTTACATCTTCTAAGTTGCGATAAGTGTGATATGCAGTATATGCAGTGCTCTATACACCAAGGGCTTTTGTTATTGTCCTTTCCATGCAGATTGGAATCAGTCATGGTGCTGTGAAATGCACTATGATGCAAAACATAAACAAAATAAAAAACAAAACAAAGAAAGAATAGACTGTGTACACTAACACTAACTGTATTTCTTTATTTCACACCTGCATACATTTGCATACATTCATGATAACAGCTGATTCACTGATTTCTACATAGGGGACCCAGGTTGCTGTTTCTTACACTTGCTCCAGGGTTTTTCATTGTTTTCAGTAGTTTTCATCTGCTCACTTTGCAACACTACACTGTAAAAAAAATCCTGTTGTTTTTACGGAAAAAAATGGCAGCTGTGGTTTCCAGAACAATACTGTAAAAAACACATCCAACTGTAAACATATTTGCGGAGTAACATGTAGATTTAACATTTTGAACATATAGATTTAACATTGGATTTAACTGGTAAATGGACTGCACTTATTTAGCACATTTCTACACCTTCATGGTGTCCAAAGCGCCTTACAAAGCCACCAGGTCCAACTGGGAACAATTCAGGGTTCAGTGTCTTCCATGGACACTTTAACATACGGACAGTTGGAGCCAGGATTCGAAACACCAACCCTTTGTTACTGGACGAGCTGCTCTACCAACTCTACCAACCCATTAATTTACAAATTTAAAATGTTACATTGTTAAATGTTTACTTTTTTATAACTTTTTTATACATATATACATAAAAGCAAATATGCCCTTATTTCAACATTATGGTCTTTGCAATTTAAATGGCACCACATTGTATTTCAATTTACAGTTTTATTTTCTAAAAACAATACAAATACATCATTTCTACATACAAATCTGGTTTTGTTCACATACTCTTCCTGTAAAAATTACAGCTATATTTGATTTAATCGTTAACACAAAAATCTTTTCATATAAACAACTTTGCATTGTATTGTCACTCACAGTTTTTTTATGCTGCAATTTTACAACTTTTTGGTGTTATTTCTACAGTCATTTTTTACAGTGTAGCTACCATAGGTTTAGAAATGGAGTCAGCTAAAGGTCAACAAACCCCCCAGCTCCAGGCACTAAACTGACTCCAACATAAACTACACATAAGAACATGAACTCAAGCTTCTTACAATTGGAATCTGTAGAATTAAAAGCTGCCTTCAGCAAGATTCACAAGATAAAATCACTAATAATCATACTAAATAATAATAGCTTTTCTTGGGAATTAGCCTCCTCATGCCCCCACACCCCCATCCCCATCTCAGGTTGCCTGCAGTCAGGTATGATGGCCTGAGGCCTGCAGTTAAATCCCCAGCCCAGACGTCTGCATAGCCCTGGTCTGCCTTATTAGGAGTCCTGCATTGATTGCTGCTTTATTCCCCTTCATTGTTAGTGGATGCCTGCATTGTAAGGGTCCACTTGTATTGTGAGGGAGGCCTCTTCTATTATTGTGTTGCTGAGTGCTGCAGAATTCAGCTGTATGGGCACCGGGCCGCCAGCAAACTCCTGTGAGATCTGGACGACCAGCTGAACGGGAGCCAGCTGAGAGTCAGTCGGTAGTGGCAGATGTCAAACTGAAAAATGTGGGTGCACGACCACTCACCTCCTCGGATCAGCAACCATCTGAAACAGTCACCCTGGACAATAGCGATACATCAGCGCGTATTGAAAAATAGGACCATTGGCCCTGTAGCTTACCGGCCAAATTAAAAGCTTTGGGAAATGTATCCAGATGCCATTTATTATCACCCAGTTATGTGTATTTATTATATTACAGAAATAGCCCATGTTTTGGTCATATTCTAATCCGATCTGTAAAAAATTCAAATTCCAACTTGATGTCATTGATACTTACTGATTTACTGGATCAATCCACTTCCTATCTGTTATAATGGGGAAATTTTTCAAAGTCGCACCAAATCCAGAATCAGATCTAGATGGAAATAATTTCAATAACTTGTGCTGACATCATCATAAAGAAGCTGTATACCAAGTTTGAAGTTAAACAGAATTGTAGTTTCGGAGAAGAAGACGATTGAAATTTTTGTAACGGACAACAGACGACGACTACGAACACCGCATGACGACAATAGCTTATGGCCTGTCAGCCGGTAAGCTAAAAATATACATACATAGAAATGCATGGAAACATGATGATGCCAAACGTTAGCATATTTTGTGGCAGATTTTCCAGAAACAACAGGTATATCTGCATGATTGTCAGTATACACTACTGGTCAAAAGTTTTAGAACACCCCAATTTTTCCAGTTTTGTATTGAAATTCTAGCAGTTCAAGTCCAATGAACAGCTTGAAATGGTACAAAGGTAAGTGGTGAACTGCCAGAGGTAAAAAAAAAAAATTGAAAAGAGAAGACTTCCAGTTGCAGGTTTGATGGGTTGAGTTGTAGCTAAAGCCATTGCTGAGACTTCAGAATAAGAAAAAGAGGCTTGCCTGGGCCATGAAACACCTCCAGTGGACTACTGAAGACTGGATGGAGGTGTTATGGACCCATCAAACCTGCAACTGGAAGTCTTCTCTTCACAGTTGAACCTGAGACTTGCTTACTACGACCACTATTGAGCTGTGCTTGAAGCTGTTGTCCTGTGAGTCTCCTATCACACCAGCTGTTGACTGTCATAAACTTGTCTTCTGATTCTGTTGTTCTTTGGCTCTGCCAGACCTCCTCCTGTCAGCATTTCCCCCAGTTTCTGAGTGCCTTTAGATGGTGAAGGAAACTGGACTTACTGACACCTGGACTTTCTTGGACATTTCTCTGTAGGACAGACCTACATTTTTCAGGGTTATGATGGTCTGTCTCTCTTCTATCGTTAATTGCCTTTTCCTCTTTTCCATTTTTATAGTTACACACTACTTTCTGCAGTACAATACTGTTCAAATAATGCTCACAACAGTATGGTACCAAATGCCGCATTTCCACTACATGGAACCAGCTCGACTGGGCTCGGCTCGGCTCGACTCTGTATTCCTGGAGAGCGTTTCCATTACAACATACTACCGACTTTATAGTACCTGGTCGTCATAGTGATGCAGCGCGTTACTTCTGTGTCCTCTGTTCGGAGAGTTGCTGATAAACTCACTTGTTGCGTGTTGTCTCGTCTGAATTTTTACGTCGGCCACCAAAGACTGAATCTCCTCGACCGACCATGGTGTAGTTTTGTGCTGTTATCATGTAGATTAATGTATCGCTATATTTACTGTCCACTTCCGCATCTGTTTTTTGTAAAATGGCGGGTCACAGAGAGACAACTGTCTGACCAATCAGTGGTCTGCAGTGTGTACACGTCACGTTTTGGTATCTGGTCCCCAGTCCTGGAACCTCAGCGGAGGTGGTACCAAAAAAGTAGTACTGGGTACCAGATTCCAGGTCCTTTTTCGTAATGGAAACGCAAAAAAGGCCGAGTCGAGTCGAGTCGAGCCGATACCATGTAGTGGAAACGGGGCAAAAGTGTGTTCCAACACTACTGTTATGCAGACACAGGGGTTTGGAGGGAATTCACAAACGTTGGGACACCTGTAGGAATTGGTAGCACCAACTTTCGAGGCTTGATCAACCTCCATTGCTGCAGAACTGCTTTAAGTTGTTAACCCATTTCTTGTTCGCCTTTTTGTATAATTCTGAAATGTACATTATTTTTCAATTTTGTTTAACCCTACCTTTTTTTTTTTTTTTTTTTTTACCTCTGGCAGTTCACCACTTACCTTTGTACCATTTCAAGCTGTTCATTGGACTTGAACTGCTTGAATTTCAATACAAAACTGGAAAAATTGGGGTGTTCTAAAACTTTTGACCGGTAGTGTAGGTTTATATATGTTTGGTTATGTTTCTAAATGGTATTGTACATGTGTTTTGGTTTTTTTCAACATACACTAACAAACATAAAAAACCCTAGTTTTGCTGAGTTGCCCCATGGAGGCTATGGTTAGGAATGTACTGTATTTGTTTATGGACTCCACAATGACCCTGCAGTATACTTGAACTACATCTTCAGTGTGATATTTGAGTGTCTGTGTAATGTCTACCCATGATTTTCTTAGTTATGGGGGACGGTCAAATTAAAGCTGAGCCCCACAGTGTAAACCTTGAAAATCTTTGGGTTAAGATTTGTCTCGTTTAGAAATAGATTGGAGTAAGTTTTGAGGAAGGGGGAAATTTAAGTCACATGTATGAAACCCTTATGTGTGTTTGTGTGATTTAGACACAGAATGACTCGTCCAATTATATGAATGATGAGTATTTATTGAGTAAAACTAAGCTGACTATAGCCAGTCAAGAGGTTTTTGTTATGCAAACTGAGCTCATGAAAGTGCCTTAAATGACTTTGGCTGTGAAATTTCAGTGGTCTCTCAATCAAAACAGTAACAGCGCAGGTCAGTGATGTTTTTTTTTAAGTACTGTGGGAGCATTTAGAGTTGTTGTTGTTTACACTGTTGTTGAAAATATATCATGTTTACAGACAACATAACATATTATAGCTCTATTTACATACATTTAGTGTCTTATATTCACATTCATTTCATACCATTTCATTTAAATGAAATAGCTTTAAGTGGCATAAGCAAACAGTGTCAGATATAATCATACACATTTAAATCAAATATTAAAAAACTTGCCTAGTTTAATATTAACTAATTAATTAACTTGATTGATTTTTACACATACATTTAACAGTAACTCTAAAGCAGGGGTGTCAAACTCATTTTAGTTCAGGGGCCAATTCAGCCCAATTTGATCTCAAGCGGGCCAAACCATTAAAATAATAGCATAAAAACCTATAAATAATGACAATGCCCAGTTTTCCTCTTCATTTTAGTGCAATAAAAAACATTAAATTATGAAAATATTTACATTTACAAACTATCTTTTCACCAAAAAGATGTGAATAACTAGAAAAAATGTAATTTCTTAAGAAAAATAAACTCAATTTTAACAATATTATGCCTCAACTTATCACTTCTACATGTGCATTACACACAGTGTTACACAAACATAATGTTGTTGAAATTTTGAAGTTTGGAATGTGGAACTAAAATAAGAAAGGCTACAATATTATGTGTCAACTTACTAACACAACTTACAAATTGGATCTACAAATCCACAAAACATTTAGTAACAGACAGAATATTGTTAAAATTGTAATTAATTTTCAGGTTGTTCACTTTTTATTGTAAGGGTTATTAGACTGTTATTTTACTTTAGATCACATTGGGCTAAAACCAGTTCAACACCCTTGACTGTTAATATCTTCAGTGTAATTTTTGCACCCCATAATATATATCATGCTGTGGGCTGGATTGGAACCTTTGGAGGGCCAGTTTTGGCCCACGGGCCACATGTTTGACACCTGTGCTCTAAAGTATTAGCCAGTTACTACTAAATAACAAAGATTAATAAATATTTTAGTAAATATACCCATTTTAGCCAGTAGAGAAGAAAGTGATTTAACCCTTTAAGACCTTCAACTATTTTAGTGCTGGCTTCCAAAAGATTTTTTTTTTAACATTTATCTTTTTCTGAGTGATTTATCACCATTTCTTATTATATTATCCTCCGCAATTTGTATTTTCCTGTGAAAATCAAGTATTATTTTTTCATTTAATTTACTGACAGTGTAGGTAAATTCAGACGTTATTACATCAAAACAGAGAAAACTGGAGAACCAAATTACTTATTATAAACAAATACTTTTTCTGCATATCTAGTTGAACATGAAACATCTACAACCGTTGCCATTTGTCAAACTACATGGGTTTTATTGATGAATAAATGTTGCAGTAGTTCCAGTGTTTCCGTGTTCACTAAATGCCTTAACATCCAAATGTTCTTATATCTGATGATAAGATAAGATAAGATAAGATAAGATAAGATAAGATAAGATAAGATAAGATAAGATAAGATAAGATAAGATACTTTATTATCATTATACAGAATGTACAATAAAATTCAGGTGCACTATCACGATACGGACTCATAAAATATACTCAGTGCCAATGAAAACGCAACACTTGAATGTGTTTTATTGTTCCTGAGCTGCATCAATATGTTTAAGTTTCACCTGTATAAGATAATCCCAGACAATTTCTTCACAACCTGAGACGGGTTGAGCTATTGTCACGCTTGAATGAACTTGTCTGCATTCATAAGACTTGTTTTTCTCATTGCTCAGCAATGAACTGCTCAACTTAAGGAATTGTGGTCAGTTAAGGAGTGGTCATGTTCTGTATATAAAGCCAAGCTGAAAAGCACCAAAATCATTTGCAATTACTCAGCGATGCCTAGACTGACACGTGACCAAAGATGCCATGCTATGGGGCTCCTGGAGGCCGGAATCTCTGCTCGGCAGGTGGCGCGTTGTTTTGGATGCAATGTGTCCACCATAGTCAGGATGCAACAGAGGCATGAAGAAACTGGCTCAACTGCAGACAGACCTGGACCTGGACGAGCACATGTGACCACGCCACAGCAGGATCGCTACATTGAGCTGCAGCACCTCCGGGACCGCTTTGGGACTTTTGGTTTTGGGGGTCCTTGAGTTTCTTTCTTTATCCTTATTTTTTGTCAACAAATTTGGATGTGATTTTTTATTTTTACTGAATAGAAATGGCCTATGATTAATTCCAAAGAGCTTATGGAATAAAAATCTTCATCGATTTAAAAAAATATAAGAATCTTCAAGTGTTGCGTTTTCATTGGCACTGAGTATAGCAATAGTAATAAATAGTAATAATAACTATAAAATCTAAAATATATAATAAAAACAAAATATAAAAACAAAATACGCATCACTCACATAACATCCATACATTCATTCCCTCACACATCCACCTCCTTCTTTATCACACATCAATATGTCACACACACATCCCATCAGTGCCAGTGTATACGGTGCTCTGTATAAAATAGTGCAATTAAGAAATGTCAGCGCTTTGTGGTTGAGTTCACTGTGGGCCACACACCACAGAAAAGTCCATTTTACCTGAATTATTTCAATGCATTGATAGAATAAGTGTTCCACTAGTTATGAAATATTCTAGATCAGTAGATGCTTAGGTCTTTCAGGGTTGAAACCTTTTCAGATATTAACTGGTTTCAAAAGGAGATGTACCACAAACATATATACAGTAGCATTTAGAAACACAACCCTACATATGCAACCGTATACTGACAGTCACGCAGATAAACCCTCGGTCACCTGTGCAGCAGAGTCACTGGAGGGATGTACACTGGGCTCATGTAACTGAAGCTCACAGTGAATCTCAGCGGATAATGACAGTGACTGAGCCTGGCTCTATTGTCCGCTCGCATTGTGTTACATGGGAATGAGGACGGCAGGAAAGCCACCCTTTGTTGCACTCTTATATTTTTGTATTATCACACCAGCACGGGTACATTCGCATGCACAACACTGGAGCGCTCACAACATTTACATCATATGGAGGACAAACGTTGCCATTTCAAAGGCCAACGGGTTCTCCAAGCAAATAGCAGGAGGAGGCAAATTAGAAGGGGAGCACGGGTACCTCTTCTGAAGGAGAGGAAGCTCATCACAAGGACCTTTAATCTCCTAAAACACAGCCAAACTGAACACCAAAAGGAAATGACATCACATGATTAACTCTTTTAGAGAAAAGCGATCACATTACAGAATTCAGAATTCTTTGTTGCCCCAGATATTACTGTCCCCAACCCGAAGAAGGTCATGTTTCTTGATAATCTAAGCTTCTCAGTGAGCAGCTCCTTTGAGGTATTATGTTGCTAATCCACAACCACAAAACAAACACAAAAAGACTTGGGCTTCAGCTTTTGGATTGTTCATATTTGTTGTGGAGTTGTAAAGTATGTTTCATTTACTTCAACAGTGGTTAATGTTTTAAAGGAGGGCTTGGATGTACTGATATTTGAGTAAAAGTTGGTTTTAGGCTAATGATAGCTTGTGTTGCACAGTGTTGAAGCTGTAAAGGAGCAGAAAATAGGACCTGAAGAACTTCTTTCTTTCTTTATTTAGATTTAATTTTACTTAATTTTATTTAATTTTTATTTATTTATTTATTTATTTATTTATTTTTTATTAGACCTTTATTTAACCAGATAAAATCCCATTGACATCAAGATCTCTTTTACAAGGGTGACCTGGCCAAGAGGTCAGCAGCACATACCAAGAAAGAAAACAGGTTTTACAGACAGGTAGTAAAAATAAATTAAAACAAACAGCAATAATATTGTAATAACAGAAAAGTGAGACAATTTTTTTTTTTTTTTTTTAAGCGCAGTTAATAAAGTGCAAAAATTTAGTTGAGGTTACAGTATTTTAACCCTTTCATGCATGAATTATGAGAACCCTATTCAAGAGTTTTTTCCTGAGTGTTTTTATTCCTCTTTAGGCATGAAAAAAACTGTGATTGAAATTTTTTTTAATGAACCTATTTTTCATGGAGTTCCAAAAATGTCCACTCAGACAGACACCATGGGTTTTATTTTTGAAGCAAAGAAACATGCATTTACTGTGTGAAAACTATGAAAAAAAAAAATGTTGTCATGCTGCTAATCTGATGTTTTCTCACATTTTAACATACTATAATACTAGTTATTACAACGATAATATGTAAAAAAAAAAAAAAAAAAAAAAAAAAAAATAACAACAACTTTTTGTTTACAGTCTAATAACAATTAGCAATTGATTTACACTCAAACATGTTAGCGCAGATCAGGTTTATCAAGAACAGAAAAGTTACAGTAATGATATGAATGTCAATGTATGGGATGATGCATAAGCGTCCACTGTGTTGGTTGATAGTAAAACAATAAAATCCATGAATATATAAGAGAATACCTTTGAACAGCTGTCCACTGTAGTGACCACTATGCATGAAAGGGTTAAAAACACAGGTACTGTCCGATTGACTCTCGCTGTCTTGTCCGTAAGATGGAGTGAAAAGCTTGAAATGACATGAGTTCTGGCATTTTCAGCTGTTTTTCAAGTGTGTTCCAGGCAACGGGGGCGGCAAAGCTAAAAGCTCGCTTCCCCAATTTAGTTCTAACTTTGGGTAGAGTGTAGGGATTCTAATGGAAAACCAACTGAAGTACATATAAATGTGTGTATAGGCTGGGATCATGGAGTAATGGTGCTAGCTAATGTCAACAAAACATGTCTGTGAGCATAAAGCTGTCACCAACAGAAAGTTCATGTAAGTATATAAGTGCATGCAAATCTTACATCCTGAACTGTGTCAGAGCCTTCACACAAAATCACAAAGAAAAATCAAATCTTACTCATTCATTCCAGTTTAGTTTTGCTTGGCAGTGACCCAGGGAAAGAAAGGAACAGCCAAGTCGACTGATGTTTGGAAAATTGCCACATTTCAGTCAAACATTAAAGAATAAGCCGTGGATGAGGTTTCTGAAACTACAGTGGTAGGCAAAAGTTTTGGCAGTGACACAAATTGTGTTTTTGCAAGCTTTGCTGCTTCAGTTTCTTGTAATTACTTCTGCCAAGGAGGTTATGTTTTTGTCGCTGTTGGTTTGTCTGTCTGCCTGTTTGTGTGCAAGATAACTCGAAAAGTTAGGGACAGATTTGGATGAAAATTTCAGGAAATGTTGATACTGGCACAAGGAACAAATGATTAAATTTTGGTGGTGATCGGGGGTGGGGGGGCCACTGATCTGCCTTGGTGAAGGTCTGTGCTCTGAGTGCTTTTCTAGAAAAGATAGTGCAGACCTCCACCAAGGCATATCACCACCAAAATTTAATAATTTGTTCCTCGTGCCAGTATCTACATTTCCTGAAATTTTCATCCAAGTCCGAGGCACTTATCTGCCTTGGCGGAGGTCTGTGCTCTCCGAGTGCTTCTATTTTTTTTTTATTTTTTTTTTATATGTGTTTCTGAGGTACAATCATCATTAGCAAATGAATCACGTTCATGCAAAGAGTCAGTTTGTGTCACAGCTGAACACAACTGTATGTTAGTGTTAGTGAAATAATACCAAACCTCCTCCACCTCTTTTGTTGTTTTCTGTGTATGTATATTTTTGACTCATAGAATTCACGTCATATTACTATTTCCTTGTAAGCTCCTTGCAACAAATATATACAATGTAGCTTCACAGTGTGAAACCAATTCTGAGGTTTAGGTATTTGGGTACACAAAAGAAAGACACAAGATGACCCTTTAAACAAAGGTTTGTGTGTGATCATGTGCATGTGTGAAGTTTATGTTGGAATCTGTATTGTTTTGGGAGCTGGCTGTGTGTTGACGTTAACTCTGATGCTAACTCCTAGTCTCAGTTTCTGCTAGGATGAATCACACTTTGGTTCTTCGGTGCTGGGAGCAGGTTGGTTTTTGGTGCTAGCTGACTGCATTCTAAAGCAGCTAACAGCTAACAGTAATATAACTAACAGTAACTGTTGCTGCAATGACTGAAATACACTTGTGGGTGATCATAGAGACTTCTGCAAAGGAACCAACCTGACTAATCTAGTAATAATAATAGTATACTAATAGTCAGTGCACAGACTTTGACCATGGATGTAGACAATGGAAATGCTTTCTTAGAAGTGAAGTGATCAGTTTCCTGCAGAAAACAGATTCCAACACAAACTTCACATAAGCAAACGAGCATGTGTGAATCTGGCATATTGAATGTTCAATGAAATGTGCAAGATCCTTAATTCTATATTTGAATTGTTTTTTCAATGCAACTCTTTGACCACATCACAACAAAAACTAATGTAGAAAGTGTATTATGTGATAAATATATGTATATGTTGGACCTACTGATACATATTTTGAGTGATACCCACTACTTCTGAGCATACTGACATGCTTGGCACTGACAAAAGTGGTGATGTTTACATTTCCACTTAAAAAACATGATGCGTATTACTTTCTCTCGAGAATACCTAAAAGATGTGTACTCTGAGTACAACTTCTAAATGGATTGTTAATTAGATTAACTGTGTATATAAAATTATGTTCAGACTGCAGACAAATGTGGCCCAGATCTGATTTTTTTTGCCTATATGTGATCTGTATCTGATCTGTTAAAGACAGGTTGGACAGCACAAATCCGATTTTTTCAAAAATCCGACCCCGATACGTATCCGAAATCCACCTGAAACCCAGGAAAGTAAAAGCTTTGGCTTTTTTTTTTTTTTTACATTAAATAATTGCCTTGATTGGAAATGGCATGATCCCACAGATTTTTAAATAATTTTTTGTTTTTTTCAATATTCTTGGCAGTGAACTTATGAAATTCTTGTCCCCTACAGAGGACATAAAGGCATTGCTGGGTCTTGGGAATATTTTGCAATGCGACTTCAGTGTGAATTGAATTGTGTTTATCTGACCTTTTCGTCATTGAAATGCGACAAAACGTCACAATTCTGTGTCCCAGGAGGAGAAGCGGCAGGAAAGACATATTTACTTCCATAAAGACAGTGTGCCTGTGTAGTCACATATTATGTCAGGACCTCTTTTGCGTATGCGGGTCACTTCAGAGTCGCATTCAGTTCATACTCAAAACCAAATACCAAAAAATCCGAATTGTGCATCAAGACCTGCTGTCTGAAAGTTAGTCAGTTTAGTATATGTACAAATCTAATGACATGCAAATACAGACTGACTGTTCAACCAAAGAAAAAGGCAACGCTCTCATTACTTTTCAGTCAGTATTACTATTATTTGCATCATAAGCAGCTGCAGGGCTTATTCCTGTAACTACACACTTTACGCATCATTAACCTGCACCATAATGTCATCATAAACTGACAAAGCAAAATAAAAACTGTTACTATCAATCAATGGATTAGAGGGGAAGCACCTTTAAAAAAGAGTTTGATGTAAAATGTCACCTTAAAACCCTGGCCTGTTTCAGCAGTGCAGCTTAACTCATCTCTGTCTTTGTGACAACCTGTAATTGCAGAATTTTTAAGAAGCCCTGGAGATGTGTCGTAGATAAGCTGTCCAGCTTAACACAGTCAATACTTTTCGTGGTTTCCTCTAAGCATGGTGCTCCTGCAGGCTGCAGATTTTACACAGCATCATATTTCAAAGCTAAAACAGACCAGTCATTCACTTTTCAATCACAAGCAAACAGTTTGACATTAAAGGTAGGGTAGAAGATCCTGGAAAAACAGTTTGCGCAACCTACATTTTAAAAATACTCCATTCAGAAGTCCAAAAACCTTTCTTAAGACATCCCCCCTAAGCCACGCCTCCAGAGTACCGGAACACACAATGTTTGTTCCCGGGGGTTCATGAGAGCTGTGCAGCATCAATTCGCCCACCCCCCCCAGTCCGCAGATCTGTCCTACCTCTGAATTCAGATCTGTACATCAGTATATTAGATTAGAAGTTGGACTTTCCACTTGTTTTTTTGATACATGTTCTAAGTAATCTTGGGCTAGTAAGAACAGCTGATTGCATTAAGACTGGTGTGAGGCTAGCAGCCCGCTAAAGTTTGCTTTGAACGCTGTAATCCAGTGGTTCCCAACCTTTTTTTACTCATGACCCCATTTTAACATCACACATTTCTGGCGACCCCAGACATTCAAAATTAAGATTTTTTTTTCTTTTTTTTGATAAAAAATTTTGGTTTTGACCATGTAATAGTTTGCTATACTATGTTGCAAATAAACATTAATTTTAGACAACATTTAGTCTACATAATGTATATTATTATGGACGGAGGCAGAAAAGCCAGGTGTAGATTACTGCACAAAGTGAGAATTTGATTTTCCTTGGTCAGGATATGTACAGTCAGTCCAGCTTGGATTTAAAAGGCTGACAATTAATACTGAACAAACAAGAACTCAAACTATGAATTATGAAAGAGCTGCAGCATCTGAAACCGACCACAATGAACATTTGACAGATAAACAGTACCGCAGTGTTTCAGTTTCAGCTTCACAGTTTGTCTTTTATGGATTGTGATTTTCTCTGTCAACTCACCATACATTTTTTATTAGTAAGTTTTTATTTTTATCAATTACTAGAAATTCCAGGTGACCCCACATGGGGTCCCGACCCCAAGGTTGAAAAACACTGCTGTAATCTGTGCAGTTCACCATTATGTTTGTCAACAGAACAGCCCCAATTCATACCTATCTGGCTAACGTTACATTCCCTAGTGATTTATTTTTTGTGTTAGTGACACAGCAGTTTGCCAGTGAACTTTCCATCCTAATATAGCTAATAATTGCCAAACTATGGCTCTGACTTCATTTCCTGTACAAGTGAAGAAGAGGGGTATGCACGAGGGGGGGCAAATGGCAGTTGAGTTTGACAGACATATCACCATTCAATCATTTCGATGGGCTGGTTAAAATGGTTGGATGGTGTTTTTTCAGTCCTGTCTGTTCCACAGGTGATTAAATTTTTTTATTTTTGTGTTAGAGCATTTAATTAATTAGTTGCAATCGGGGTGTGAAGGGGATTTTAAGCAATATAGTAAAAAATGCTTGAGGAAAATATCTCCTACCCTACCTTTAATATTGAATGCTAAGGAGGTAGTTTTATTTAACTGCATGTAAATTGACTATAAACCTGTTTTTCTTTGATTACAGGAGTCGTGGAGCCGCAGGATCATAAAGGTCCACTTGAAGATAATAGCTGCTGAAGTGATTAGCGGTCACAGCTTTTAGTAAAGGCAACTCTTTAATTACAGAAAGCACCAGTGGAGGTAAATACTCCGTCATCTGATAGCATCTCGGGTAAAACAACCCCCACTTTTCTTTCATTAACACCAAACACTCAGTGCACGAACCAAAGCTGTAGCCCTCAGGTAGCTGTCAGCCCGCAAACTAATCAAGAATGACAAAAGACGTCAAGCTCATTTGTCTGCTCAGAAAAACTGTGGGGGTAATATGAATGAGAGAGGGTTTTATTGACTTTGTTTGAAGAAAAACCTGCACTGACGATGAATCTTCACAGCGTTTGTGCTGTACATGAAGTCCTAATAATAACAATGAAGATTTATCACTTTCTTTTCTAAGGTTGATTAACATTGTACTTTAACTAAATTGAGGAAGAGCTTGTAAAAATTGGATCTGATAGCGGTTTTACTTTCATGAGCTGTGATTAACTTTTATATTCAACCTGTTTTACTGCAAACATTCATAAAAGAGGGACAGATGAAGTTTATCAGAAAAGCTTTTTTTATGATGTTTCATGACCAGGAAGCTGTCAGGAGGCTGGAGCTCCTCAGGCAGGTTTAGCCAAAGCCAAAAGGCAGGTCAGCTTTGGTCTGTACCCTTGGAAAAGAACACACACTCTCTCTTTCTTTTCCTTTAATCCTCTCTTTTTACCCCAACTGGTCAAGGCAGACGTCCATCCTCCAGAGCAGGGGTGTCAAACTCATTTCTTCCGGTTGCCGCACTCAGCCAAACTGGATCTCAAGTGGGCCGGACCAGTAAAGTAACAACATCATAAACTATAATTACTTTTTGTCTTTGTTTTAGTGCAATAAAAACTTAAAATTATGAAAATGCTTACATTTACAAACTATCCTTTCACAAATTTTGGAAGAAAAATAATTCCAATTTTAACAATATTATGCCTCAACGTACCATTTGTTCAAGTGCATTACACACAATCGGGGTGTAGAATATGTTATGGATGCTATGGACTTGTCCCTACTAATATCGAGCCACTACTGTGTAATGATTGGTGGGTGGTTAGGTTGTAAATATGTGCTGTTATTTTTATGTATGTATTTTAAAGTTTAATTTTAGGCGTATATTTAACTGATTTTAAATTAGTCGTTTTTAGCGTATTCATTTATTTATTAGTTGTTTATTTTATTCATATGGCAAATACGGGTCCTCAGAAACCAGTTTCGTTCTCCTCTTTGTGATGGAATGACAAACTAGAAGCACTCGGAGAGCGCAGACCTCCGCCAAGGCTGATCAGTGGCCCCCCCCGTGGGCCCCCCCACACCAAGGAGGTTATGTTTTTGCCAGGGTTTGTTTGTCTGTTTGTCTGTCTGTTAGTGTGCAACATAACTCAAAAAGTTATGGACAGATTTTGATGAAATTTTCAGGGTTTGTTGGAAATGGGCCCCCACGTGGGCCCCCCCACCCCCGATCACCACCAAAATTTAATCATTTCTTCCTTATCCCATTTCCAACAAACCCTGAAAATTTCATCAAAATCTGTCCATAACTTTTTGAGTTATGTTGCACACTAACGGACAGACAAACAAACAAACTAGGAGCACTCGGAGAGCGCAGACCTCCACCAAGGCTGATCAGTGGCCCTCCTCGTGGGCCCCCCCACGCCAAGGAGGTTATGTTTTTGTCAGGGTTTGTTTGTCTGTCTGTCTGTTTGTCTGTCCATTAGTGTGCAACATAACTCAAAAAGTTATGGACTGATTTTGATGAAATTTTCTGGTCTGCGCCCCCCCCGTGGGCCCCCCCACCCCCGATCACCACCAAAATTTAATCATTTCTTCCTTATCCCATTTCCAACAAACCCTGAAAATTTCATCCAAATCTGTTCATAACTTTTTGAGTTATGTTGCACACTAACGGACAGACAAACAAACAAACCCTGGCAAAAACATAACCTCCTTGGCGGAGGTAATAAAAATTCCTTTGAATCCTTTGACTATCCATACAACTGCTGTCCGTAGTTTTTAGTCAATGATTATGGCACAGAAATGGTTAACAGTCGGCCCCTGCTAGAAGTCCTGCCTCTAACCTAAATAACGCTCTCCAATTGGCTCTGCGGTTTTGCTAACATACATGTCATTGGTCGTCCCCGCTGTCACTCCATCTACTCGTAAAAGGAACCTGCTAGTTGGACAGTTGCCCCACTAGCGCACGCAATGTTACACAAACATTTGGTAACAGGTATAATATTGCTAAAATTTTTGAGTTTGGAACTAAAATAAGAACAATATCTCATTCAGTTTCTTATTTGCCCAGGTTATTGTTCTTCTTGGTGGTTCTCTGAGGTTCAACTGGACTATTGCTTCAAAAGAGCAAAATTAGTCCAGTTGAACCTAGAAAAAAAGAGTTGTCGCTATTTATACGTAGGTCATTATGCTGTTATTTTATTATGGATCTGAATGTGGAACCTGAACAAAAAATAAATTTGACATCTTTGACTGTTAATATCTTCTGTGTAATTTTTGCACTTCGCAAATTCATCCCACAGGCCAGATGGGATCTTTTGGCGGGCTGGTTTTGGCCCCCATGCCGCCTGTTTGAGACCCCTGCTCCAGAGCCACGGTCTGCTGCAGGCTTTCTACCTGTTACAAGGAAGTTTAAGATTCTGTCAGTTTCTGTAAATTGGCTTAATACAAGATGTTCAGAACAAATTCGATGTTTTACTGATGACATTTTGCTGATCTGTTATTTCTTTTTTTTATTATTATTATTCACGCACAGTTTTATATTTCTTTTACTGCATTGGAAATACAGATTAACCCTCATAGGAACCGAACTAGATAAGGGCAGAACCTGTAATTGTATTTATGTGCAGGTGAACTGGACTTGATCTGGTCATTTTTGTCTCATTTGGTTATTCAGGGGTTCTACGGTGAAAATATTTATGACCACAGGTTTGTTAGACGGTTTGTTCAGTTGATTATACAATTACTTTTGGAAAACACCAAAGATAATATAGGATAAAGGCTTTACCTTTGTAAGGGTAGATGATGACAAAAAAAATAAAAAAATAAAAGTGAAAAAAACAAACAAAAAAACACAAACTTGAATAAAACGATTTTTAGTCACATTTTTTCTGCAAAAATCAGTAAATTTATTCATTCTCAGTCATAGAGGATGTCAAATCCTGATCAGATGAAACGTCTGGTTCACCTAACCCACCTGATACAAAAGTGTAGACAAACACAATAAATACAGGAGAGGTCTGAAACATAGCTCTGGGCTGTAGAGGGTTAATAAGAAACAAATATAAAGTTACAGTCTGTTAGATTTTGGGGATTTAAGAGGATCCAACCACTGAAATGGAATGTTACATTTATAATTATGTTTTCATTTGTGCATATTCATATGGCAATAAGGATTGTATTTTAGTTACATTAAATTGAGATGAGTAGTTGAAAAGAAAAAATATTCTCAGTTGTTTTTGGTCAGTTTATGTTTTTCTTTAACTTAAATATGAGGAAAAATATCTCAGATTTCCAGCCTCCTTGCATTTATATTTTTAATAAACGCTGTTAAGGTTACTTGACAAGTTCACGGAGAATATACAGTCGCAGAAAAAATTATCAGACCATCAAAAGTCATCAAAAACAGTGGTTATGCAATCAAGTACTAACTCCTGTGTGTATCATGTGACTAAAACAGACAGAAAAGAAAACATGGAATGCCTAAAAGCACTGTTTTTGTCAGTACAATGCCATAGATATTGATGTAAGAACTGTAAGTGATTTTGGTTATTATCAAGAAAACATGGAAAATGGCTAGATATCAGCTCAGAAATTCAACTCTTATGAGCTATTTTTGTTGTTATCGTTGTATTTGTCCAAACAAATGTACCTTTAGTTGTAACAGGCATTAACCCTTTCATGCATGAATTATGAGAACATTAATCAAGATTTTTTTTTTTATTATTATTATTCCTCTTTGGGCACTAAAAAAACAATGCGATCATTTTTTTAATTTTTTTTTTTTTTAATGAAGCTATTTTTCATGGAGTTGCAAAAATATCCACTCAGCTGGACACCATGTGTTTAATTCTTGAAGCCAAGAAACATATATTTACTGATTTACTGTGTGAAAACTATGAAATAAAAACATTAAATGCTGCTAATTTGAAGTTTTCTCACATTTTAACATACACTACAAACAAAAAGTTATGGATATTTTTAATTTTGGGGCTTTTTTTTTTCCAGTTGGGATTCTTGCACAACGCTTTATACTTTTTTTGTGTGTGAATTGAATTGAAACACATTTTTTTTAATGACCAGACATAGTTTTATTTACAAATGGCAAAAATGACCAAAAAAAAAAAAAGAAATATCCTTAACTTTTTGTTTTTGTTTGTAGTGTACTCTAATACTAGTCATTACTCTCTTCATGGACATAATATGCCAAAAAAAAAAAAAACTTTTGTCATTAATTACAGTCTAATAACAATAACAAGGACTTGATTTACACTCGAACTTGTTAGATTGGGTTTATCTAGAACAGCACAGTTACAGTAATGTTTTCAATGTCAGTGTATGGGATGGTACATAAGTGTCCACTGTGTTGGCTGATATGAAACTAAAACAACAAAATCCATGAATATATAAGAGAACAGCTGGAGAATAACTGTCCACTGGAGTGACCACTATGCATAAAAGGGTTAAAATGAACAAGAAATTGAAGAAAACAAGGGTGGTCTAATATTTTTTTCTGCGACTGTATGCCTCTATACATGTATTTACTGCCTGTTTCAGTGAATTTCTCCAACAGCTGGAGATCTATAGGCAGTGTTAGATAAGATAAACTACACATGGAGGCCTATATTTCCCTTCTGTGTTATAAAACGCCTTGGCATGTATTCAGTCCCCTCCTGCAGAAGATTAGATTAAACTCTGGCACATCACCAGATTCAATAACCTCTATAACAGATCTTTTATTTATTCTATCCTGCGATAAGGCCTCGACTTCTGCAAACAGTTCACTTGGAGCAAACGTGCGGTTTGAGAAAACAAAAGCGGATGGCAGTCTGGGCTGCACCTCTGCAGGTCACATGAACTTTGCAGATGAAACATGTGCTAATTACCTCACATTGGTCATCATGCCTAATCCTACGCAGAACAACTGGGAGTCGCAAATACTTGTCTGCACCCAGAAGATGTGAAGGACAGAACATTAGAGAGACAAGTCACAGCACAACAACACCAGCAATTATCTCTTTTCATTTCTTTGTCCTGATTCACATTAAAATACCTCTGTGATGAACTTATGATGAGTAATAAATAATGAGACGTCCATGTGCAGTCTTGTTCTGCTCACTTCGATCACTGAATCTATATTTTCTCCTGGTAGATGTTCACGATATTCTTTAACAATATTTTTCATCGGTCAGTATTTCCTTTGAGGTGCACATTAACTGAATAATGTTTAGCATGTCTTATTAAGCTTGTTTGTTTTGAATAAATGAAGGCCAACCTAAAACGAATGCCTACAATAAGGCAGCCGCTTCAGTTTCATGTGTGACTCAGTGCAGAAATTAACAGTGGGTTCGTTTCTGCATTAGAAGAGAAACTGAGAATTTTTTATTATACTCATCACACTCATGTCTAAAAAATGTGGGAATTACTCATACAGAGGTTAATGTTATGAAAGCTCCAAATGGCCATAATATATTGTATTCTAGAGTTAACCAATGCCAGTGACTCACTCTGTGCCAGCCTCTGTTTATTTCTGTTTTTCAATATGATTTGGAAGAAATCATGTGTGAAATCATGTTGAAACTAGAAGCACTCGGAGAGCGCAGACCTCCGCCAAGGCTGATCAGTGGCCCCCCCCGTGGGCCCCCCCACGCCAAGGAGGTTATGTTTTAGCCAGGGTTTGTTTGTTTGTTTGTTTGTCTGTCTGTCTGTTTGTCTGTCCGTTAGTGTGCAACATAACTCAAAAAGTTATGGACTGATTTTGATGAAATTTTCTGGTCTGCGCCCCCCCCCCCGTGTGCCCCCCCACCCCCGATCACCACCAAAATTTAATCATTTCTTCCTTATCCCATTTCCAACAAACCCTGAAAATTTCATCAAAATCTGTCCATAACTTTTTGAGTTATGGTGCACACTAACGGACAGACAAACAGACAGACAGACAAACAAACAAACAAACAAACCCTGGCTAAAACATAACCTCCTTGGCGGAGGTAACTAGAAGCACTCGGAGAGCGCAGACCTCCGCCAAGGCAGATCAGTGGGCCCCCGTGCCCCCCCACCCACCCCCGATCACCACCAAAATTTAATCATTTGTTCCTTGTGCCAGTACCAACATTTCCTGAAATTTTCATCCAAATCTGTCCATAATTTTTTGAGTTATCTTGTACACAGACAGACAGACAGACAAACCAACGCTGACAAAAACATAACCTCCTTGGCAGAGGTAAATATATGTGACCCTCATGAGGACTAAGCAGTTCAGAAAATGAATGAATGAATGAATGAATGAATGAACGTTGAAAATTAACTGAATATAATGGTTATTATGTCCTTGCATCCTGTTTCAACGCACAATACAAGACTGAATTTGCAACTTTATCATCAAGACAATGTTGTCGTTGCAGTACTTTTACAGCTATTTATCAAAATGCCTTCATCAACTCTACTCTGAAGCTGCTGCCTGTTTTAGATGCCATTATAACAGCCTGTTTACTGCGATAAAACTTAGGTCAGTTCTTCAGAAAACCCTTCTGCTGGCTCTTGAGCTCTTCATCGCTGATCCTCTTTTGCTGCTAAACTGTTCAACACTAGCTATTGTCTAATTTAAAATGGAGCAAAGTTAACAACTGGATGAGAATAACAATAGTAGAAAACACACGTCAACACAAACTTCACATACACACAATGTTAAGCATTTAACTTTTAATTAAATTAAGGTTCTATTAGGGGTGTTAGAAAATATCGATTTTGCAATATATTGTGATATTTCATTGCACAATACTGTATCGATATTTAAAAGTACTGTGTCGATATTTTTAGGTATTATTCAAATGCAGATATTGTGGAGGTTCATTTTTGTTTTTTGGTTTTCTGTCTTGTTTATATTTTATTTATTACTATTTAACAGTGTTTTATTAATTAATGGCTATTTGAATCATCCTAAATGCAGTTTTTACAGTCTGAGAGGAAGATGGTAGTTCCTTCATTGGGACTGAACTAAAATAATGTTCTGATGTTAGTTATAAACTAATAGAATATGAACATTTGAAAAGAATCTTAAACTGTAATTTCTGTAAAACAGAATTTAAGTTTGAACACAGGAACATTTTGTGATATAGCATTAGATCCTGTTCTGATCAAATAAAAATGCATTTAGTATTTGTGCAGATTTCTGGTGTAATGCAATTCTTCAAGGAAAGAATCATTTTAAAAAAAGAAATAAACAAAAAATTGCCTTTTCAATAGTATCATGATATATCGTGATATATTGTATCGTGATCCTAGTATTGTGATTTATATCGTATCGCCAGATTCTTGCCAATACACACCCCTAGGTTCTATGATCAAAATGTATTTTAAAGCATCAAAAATAGTCAATTAAAAAAGTACATTATTTAATTATTTAACAAAAAAAAAAATATTTTGATGCCATTTTAACTGTGTCACATGTTTGTCTATTTAAAAGGTATTTTTACAAAGACAGACAGATTTTCTGTGTTAGGACTAACAGAGAGCCAATGTCTCTGGCAGTTCACATGTGTCACATGGTTGTCTCTGGAAAACAAAAAATGATGATGATGTTAAAAATTTTGAAGTATCAGTTACAGATAGAAAAGTTACGAGTTAGTGTGAAACATCTCACTGGACTACATCACTTGTCCCACATAACACAGCTGTGATGATTAATAAAGTTGCAAATTCAGTCTTGTATTGTGTATTGAAACACAGAATGCAAGGACATCGTAACCATTATATTCACATAATAACCATTGTTTTAATTTCATTTTCAACATTCATTCATTCATTCACATGACACACAGCTGTGTCTCACGTGTATCATCTATTGCCAACAACAAAACAGCCATAACCTCAGCATGTGTCACCTTGTTCTTCAAGATCAAGGTGAAACAGTATTAAAAGAGGTGAAAATCCCACTGTCTGGTCATGTGTGAAGTTGCACAGACATATTCAGCGACTTTGAATAGATCATGGAGAGAGAAAATTGTGATGGCATCACCTTCATGACTTTTAGGTGTATAGTGTCTGTATTTACATATTTTCACAGTCTGATACTTCAACAATTTTACAACAGACTGAGACTTTCCTGACTTGTAAAATCATCTGTTAAACATCATCCCCAGAGTAAGGTAACTTTGTGGCGCAAAAATCAAAATACAAATCAAAATATAAACATTACTGACAGTATAATCACACAAAAAGACATTTTTTTCACCATACTAGTGCATTATTGAAAAAATGCCTAAAAGTATAAAGTATAAGCAGTGTAATTTAGAATAATTTTCTGCTCCACTGAGTTTACCTTCAGTGTGCTATTTCCACACATTGAGTTGGACATTGTGTGTCAGTACAGTCAGAGTAAGTGGCTTTAACTAGTTACACCTGTTACACAGAAAAGACTCTGAGCTCCAAGTCTTTTGTTAGATGATGCTGAAACTGGAAACACTTTCAACTCAAGTCAACGCCTACACATCATAAAAAATCCCAAAGTGGACAATGAAACTTGAGTTGTTAAAAATTTTATAGTGAAATACCCCTGCCTGTTCTTTCAGTCTTGTACACGAAAGCAAAGTCAAACATTTACTGATCCTAAAAATAAATGTTTTCTGGCTATTGTATAATTACACGGTGCGGGGAGCGGGGACGTTAGCGTGTAATGCGATGCCTTTTTTGTGTGTGTTTGTGGAGGGAAGGGGTTGCAGAAAGAGGAGGGAGCTGGGGCGGGGGACTTTTGTACAATATAATTAAAATAGGATGGCCTTCACAGGGCTCAACATGTTATTGTCTTTTCAACCGCAAAAAGACGGTGTTTAAAAATACACATGTGACTGAGGGTTTTACTTTCGCCCGCTATTTTACAGAGATTACATGAATGAATTCTGCTTTAAGGCGGTGACGCTGATTAGCATTTTGATATTCAGCAAAACAGCTTTGGTACAATCGTGTTCCTATACTTGCACATACCAGTTGCATGTATGTCTACTGTAAACCTGTCAACGCTGCAAATCTCATCTCTTGAAAACTTGGGTTAAATCTTCAACCACTGGTGTTCCCTGAGTTTTACCCCGGTCTGGCCAGTGCTTGCTTTTCTGACTTATGCAATTCCATCCAAGACGTATTTTATTGAAGTGGTTGCCTATTTGCCCTCACATTAAACGCCTGTGGAATGTGTCCCTGGGTTTGCTGAGGTTGTTTTGATGTGTATTCAAAAAGCCTATGTGTGCAGAAGGAGCTCATTCACAGCTCGCAGGACTCAATGGCTTCATTTGTCCTTGAAGGTAAACACTCGCAGAGGAGGCCCTCAAATATGGCCTTTTCAAATGCCAAGGCCCCCTCGGCTCTCCATCTTATGTGACAATGAACAAATTCCTATTGAAAAGCACTTACTGTGCGATAGCGCAGCATTGTGGTGCCTTCAACACACCTGAGTAAATGAATGAACAACATCAGTGGTGAACAAAGACGGCCTTGAACTGTAAACGTGACATTCAGGGATGATACACGTCACTTGGACAAACGTGCCTCATTTGTCAAAAAAATCCGTTTGACACATTGAATTTTGGCCAAAATAAAGACGTTTTGCTGTTACAAATCTTTGTCTCCATGGTGACCAGAAATTAAAACACACCTCCGCATCGGACGCCAGCCAACTTTTAACACACAAGTGTAGCTGTCATTGTTGATGTCAAAGGAGAAGGAAAAACATTATCAAGACATGTGGAATCCACTTCTTACAATTAAACAAATACCAAACAAAACAGACAGTCTTTCTAAAAATAACGACAGATTCCATCAGCAGCTCTGTCTGGATCTGATCTAATCAAAATACCAAACACATTTTACCCACAGGTTCCCACCACGCTGCAGTGAGTCATCACTGCCACCGTCTGTCCCAGGATGCAACGGGCCATGAAGCTCTGTGTGTTTTTCCGAGGCATTCCCAGGTGGGGTGTGTGTGTTAGATTGTCTGTCATGTCTGTCATTGTATTAATCACACGCAGGGACAGCCCACATGAGGTCTTGACGCCTTCGAGGAAGATAAGCACAATCACTTCAGGCCCAACAGTAACGACTGGAGACTGCGTAGGTGTAAAGATGGGTTTCTGCAGTGAAAAGCCTCATATTCACATTAGCACCTGTAAATTTCCACTGTGATCAAAGTGTTGATGCAGCTGTACAACATCCAACACAAGGCAGTGTCCTCATACTTAAGATAAATGGAGTGTACTCTTCCGTGACTAGAACTAGAATGCTATGAGACAACACTGTTCCTTGAATGACAGTTAGTTCCACTGTCAGATATTTAGACAAGCCGCCAAGGTGCATGTTAGCTTTGCATTTGTTATTACTGACAAGAGAGGTTCCCATTTAGTGAAACACTGATGGAGTTTGAGAATGTTGGCACATGAACAGTATGAATATTTTCAGCACATTAAGCTTCCTCTTTTAGTCATCTGCATTTTGCACGTTTAATTTTATCCAGTTTAGCAGCGTGCATAAGGGTGTATTCACACCTACTTTGTTTGGTTCATTTAAAACGGACCAGAGTTCATTTCCCTGGGAAGTCTAAACTTTTTTTAGGAGTGAATACAAACATGCAAACTCTGATTCAAATCAAACCACCTCTTCTAGGTGGTCTCAGTCCAATTCCAAATGGACTCTGGGCTGGTTCACTTCTGGTGTGAATATAACTGACCTCGAGATGAAACAAACCAAGGAACCATGTCGATGGCCTAAAAACAAAACCTCCTATCTGCAAATTTTTAGATTTTGAGTTTTCACATTAAATGGTGAGAACAAGGATGATATTTTTAACACATAATATAGAAAGAGAGTCTGAGAACAGTAGAATATGCTTGGATATCTTTAACAAAGACCATACTATAATAAAACTAAACTTTTTTTTTTTTGTTTCCTGAAAAAAGTGATTTTTTCAGATAGGAAGTTTTGTATTCTCACCATTGATGTGCCTTTTTGTGTTCGAAGAGCCACCATAGCCGTTGGAAGTGGCTGAGCCGCATGGGTAGTCAGAGCCTTGGACAGACGTGGAGCAATGAGGGGGTTGAATGTCTCATAGACAGTTGGTCAGATGTCCATATTACGACACTGGCTCCAAATGAGCTGTTCTTGACAGTTAACATTAGTTTCATAAATTTGTGTCTGTAAAAATAGAACACATATTCTGAAAATAATAACTGCACGTAGGACCTCCACGTTTGTTTTCATCACCCCGTTCTTGACTTCTCTGTCCAGTGCCAGCACAGTTTGTCACATGCATGCTTCTGCGTACACATGTTGGTCCACTAGCAAAAAGTGCAATGAGAAAGCAATCCGACCCAAACAAAAAAAAAGTTTGCTTTTGATCTGAATCAAATAAGTGGACCAAAGGACTTTCCAGGTGTTAGTACACGCTACGTGGTGCTGGTTCGACTCGACTCGGGTACCAGGTACTATTCCTGGTGACTGTTTCCATTACAGGATACTACCAACTATAATACCTGGTTGTCATAGCAACGCTGCATGTAACTTCCATAACGTCTGCTCAGAGAGTTGCTGATAAACTCTCTCGTTGCGTGTTGCCCTGTTAAGCTCATGCTGAATCTTTTCATCGGCCACCAAGGACAGAAATGTCTGAACCTCCTTGACCGACCATGGTGTCATTTTGTGGGCTGTCATCATCATCATCATGGATTAGCCTACCAGTATATTTACTGTAAACTTCGGGGGGTTTTCTTTTAAATGGTGGGTCATGCATTGATGATGCAATGACACAGAGACAACTCTCTGACCAATCAGTGGTCTGCAGTGTTTACACGTCAGATTGTAATATCTCTTCACCTGTTTTGGAGCCTCGGCCGAGCAAGTACTAAAAAAATAGTTCCAGGTACCAGATTCTAGGTTCTTTTATGCAATGGAAACACAAAAAGGCCGAGTCGAGTCAAGTCGAGTTGAACTGGTACCACATAGTGGAAAAGTAGTATTACATAGACCCTTTACTTTGATTTAACTAAAGATTACTTGTCATGAAGCCAAATATGTGCAAATTAACCCTAGGCTTAACCTAACAGCATATAGCAAGACAAACGATAAAATGTGCAATATTTCCATTTTAATTTACTGCTGCTAGGAGTCTCTCAAAATAAAAATATAAGACAGAATTTGATGGTGTCATGTAGTAATGTGGCATCACGGTAGCTGTTGATTGTCAGATTTTTTATTTTTTTTTTCCATATTACATTATTGATGTATATTCATGTTCTCTCATTTCATGCTATTTTCAACATGGGCTATTGTAATATTAAATGCTAAATAATTATTACACAAGTCGACCTATGCTATGGTGAGTTGGATTTGGCTAAATAAGCAATGTCATTATGTTACTGTCCAGGGTAAGCACAGTGGGTTGCATAAACCATTGCACATCGTACTCAGTGAGATCAGTGTTGAAATATATTAATACATTTGCTCTGGACTTGATTACTGTGTTGTAAGATGACATGCTGTATTTGTATTTCTAATTAAACTATTTGATGCAGTCTGATTTACACAAGTCATTGTTTTCAACACTTCTGCATAATGCTAATGCATGAGATCATTAACAGGTAGCCAAATAAAACATGGCACCGCACTGAAGAAAAGAATCTCTCATTTGTTGGAAACATTTAATTTAATCAAAATTCACAAGTTAACCACATGAGTCTAGTTGTATTAGAGATATTCAAATGTGTAAATCATGCATAGCATAGGTTTAACTGTAACTGTTGACAACGGCATTAACTGAAAAGTCGGTTTGTTGACGCGTCGACGTCTGTGGCACAAGTCGACGTTACTTTGGAGGAGTCGACTTGTCATGTGTTATTCTCTCTCTTCCTTCCATCACCTGACAGGATGCGAACCTTCATTCAGCACATGTCGATACTCTCATCTTTCCACATGAAAACAAGGAGCACAGTGAGTGGTAGTGATGCATGGATCAGTGGACCTGGCTCAGGTTGGTGCAGGTCCAAAAAATATCACTTTATTTGCGGGGCGGGCCAAAAAATTTCACAAAGTGACTTAAAAAAAAACAAAAAAAAAAACAACCCGCACATCACTAGCGCAAGGCCAAGACTGAAGGAAGAAGACGACTCAGAGTAGGAACTAAACTGACTGTGATCTAGAAAAACTATGGTCTCAGTAATGTTCTGTGAACCATGTAAGCACCACCAATATTGAACCCCCAGTATGTTTAGATTATTCTGTTTATTTCATTTATTTCATGAAGCCGATGAGCTCTTTTCTCAAACATGCTGTGCATCTTTTCTGCCGCTGTCTTAACTTTTTCCCACTTTATGTTATTCACTTAAATTTAAAAGAAAATTCAAGGTGTTAACCTATGTTTTGTTTTGGTTAAATGTCTGAGAAGGACTGTTGATGCTTGTGTCTTAGTTTTTTATTCTGCTCTTTACTGTACATTGTTAAAGTTCCAGTGAACTTTAGTACAAGTTGCTCATTGTTGAACGGCTGTGTGTCTGTGTTGTTCCTCCACTGTCAATGTGATGACATCATCATACAACAAGTCGACTAAACTTCGACTTTATTGACAAATAAGTTGATCTGAAAAAATCTGAAGTCACTAATGCCCTACTGTTGACATATGAATGAAGCTAAAAACATGAATTAAACATGAATTCCATACTGATTCAGTTATAATACATTTATTCTATAGACATATTTCATGGTAGTTATGTAAACATGTTGCATAACTTTCTGTCCTAGATAGTCATGGTTCCTGGAAGTACAAGTGCATCTGGAGTATTGTTAGCTCTGTGTAGCATTAAGTCTATGTTTCATTCTGGTTTTTGGTTCGCACTTTTCTTGAACTGAGCCTGTAGTGTTTTATGTTGCAGAGAAATGATCAACAAATTGTCCAATTCTGCTGTTCTTCAGTTTGTATACTGTAAAATTGTGTTTTGTCTCACTGTATCGGTCATTTATAAGTTGAATTTATACCCACACCTGAGTAGCACAGTTACAGTTACACAAATACTATTACAGCTGACACAAAAGGACAATGTGGCAGATGTTCCTAAAGGTCGTCCTTACCCTAACAGAGACACACAACCTCCTGAGAGACTTTAGTTTTAGTATAGAGACTAACCCTCGACAGCGAGGCAGAATAAATTGAGGCAGACAAACCTCTTTCCCTAATTTAGAAAAAAACTCTATTAAAAATATGTTAAGGCACAACAAACCCTGCCCCTCGCACATATTTCGCCCATTAAAAGAAAATGGGAAGATTTTAAAAATTCTTAAAAAATTTGAACTTTGACCTACTGTTTCCACAATGTAATGAGATCTCTTCTGGGTCACTGGCAATCTACAAATCAAATCTGGTATGAATGCACCCAACAGTTTTGCTGCTACAGACATGTGAAATTCTACTCATTATAAGAAAATAGGGAAAAAAAATATTTTAAAAATTGCTAAAAAATTTAAAAGTTGACCTTCTTTTCCTAAAATGTAATGATATCTATTCTGGCTCACTGTCAATCTATAAATCAAATTTGGTATTAATTCAACTGATAGTTTTGCTGCTAGAGTGTTAACAAACAAACAAATAAAAAAAGACAAACAAGTGGTGCCAGGCACAACAAACCCCGCCCCTTGCACATATTTTGCCCATTATAGGTAAATGGGAAGATTTTAAAAATTCCTAAAAAATGTGAACTTTGACTTACTGTTCCAAAACGTAATGAGATCTCTTCTGGGTCACTGGCAATCTATAAAGTCAATTTAGTATGACTTTGGTCAATAGTTTTGTTGCTACAGACATGTGAAATTTTGCCCATTGTAAGAAAATGGGGGAAAAAAAAGATTTAAAAAATTCATAAAAAATGTAAACTTTGACCTACTTTTTCCAAAATGTAATGACATCTATTCTGGTTTACTGCCAAGCTATGAACCTAATTTGGTATTAATTCAACCGATAGTTTTGCTGCTAGAGTGCTAACAAACGAATAAACAAACAAGTGGTGCCAGGCACAATAAACCCCGCCCCTCACACATATTTTGCCCATTATAGGTAAATGGGAAGATTTTAAAAATTCATAAAAATTTGAACTTTGACCTACTGTTCCCAAAATGTAATGAGATCCATTCTGGGTCACTGGCAATCTATAGCCCCAATTTGGTATGAATTTGACCAATAGTTTTGTTGCTACAGACATGTGAAATTTTGCCCATTGTAAGAAAATGGGGGGAAAAAAGACCTAAAAAATTCCTAAAAAATGTAAACTTTGACCTACTTTTTCCAAAATGTAGTGACATCTATTCTGGTTCACTGCCAATCTATAAACCAAATTTGGTATTAATTCAACCGATAGTTTTGCTGCTAGAGTGCTAACAAACGAATAAACAAACAAGTGGTGCCAGGCACAATAAACCCCGCCCCTCACACATATTTAGCCCGTTATAGGTAATGAGAAGATTTTAAAAATTCATAAAAAATGTGAACTCTGACCTACTTTTTCCAAAATTTAATAAGATCCATTCTGGGTCACTGGCAATCTATAAAGTCAATTTAGTATGAATTTGATCAATAGCTTTGTTGCTACAGACTTGTGAAATTTTGCCCATTATAAGAAAATGGGGGGAAAAAAAAGATTTAAAAAATTCATAAAAAATGTAAACTTTGACCTACTTTTTCCAAAATGTAATGACATCTATTCTGGTTTACTGCCAAGCTATGAACCTAATTTGGTATTAATTCAACCGATAGTTTTGCTGCTAGAGTGCTAACAAACGAATAAACAAACAAGTGGTGCCAGGCACAATAAACCCCGCCCCTCACACATATTTTGCCCATTATAGGTAAATGGGAAGATTTTAAAAATTCATAAAAATTTGAACTTTGACCTACTGTTCCCAAAATGTAATGAGATCCATTCTGGGTCACTGGCAATCTATAGCCCCAATTTGGTATGAATTCGACCAATAGTTTTGTTGCTACAGACATGTGAAATTTTGCCCATTATAAGAAAATGGGGGGAAAAAAAGATTTTAAAAATTCCTAAAAAATGTAAACTTTGACCTACTTTTTCCAAAATGTAGTGACATCTATTCTGGTTCACTGCCAATCTATAAACCAAATTTGGTATTACAGTCTACTCTCGTTATACCGCCAACTTCCGTTCACGGCCAAATTGGTGGTATAGCGAAAATGGCATTACAACGGGTTGCGTCCATAATGTGCATGTCTTTACTATATGATGTCTATGCTGCCTCCGTTAACCCGTTCTAATTGCGTTTCTAAATAAATCTTGATTCTGTTATGTTGTAAGGGATCATTTAAAGTGGAGAAACATTTTAAGCATTATTATACCGTGTCGGGAAATGACACCCCATCATCTTGAGGCTTTGGCTTAATCCCACGTCCTCTTCCCGACATCCTGACCTACTGAGTGTTCTGCGATAAATGAACGGTGGCTGTTCCGTAGACCTACTCGTAGCTTGTCGCGATCAGCGTCTGGCGCGTTTGTTTCAGTGCATTGTTAAAATTTATGTGTACTCGATGGCAATCACGCTGGCGGTATAACGGTCGGGAAATCAATGGTATAAGTGTTGTTTGTGCATGGAACTGGGCTGGCGGATGGCGATAGGCGGAAATGGCGATAGCTAATGGAATAATGCATTGGGGATTTTTGTGCAATGGTTTTGGTCGGCGGTGAGCGAAAATGGCGGTATAACGGCGGGCGGTTTAACGAGAGTAGACTGTAATTCAACTGATAGTTTTGCTTCTAGAGGGTTAACAAACAAATAAACAAACAAGTGGTGCCAGGCACAATAAACCCCGCCCCTCACACATATTTCGTCTATTATAGGTAAATGGGAAGATTTTAAAAATTCATAAAAAATTGTAACTTTGACCTACTGTTCCCAAAATGTAATGAGTTCTATTCCGGGTCACTGGCAGTCTATCTGCTAGAGTGTTAACAAACAAACAAATCGAACCAAAAACAATACCCCTTGCCTCCTCTTCGGGGGGTGGGGTAATAAGAGATCGTATTTAAAACAGAGACTTTTAAGAGAAGTTGTAACCATGAAATGTTTTACTTTTTTAAAGGGAATGTCAAAAGTAAAGGGAGAGGAATATTTTGTGTGTAGAGACCCTAAGTTTGTCCTTTATGAGACACTGTTATGTCCCTTCCATCTGTGTTAAGCTAATGTCAATGTGCTCTGTATTCCATTGAAGCTGGAAACAGTACATGACAAGTGCGACCCTCCCTGGCCTCTGTTTCTTCATTAGTTGGAACCACCGACAGTATTTGGTTTTCTGGTATTTATATTGTTTATTGCCATGCCAACCTGAAGTTCATCGTTTATATTGTACTTTTGATAATATAACATGCATTTGCGGTCTCATAATGCTGTGTTTTATGATGCAGTGTTGTACTTTTAGCATGAATCTATCTTTTACAGGTTTCAAAACCAATCCAAGCTGAACCAAGGTTATAATAGTTTTGGATTTTTGATTATAGTTTAGTTTTATTTAGTTTTGACTTTTTTTTTCTCAAATTCAGTTAGTTTTAATTAGTTTTTAGACCAGGTTTGCTAGTTTTTTTATTCGTTTTTGTTATTTTCTAAATGCTTAGTTTTAGTTTAGTTTTGATTTTTTCCTATTTTTTATCTTCTTCACTGTCAAATTCAAATAAACGGACAGGACAGGACTCTGCTGCTTTTTCCCAACTTTAGTCTTCATGTTTCCAGGTAAAGTGGGGACCAGAAGACGACTGAAAACCATAAGTGATGAGAAGTGACAGACCGTTAAATATCATATGGGGCCAGCAGCTGAAATTGCTTGAGGGAAATATCAATCCGACATTGACAAAGACGAAAACGAAAGGAATTTTATCCAGAATTTTTATACATTTTAGTTAGTTTCGTAAACACACAATACAGTTTCAGTTAGTTATTGTTTTTTTTTTTTCTTTTAAGTATAGTTTTTATTTATTTCAGTTAACAAAAATGTTTTTACAATTCTAGTTTTCGTCATTTCGTTAGTTTTTTGTTGACGATAATAACCTTGAGCTGAACCAAGGTTTTTGCTTCTACTTCTACTTCCTCTTCTTTTTTTATTGAACATGTGCGTAGGAGTTTTGTAGCACAAACACTTCTTACTGGTTGCTTGTTCATGGCATCTCATAAGGCCAGGAAAGGTCATCTGATAAAATCAAATATATTCAGTGACATAAATCCAGAATGACTATCACTGTTTTTGGATGCATAACTGTGGTATCTGCGTTGTTATCTGTGATGCCTCGGTGACTTGCAGTCAAAATAAACCTACTTCTGGTTATACTTTTTTTTTTTTTTTATTGTTTTCAAGCCTTAAGCTGTTCTACTAACCTGCACCAAACAAAGAAAAAGAAACTTCCCCTATGCACTGTATCAGCTTTGTCTGTGTTCACCCCATCAGCGTGCAAATCATGTAAATTGCAGGGAAGGGTGGGTACGTATGCTGTAATTTCAATGGAATATGTGTGCTTAAATTAGAGCGTGGCGTGGTTAGGGGGGGCAAATGTACCGAATCGCCGGGGCCTCTGAGTGGTGATTGGCTGTGTGTTGTGCTAAGAGACAGGGCCTTTCCACTGGTCGTGACGGGCGGTTCTGATGTGGCCGACCACGCGGCCCTGATGTAGGGTTGCATGTGTTCCTTGACCCTGACCATAATGGACAACTTTTACCCGCCGGAAGAAAATTACAGCCCCTCAGGAATGTTGCTGTTATTATTTTTCCTTCTTCCTATAAAATACGAGGACATTTCAGTGTTTGAGTTTTTATAAAACCGTGCAGGGAAATGGACTTTTCGGTTGTTGTTGTTGTCCATGTGGGAGGTTAGCAGATGATTAGGGGTTCTGCAGATGAGTTTATGGAGATGTTTTGCTAAATGAGACAAGGACAATCAACACATTTGACTAATTTCTTCCTCTCTGATACGCCTACTCTACTAATTCTCTGCTATGGCTGAAATTAATCTGTCACCCAATTTCGGTCGGTACGATGCGGAGGGAATGTATGTCATATATCAAACAACAGTGAAAGAACGGTTTCATTCAGAGGGAACACATGTTTGAAGACTGTCCACCGAGGTTATAATAGTTTTGGATTTTTCATTATAGTTTAGTTTTATTTAGTTTTGACTTTTTTTCTCTAATTCAGATAGTTTTGATTAGTTCTTCGAGCAGGTTTGCTAGTTTTTATTTGTTTTCATTATTTTCTCAATGCTTAGTTTTAGTTTCTTTATATTTTTTCTCTTCTTCACCATCGTATTCAAGTAAATCCCAGACAGGACTCTGCTGCTTTCTCCCAACTTTAGTCTCCATGTTTCCAGGTAGAGTGGGGACCAGAAGACGACTCTAAACCACAAGTGATGAGAAGTGACGGACTGTTCAATATCATATGGTGTCGGCAGCTAAAATTGCTTGAGGGAAATAAATGGCTTTCGTATCAATCTGACATTAACAAAGATGAAAACGAAGGGAATTTTATCCAGAATTTTTATACGTTTTAGTTAGTTTTATAAACACACAATACAGTTTCAGTTAGTTATCGTTTTTTTTTTCTTTTAATTATAGTTTTTATTTATTTCAGTTAATGAAAATGTTTTTACAATTCTAGTTTTCGTCATTTCGTTAGTTTTCGTTAACGATAATAACCTTGCTGTCCACCACAGTCATCTAACAATATAAATGACAGGTGTCAAACATGCGGCCCGGGGGCCAAATCCAGCCCGCCAAAGGGTCCAGTCTGGCCCTTGGGATGATTTTGTGAAATGCAAAAATTTCACTGAAGATATTAACAATACTTTTAGTTCAGGTTCCACGTTCAGAATAATTCAATCTCCAGTGGGTCAGACCAGTAAAATACTACCATAATAACATAAAAATAATGACAACTCCAAATGTTTCTCTTTGTAAATGTAAATATTTTCATGTATTTACACTAAAACAAAGTATAATTTTGCAAAAAAAAATGCAAATAACCTGAAATGTCTTAAGAGAAGCAAGTACAATTTTAACAATATTCTGCCTGTTATTAAATATTTTGTGTGTTTGTAGATCCATTGTGATCTGTAAGTTATAATGTACATGTGTAAATGATAAACTGAAGCAGAATATTGTTAAAATTACACTTATTTTTTCAGTTTGTTCATGTTATTCACATCTTTTGAAAGGATAGTTTGTAGATTTAAACCTGTTCATAATGTAAATTAACTTTTTTTGCTCTAAAACACAGAGAAAAGTTTGGAGTTGACATTATTTATGTATTATTATATTATTATTTTACTGGTTTGGCCCACTGCAAATCAAATTTAGCTGAATCTGGCCCCTGAACTAAAATGAGTTAATATAATAAATCAAACACTATAACACATCTCCCATGGGAGTATAGAAAGATAAACTATACTGAGTTTTAAATGATCCACAGTGTAGATCTCCTGGAGGATTCTGTCAAACCTGTGCACGCTGGTAAAACTAAATGTGACTCAATCAAGTCGACTCCATATAAACTGAAATTGCTTGATATATTTGGCTCTAGTCATTCGGGTAAATTTAATGGGAGCTGTAAGAAGTTAAATAGAATTACCACATGGGTCAACACTAAAAGTGAGGCTGGTTTGGCTTCAGCGGGTCCAGCATCTGTTTAAAAGCTATATGAGCTGAGACAAACGGGGAACTCTGGCTCACCCTCAGCCTTCCCTGGAAAGGCAGAGTCTGAACAGCTCACAAACAGGTGGCAGAGCTGAGCTGTTCCACCGAAACTCCTCCTTAGGATTTAGGTCAAGAGACACGGTCGAATTCTGAGACAGAAACAGGCTTTTTGGTCTTTAGTTCCTTTTTGAAGTGTGGAGATAGAGATCACTGAGATTAGTGCAGACTGAATTCAGGTAGATGACTCTGGAGCTTCTTTTCGGAGGGTTAGTGAGGTACCGTTAATGATCATATCTGCTGTAGAGGATCAAAGAGCAGCCTCGGCCCCCCAAGGGACACGGATGCCTCTTGTTGCTCCTCACCTCACAGTGTTTAGGAAAAGGAGAGAAGGGGGTGGGGGGATGGAAAAAGAGACAAAGAGGAAATATTCAAGGAACAGGAGACAGGTAGACTTCCATTCATCTTCTGAGTCCTGCAGGTACAGCCGGATCTGTCACATTAATTCAGTCTGATGTTGCTGAAATAACTCCAATCCGTGTGTTTCCAAGTGTGAACCCACCAAGGTTATTATCGTTAACGAAAACTAACGAAATGACGAAAACTAGAATTGTAAAAACATTTTCGTTAACTGAAATAAATAAAAACTACAATTAAAAGGAAAAAAAAAAGATAACTAACTGAAACTGTATTGTGTGTTTATAAAACTAACTAAAACGTATACAAATTATGGATAAAATTCCCTTCGTTTTCATCTTTGTCAACATCAGATTGATACAAAGCAAGGTTATTATCATTAACGAAAACTAACAAAATGACGAAAACTAGAATTGTAAAAACATTTTAATTGACTGAAATAAATAAAAACTGTAATTAAAAGAAAAAAAACGCTAACTAACTGAAACTGTATTGTGTGTTTACAAAACTAACTAAAACGTATAAAAATTCTGGATAAAATTTCCTTAGTTTTCATCTTTGTCAATGTCAGATTGATATAAAATCGATTTATTTCCCTCAAGCAATTTTAGCTGTTGGCATCATATGATATTTAACGGTCTGTCACTTCTCGTCACTTGTTGTTTAGTTGTCTTTTCATCCCCACTCTACCTGGAAACAAGGAAACGAAAGTTGGGAGAAAGCAGCAGAGTCCTGTCTGGGATTTACTTGAATTCGACGGTGAAGAAGAGAAAAGATATAAAGAAACTAAAACTAAACTAAAACTAAGCAGTTAGAAAATAACGAAAACTAATAAAAAGTAGCAAACCTGTTCTAAAAACAAATTAAAACTTACTGAGTTAGAGAAAAAAAAAGTCAAAACTAAATAAAACTAAACTATAATGAAAAATCCAAAACTATTAGAACCTTGATACAAAAGCAATTTATTTCACTCTAGCAATTTCAGCTAGCGTCACCATACGACACTTTACGGTCCGTCACTTGTGGTCACTTGTGGTTTACAGTTGTCTTCTGGTTCCCACTCTACCTGGAAACATGGAGACTAAAGTTGGGAGAAAGCAGCAGAGTCCTGTCTGGGATTTATATGAATACGACGATGAAGAAGAGAAAAGATACACCAAAACTAAAACTGAATTAAAACTAAATGAAAACTAAGCATTTAGAAAAAAAATGAAAACTAAAAAAAACTAGCAAACCTGCTCTAAAAATGAATTAAAACTAACTGAATTAGAGAAAAAAAAGTCAAAACTAAATAAAACTAAACTATAATGAAAAATCCAAAACTACTGTAGCCTTGGAACCCACAAATCCACTTAAAAATGCACACTTTAAAGGACATATTAAAGGCTCTAAATATTTGAGTCCATTACATTCAGATAGTGCAGAGATTGAAGCAATAAATGATCCAGATCCATGTGATACAGTTTGAAGCTCTGACCAAGTAGACGTTAAAACATATGTTTCTAAGTTCAGTTAATCAACTGTGACGTTTACATAGATAAGAAAATACTAACGGTGAAACTGACAGCAGCAGTGTTTTAACAGAGTCCTAATGGATGAACCCTCTTCTATCAACTCCTTTGGCGTTCTCAGATTATTGGATATGAATTCAGTCACGTTGTCCTCTTATGTTAATCACATTCCATTTCCTTCCACTGTGTTATGAACAGCTACATATGTTTTCAGTAACAGCTGTGAAATGTCATGATACTTAAGTTGTTGTGCTCCGTTTGAGGGTTAAGCAGATGTTTTCTTGGCATGAGATGTGTTTTAGAAACACAACAAAAGTGTTTCCTCTACAGTTGTTTTGGATACAACTGATGCTCTGATTCCAGTGAATTTATAAGACAACTAGAAGCACTCGGAGAGCGCAGACCTCCGCCAAGGCTGATCAGTGGGCCCCCCCGTGGGCCCCCCCACCCCCGATCACCACCAAAATTTAATCATTTCTTCCTTATCCCATTTCCAACAAACCCTGAAAATTTCATCCAAATCTGTCCATAACTTTTTGAGTTATGTTGCACACTAACGGACAGACAAACAGACAGACAAACAAACAAACAAACCCTGGCAAAAACATAACCTCCTTGGCGGAGGTAATAATTCAAGCAGAAAAAATAAGAGTAATAAGCTGTAGTTATGGCAGTAAAGCTGTTAAAAGCCCTACTCTCATTCTCACCAGAAAAGAATATTTTTGTAAATATTTCCTGTTCACACACTCAGAAGTAACGCACAGTCTTTGATTTACACTTGTAATTTATTGCTCCACTGCCTTATGATCTCCTGTGGGCATTGGAGTAAATTGCCCCTCTGTGTAGTTGGAGAGATAGTGATCAGAGCAGATCAGGCTCAGCTTTGGTGTGCTGACAGATGGCAGATGAAACTTTCAGACATTCGTAGGTGCTGAGAGGCAAGATGTCAATTAACCAGGGTTGAAAAGGTCAGTTTAAGAGGATCTGTCACCTCAGACATTCAAGCAACTGCTTTCTTTCATCCTCTTCATACAGCACAGCAACTTTCACAAACTTTATCAGGAAACATTACTGAGCTGAAAACTCACTCCTGGTTTAGATTTTTGTTTATTTATCTGAAATACAAGATTACAGAAGCCCTCACTGGCAAGGCTGCACCAAAAATGATTCATTTTTAAGTCAAATTAAGTCACAGTTTGACTTAAAAATGATTCATTTTTAAGCCAAATTAACCCTTTCATGCATAGTGGTCACTATAGTGGACAGATATTCTCCAGCTGTTCTCTTGTATGTTCATGGGTTTAGTTGTTTTAATTCCATGTCCTACAGAGACCCAGCAATGCATTTTTGTCCTCTGTAGGGGACTAAAGTTTGACAGTTTTAATAAAAAATAAAAAAAAAAATGCTGCTTATTGCAAAGGACATTCCATTAAAAAATAAATAAATGAAAATAATTTTAAAATGTATCTGAAAAAACTTGCATTTTGCAGTTTCCGATCAAGATGACTGTTTAATGTAAAAAAGCTAAAGATTTTTACTTTACTGGAACTCAAGAGGATATCAACCAACACAGTGGACGCTCATGCATCATCTACACTGACATTCAGACCATTACTTTAACTTTGCTGTTCTTGATAAACCTGATCTGCACTAACATGTTTGAGTGTAAATCAACAGCTAATTTTCTCAAACAAAAAGTTTTTTGTTTTTTTTTTATGTATTATCCCCATGAAATGAGTAAAAACTAGTATTAGAGTATGACAAAATGTGAGAAAACATCAGATTAGCTGCATTAATGTTTTTATTTCATAGTTTTCACACAGTCTATCACTTTATGATGATGGGTTTTAAATATGTGTCTTTGCTTCAAAAATTTAGTGCATGGTGTCCAGCTGAGTGGACATTTTTGTAACTCCATAAAAAATAGATTCATAAAAAAATTCAATTGCTTTTTTTTTTTTTTTTTTTATGCCTAAATAGGAATAAAAACACTCTGGAAAAAAAAAATCTTGATTAAGGTTCTCATAATTCATGCATGAAAGGGTTAAGTCACAGTTTGACTTTAAATTTCCCAAACTTTATAGCCAACTCAAATTGAAGAAAAACGGGTTCCTCAGTGGTTCACCTGGTGGAGCACATACCGTAGGCTGAGACCTTATCAAAAGACAACTACTGCATGTCATTCCCACACTTGACTTCCCACTTTCCTGGGACAAAAGCCGAAAAATAAATCTTAAAGAAAAAAAACTGAGAGTGAAGTCAATAGTAACGTGTCTTAACAGTGTAATACCACTGATGGCCACTAGATGCTGGCTCCAGACTTACATTAAACATCAATAACTTTTATTTCAAGTAAGTGCGCTGGTGGTTCTTGTAAAGTTCGGCTCCACATTTAGGAATTTAAGAATTTTGGGTGAATTTGCAGTGTGTGATTTTGATTGACAGCTCTCAGGTTTGGACTTTAAAGCTTCTGTTTAACTGAGTCTTTTTCTTTTCTCAGAAACAGATTGACTGTAATTGTAAAAGTTTCACTAAAGACTAAAGATTGCACTGACTAAAACTCTTGGCTTCAGAATGGCAGTTTAACACCCAGTGGGGAACGTCATGGTAACTCCTTTCATTTCATTTATTACCGTTTATGTATGTGAGTTAGGCGGAAATCTTATTAAAACAAGGTAATGCATTAACATTTTATTTATTGAAATAAGCAAAACTTTTGATTTCCTCAAAAAAATGTAAGAGGGAAAGTAAATGTTTTTGAATTTGATGTTGAATGCTGTTGAATTTGTCTCCAGTTCTGCACTGGGGTATTTCTGTGGGGAGTTTGGATGTTCTCCCTGTGCAGAGCAGGTTCCCTGTAAGTCCTCCACCTTCTCCTGGTGAGAAAATGTTTAGTTAATTCTCCTGTCAGTGTTCTTAACCAAGGTGGTTTAGATCTGGAGTTTGTCTCTGGCCACTCTGTTTGTGGATTTACTAGTAAGGTTTTAATGCAGAGGTGGAATATTCCTTTGAGGTTAATATACATGAAGTTTACATTTTACTTTATGTATTAATTCAGCAAGGAACCTGTTCTGAAGCTAAACTGAACATGTCTGAAACAGTCTGTTTTCTCTTAGTTTTTTTTTTTTTTTTTTACTACTTTACTGTGCTGTGGTGCTGTTGTACTTTTAAAATTTTATTCAATCTTATTCAACTGTATTAATTCATTTGGCAAGTTTTTGTCAAAGGAGAAATCCATAGGAGGAGACTATCCAGCCAACTTTTTAGTTTGTTACTAAACAACATACCTTTTGTGAAGTGAACCAGCAAATCTTTGAAAAATTTGGGCAACGAAGAAATATGAAAAATCCGTCAATGAAAGTGTACATAACACATTTTGATACACTTATAATACAGCCAGGTAGACAGTCCCCCCCCCCATGCATGCATCTATAGAGGTTTATCTCAAAGGCCAGCTGGTCACTGTCCAAAGCCCCACTGTAGTGGAAGCCATTGTATACATACGTTTTGTTTGACTAGTTGGTTAGGCTATTAGTTTTATTTTGTTTTCAACATTTATTAACTTGCATAGATTGGCATTGCTGTTTGTTTGCTGCATGTTTTTCTGATGTGTTTATAGAAATATATGAAAGTAGATTGTACCTATTAAATAATCATAACAGACAGTCTGAGTTGTTCATGCTGTAGTTTTTAACAAATACCTTGAATACATTAAGTATTACCTGATTTTACCTAAAATTGCCCTCTATAAAAGCATAACAGATAGGCTATATATACATATATATATATATATATATATATATATATATATATACATATATGTATATATATATATATATATATATATATATATATATATATATATTTTTTTTTTTTTTTTTTTTTTTTTTTTTTTTTTTTGTTTTGTTTTGTTTTTTTGTTTTTTGTTTTGTTTTTGTTTTGTCCGCCCCCCACCCAACATTTTCTTTGCCCTCCAGTTGCCCCCCCACTTTTAAAATCCTGGTGCCGCCACTGGATGGAAGCCAGAGCTTATGGGTTATACTTTGGACCAAACGGAGACAAAGATATATTTTGTGGAGACGGTTGAGTGAACACCTACGCAGATCTTTTATCTGAATCCCTACAATGGCTCATGACTCATGGATCTTTAGGTTCGTTAACTCGGTTCAATTGAGTCTGACCACATTTAAATTCCAAATGGCGTCATGCACAAACCTCTTGCAACTTTTACAGCCTAATAACAACACATACGCCTGTAGAGGCTGCCAAAAGTCAAATAAATTACAGTAAGGAGTTGATTTATAGGGAGGAAAGAGTCTGATTGAGCCAAATCCATCTGTGAGCCCAACAAGTCTGAACTAGAGAGAGACGGTCGAGTGAATCCCTTCTTAGATCTTTTACCTCAGATTCACTCTGTGAGTCTTCTGATTCAGATTCATCCTGTCAGGTGTGACTGGACAAGTGACTCAAGTGATTCATACAACCCAGATCCTATCAGTAAGTGATTCAGAATGATCCAGATCCTTAACCCTTTCATGCATGAATTCTGAGAACCTTATGATTTTTGTTCCTGAGTGTTTTTATTCCTCTTCAGGCATTAAAAAAAAAAACAATGCAACTGAAAAAAAAATGCATGAACTTATTTTTCATGGAGTTGCAAAAATGTCCACTCAGCTGGACACCATGCATTTCATTTTTGAAGCAAAGAAACATTTATTTACTGATAAACTGTGTGAAAACTATGTAATAAAAACATGTTTAATGCAGCTAATCTGATGTTTTCTTACATTTTAACATACTCTAATACTAGTTATTACTCACTTCATGGAGATAATATGTAAAACAAACACCTTTTTGTAAAGAAAAAAAAAAGTTAATTACAGTCTAATAAGGATATAAAGCAAATTTTTACTCTTTAATATATCACTGCAGATTAGGTGTATGAAGAACAGCAAATTTACAATAATGGTATGAATTACAGTGTATGGGATGATGCATAAGTGTCCACTGTGTTGGCTGATATGGAACTAAAACAACAAAACCCATGAATATACAAAAGAACAGCTGTAGAGTAACTGTCCACTGTAGTGACCATTATGCATGAAAGGGTTAAAATGATCGGAGTTTCCCATCAGTTATATTTTGTCTTTAGTTATTAATTTATTTTAACTTGATTAAGTTACTGTCTCCATATTTATTAAACTATATATATATATATATATATATATATATATATATATATCTTTTTTTTTTTTTTTTTTTGCGAAATTAATCTTTTTTGGTGCAGTCTGGTCACTGATGAAAAACATAAATGGATATAAGCAACAAAATGCCTTTTTAAATTGGCTAAAATTTGCTTAGAGGTCTTATTTATGTCTTTGTGCATAAGAAATCAATATAAGTGAATCCCTAAAGGAACTTTGTGTTGGTGAATGCAAGTTATGCAAATTGACAGGATTTCAGTTCTGTTGCAACATGTTGATGCTCATATGAACTATGTTTTCAGGTCAAAAATGTCCAATTTCATCACAATTAATGCTATATTTTCATGTCACAAATGGCCAAGTTATATTTGAACTGAATTTACCTGAAAAACAAATATTCTATTCTTTTAGATTCCCCAATTTTTCTTACAAGATTATATACTACATATCACGTTTTGTTTTACAGGTTGCAATATGGAGTATGGTGCTGATCCATCCTGTTTATGTTACGCCGATACATACATTAAGAACATGTCAGACAAGAAGGACATGTCACTTTTTAAATCAACAGTTTTCTAATAATAAGCATTTTTATAAAGAAATAACAATTCTATATTGTTATTTACTCTTTAGTATGATGATAAACTATACAATAAATAATTCTGATCCTAGTTTTTGCACAGGGATCATTTGTGGAAACGGTGACATGGCTGCTGAGCATCAGTATGATGGGATCTGTAACAACCATGTCACATCCGTCCACTGCCACATTTTGTGTTTTTGTGTCAGCTGTTATTGTTTTAGATCCACAATACTAACATTTATGAAGAAGAGGAGAATTAGCAATAGTAAGTCTATAAGTTTATTACTAATAAAGTACTGGTACTGACCAGATCATCATGGGTAATGTCACGTCCGTCCACCAGCAAAAGTTTTCACATACACGTGCTATTCAAAATCCAATATTTCTGAAAATATAGCTTCCACTGTCAAATAATATCAGTAGTCTGAGCACAAATGGATTAGCATTATTTCAACACAGTTCTATGCATTTCTTACAACTTTTTTTTTTTTTTTGACAGAAATGGCCACTCATTTGACCCCCTAAATTAATTTTAGCCGTAACATTTGCAGTTTTCAGACTCATCCCTATAGCACCACTCTACTACGGGCTTTAGTTAATGAACTAAAATCTCACGTCTACACAAAAGCATTCAAACTGCTCGTGAACTTGTGTGCCAACATTTTCATTCCATTGTGAAATCCTAATTGTTACAATACACACTAGGCAATAAATCAGTCACAATAATTACAGAGACACTAATCTCTTTAATTGCTCTGAGGTGGGCGAAGGTTGTCTCCCTGTCTGCGCACCTCACACCACCACATTCTGCGGAAGTTAATCTACGTGGGAGGCAGCAGGAAGCCGCCACACCTCCTAATATACAGTAGTTACTCCATCCGCCTGCGATATGAAGACATGCTGTGTTTGCTGAAAGACTGGAGCAAGAGCTAATCTCATTAATCACATCTGCAATAAGAAACAAGTGGAGATGTGTGCAGTTATTTTGGTTGTGTGAATGTGTGTAATTCTCATTTTAACGTCTTTTTTTTTTCCTTTTAAAACCTAAAAGCAGACAGATGTTTGAAATATAAAACCCTCTGTGTCTCCTGCAGGAGCACATAGTAAGCTAACCACGTGTGCAACCACTCTACCCAAAATCATAAATGGGGGGCGCTTTTAAAGCCCTCTGGAGAGACCCCATCATTGCACCGCTGAAACATATACCCATCAAACAAGCTATTTCTGGTCTTAGCTTCTTCATGTGGTTGAATTTCTATTTTTGCCTCACCCTTGAATTTAAACTGAATGATACTGTATACCCTCACAACGCAACCCTGACCGTACTCCCTTTGCAAATTATATGAGGGGGGAATCATCTGGAGATAGGATGAATCACAGTAGGTTATCGTAACCAGCACAAAGTCAGGCAGAACCAGTGGTGTATGCGTCTTCAAACCCCTGTCCCAAGGATGCATCCCAAAGGTTTATTTTTACTCAGCTGTGAATGGTTATGGCAGCAAACCGCCATATGGCTGTAAGATTGAGTGGTCTTGGTGGAAAATGGGGACGGAAATTATAGAGGACGAGAACTGGTGTCACACAGGCCTCTCATTCCTCTTCCTCTCCACAACTGATGGGATAAATACACTAGGTTTCTCCGGGACTGGGAAAAAGTAACTGGTTGGGTTTGTGAGGATACTGGTCACAAGCATCACCTGGCTTTACAAAACAACACCTTTTACTAGGCTTTGACAGCTCTACACATTTCATGACACAGAAAAAACGGGGTTCATGCTGTGGATGTCAGAGGTCGCGTTAACCGAAAATATTCCATCATTGACGGATTTTTTTTTTTTTAAATGATGGAAAATTCTAAAGGCCGTCCGTCATTTTGACAGATTAAAATACTGAGGGTAATCTACCAAAGAAAGTTTTCACACAACACTGTGAACAGAACCTGCTCGCTGGATCGCTGGTCTGTCTGTCTCTTAACAAGTCATCAAACATTCTGCAACAGCATCCTACCTGTATAGAACCAACAGCGCCACTGTTCACAACTACGCTGAATACAACAGCCGTACTTCTGTCAAATGACTCACTGTTAGTCCACCTGTAGTAGACCCCCTGTCCAGTTGATGCCAGTGTGCATATTAATCAGTCAGTGTCAAGTCTTGTCTCATTGTTTTGCTGACTTTAGCCAAAATTAGATGCTACTTTGCTAGTGCAAAATGTGAAGACAGCCAAGTCTCTTTAGTTATTTTAAAAAGACCAAGAAATTGGATGGCTTTGATAAACGTGGTGAAAAAAGAGGTACTGATGCGGTGGATGATGAAGGACAAGCAAGGAATACACTAGTTCTGATGGCATTTGGTGTGCTATATGAACGCATTTTCTACCTTTCATGTGTTATTTGATGGGATGTCAATTTGTGCCACGATCTCTGGTTTACATAACCCGAACCCTCAGTGCATGGTATATGACACTGCGTGAACATACACATGGAAAGCTTATAATGTCTACAGATAACACACCAATTAAAAGTGGTGTATATACAGGGTGGGGAAGCAAAATTTACAATATTTTGAGGCAGGGATTGAAAGACAGTGTATGACCAATTAGTTTATTGAAAGTCATGAGAATTTAAATCTTCAAATCATATTTTACTGCATTTCTAACGGTCTTGTTGTCTACCTCAAGTTCAATTGCCATTTTTCTCATGGATTTGGTTGGATCCTTTAGGATTTTGGATTTGAGAGCTTTAATAAAAGCTTTGGTATGTTTTTTGTTGCTTCCTCCACTTCCAGACTTTCTCGTAATAGTTTTGCTCATAGTCATTCTCTTCTTTCCATTATAAACAGTCTTTATGGACACTCCAACTATGTTTGAAATCTCCTTTGGTGTGACGAGTGCATTCAGCAAATCACACACTCTTTGACGTCTGCTTTCCTGATTACTCATATGGGCAAAAGTTTGTGAAAAGGTATGGATAATAGTGTTAGGTATGATTATGACATCGATATATGTTTGGTTTCAAAACAATTGACGTAGTGCCTGCTGAGAAAAAACAACTAAATGTTCATTGTAAATTTTGCTTCCCCATCCTGTAATTATGCGAGTCGTGATATCACGTTGGTTTATCAGCCAGCAGCAACTACAGCTGCTGCATTAAATACGACTACATATATCTCGGGCGACACGGTGGTGCAGTGGTTAGCACTCGTGCCTCACAGCAAGAAGGTCTTGGGTTCGATTCCAACACCAGTCGACGGGGGGTGGGACCTTTCTGTGTGGAGTTTGCATGTTCTCCCGTGTCTGCGTGGGTTCTCTACAGGTGCTCTGACTCCTCCCACCATCCAAAGACATGCACTGATAGGTTAATTGGTTAATCTAAAATTGCCCATAGGTGTGAATGTGAGAGTGATTGTTTGTCTCTATATGTTCAGCCCTGCGATGAACTGGCGAAATGTCCAGGGTGTACCCCGCCTTCGCCTGTAAGTAGCTGGGATAGGCTCCGAGCGACCACCATGACCCTTGTGAGGATAAAGCGAATAAATATGAATAAATATATCTCATTATCATTAAAAAATAAAAATTTGAAATGACGGATAATATGTTATGACGGAATTTTTACAACCCTGTCTGTCAAAATGACGGACAATAAAAATGTCTTGCGCAACCTCTGGTGGATGTGATGTGAAGATTTCAGTCTTTTACCTCAAAAGGATTAGATATCATACAGCAGTACAAGGTTCCTCATGGGATTTTCTTTTTTTACAGCGAAAACACAAACCAGTACATTAACTGTAAACGATCCCCTTCTCATAGTGGGCAAAAAAAAACTCTTATCTTCAGCGTACAATCAGCAACAATCGACATTTATATCCAGGTCAAATGACTCTGCAGTATTTATGGATATTTATGGCTCCGGCTCCGATCAGCAGCAATGAAACATTACATTGCATCAGCTATTTTTCACCCCATTTCTCTCATGACGTTGTGACAGAAGGCATTTATTATTTATATGTTCTTTTTTACAGGCCTTGTCAATGTAAAAAATGCAGCTGACGTGGTAAAAAACAGAAAGGTGAATGCAAGGGAGTCAACTAAAGGGTTTACACATGGGATTTTCTTATATGATATTAATAGTGATCTACAGGTGTGCTTCCATCCACCTGCTTTTATTCACATTTTCACATTAAAAAAGCAGCGGGAACACTTGAAACTTTCCAAAATTTGAAAGTGTTGAAAAAGAATAGAGAAGAATAGAAAGAGTATCAATAAAAGTAAAACTTCACACCATGTATGAGGAGCTGCAGAAATAAACGACATATAAAAGTTCAAGGGTAAAAAGTAAAGCAGTCTCAGGTTTTTTGTCCAAACATCTCTTTAGTCACCAGCTCATGTAGAGATACTACATCTAACGGCCATATTTAAATCACAATGATGATGTATAACATATAAGATGAAAAAATTCCATTTTAACCCTTTCATGCATGATGCCCATATTTGTGGACACATGGTTTAACTCATTTTCCAAAGGGTTATAAAGGCAATATTCTCCAGACCACATGGGAGCAGTCTCTATAGACCCTCAGCAATACAGTGAAAAAAGGATCATCTTAGTTTTAGAATGTGGAACGCTCTAATGTCATAAAGTTAACCTCATAAGACCCAGCTATAAAGAGTTTCACAGCTTTATACAAAACAAACAAACAAAAAAAAAAAAACTGTCCATCATAAAGGACATTCTATAAAAAATTTAAAAAATGTATCTGAAAAAACCGTTGCATCATGATGTTTCCAATATAGGAAATTATTTAATTAAAAAAAGCTAAATCTTGTACTTTCCTGGGTCTCAGGAGGTTAAATATCTTCTTAATAAAACCATATATTTTAAAAAAAAACCAAAAAAAAACATTCAAAATACATTTCAACTTTAGCCAAATTTTGGGTAATAAAATCAATCTAAAAAAAATCTAGATGCTTTTTTTTTTCAGAATAAATGCATGAAAGGGTTAAGGTCCACTGGGTCCATTTTTTTGTCATTTAGGTTGATTTTAGTCACATGTTTTACACCAAAACTACCAGATGTTCCTTTACAAATGAATTCTGATGTATACATTTTTGACACGTCTTTTCCTGTTAATACCCTGAGGACCTTTGCACACACAAAAAATGCAAACATACAAAATATTTGTGGGTGATTATTTCCTGTCAAAATTACTCACGCCTGGAACAATGTGATTTTGTGACAGTTGTGACACTTGTTCAGTATAAGGTGTGAATATATTCAAGCCAGGCCCATTGACAGAAATAATAATAGATACAACATCATCTGGAGCCTCATTTCCAGCCTGTCCTCTGTTTCTCTGAGTCTATGTCCAGTGTCCAGGTAAAAGACACACCCAGTGTAAACTTAATTCCACTAATAAGATGGTCATGTAACAGAAACTCCTGCTATCCTTTTAAAAAAGAAAAAAAATTTAACCTTTATTTGAGCAGAAGAAAAGCTCATTGAGATTAAAAATCTCTTTCAGGAGGGTCCTGGTCAAGACAGCAGCAGCAGAAGTTACACAAAATAGAGATCACAGCCATACATCCACACTAAAAATATACATAAAACACAATAACAGTCAGTTCTAAAACCGTACGTAAATCACTAAACTAAGAACATACATATAAAACACCATCAATAATTCAAAAGGTATTAAGTATAACAACAGTGGTCCTGTAGTTCAGTTAGTAGAGTGGGTCGTACAATGACTGAAAAATCAGTAGTTCAAATCCTGGCTCTGACTGCCCACATGTTGTAGTGTACTTGGGCAAAACACTGAACCCTACATCAGTGGTTCCCAAACTTTTTTGTCTCGTGACCCCATTTTAACATTACAAATTTGTGGCGACCCCAGACATTCAAAACAGAGACTTTTCTTTTTTTTTTTTGGCAAAAAAATTAATTTGTTTTTGATCATGTAATAGTTTGCTATACTATGTTGCAAATAAACGTTAATTTTAGATGACATTTAGTCTATTTTAACCCCTTTAGCCCTATCAGCCCGCCTGCGGGCCGAAAAAATTATATTAATATTCATCTACTATAAAAATATAAGAAATCAGGACAATGAATGTTTTTTTCAACTTTTGCTCAAAGTTTAGACCCTAATGTTAATAAAAGTACATCAAAAGTGTATTTTAGTGCAAACTTTAATGTTCAAACATGATTTTTAATCTTTGTGGGGTGAAATATACGCTATTAAAAGTCTCCGACATGAACAATTAATTTATGCATATCATCGTCAATCCAGCCGAAAAAAACAGGCAAGGATAAAAAATTCCAATTTCTCTTTTAGTTTGTTACAGTTTACTCAGGCATAGTAATAGATACAATATTTTAGACAATGGGAATAGATTCTGTGAGGTCTCTAAATGTCCATAGACACCAAGAACATCCATATGAACCTTATTATTGTGAAGTAATTCTTCATTTACTTGGGTATGTCTTTTTAGGCGTTTTTCCCCTGAAAATATGTTCAGGGTTTAACAGGTTAATGTATATTATTATGGACAGAGGCAGAAAAGCCAGGTGTAGATTACTGCACAAAGTGAGAATTTGATTTTCCTTGGTCAGGATATGTACAGTCAGTCCAGTTTGTATTTACAAGCCTGACAATTAATACTGAACAAACAAGAACTCAAACTATGAATTATGAAAGAGCTGCAGCATCTGAAACTGACCACAATGAACATTTGACAGATAAACAGAACCACAGTGCTTCAGTTTCAGCTTCAGTTTGTCATGTCTTTTATGTATGTGACTGTCTCTGTCAACTCACCATATATTTTTTATTAGTGAGTTTTTATTTTTATGAATTACCTGAAATTTCAGGCGACCCCATTTGAATTCCAGGCGACCCCACATGGGGTCCCGACCCCAAGGTTGAAAAACACTGCCCTAAATTGCACCTGGTAGCGCCCTGCATGACTGCAGCTGCCTGTGTGAATGTGAGATTTTGTATAAGTGCAGTCCATTTACACTTTAAAGCATCTCAAGCCAGTTAATCAATCAGTTAGAAAAACTACCTCTAGATTTATCCTTTTCCCGTTCATTTCAAATGACTGAATGTATTTACAGACCAGTTCCTTCAGTTTGATCTCCTTCTGTAGGTCGTTAGTGGGAGTGGGGAACAGAACATTTTCAGAAAAAAATCCTTATAGTCTAGATATTTGTCCATGTTGCTCCACACATCAACATTCACTTTATTGTCTTTATTATTTTTCTCTTTCATACTAAAATAAACATGGATAAAAATCAACAGGTCCATTATTGTTGTTACATGAATCCAGTTCATACAAATTACTGGTTGATGTCTTTGTGATGAAAGAGCTCAGCAACATCAACTTTATATGTTTTTTGTTGAAGTATTTGCATCCTGTGAGAAAGCATGACTTTAACAGCTGTTCAGAAAGAAATATTGATGTAAAAATTAATTGCATCAAAAAACAAAACAAAACAAAAAAAAACGTCCCCAGTGTTTAGGGTTTGTAGTCACATGTTAAACACAAAAACTAGAGTCTAAGTCTAATGCAAGCATTCATTTTGACCATACATGTCTACTGTTACAAGCCTAACTCTCTCCTAATGCAAAGTATCATTAATCTTTGCTCAGAGTTAGGGTGGACGTTAAAAGTTTAAGACAGCTACAGGGAGAAAATGGCTGATTGAACCCATAAAGACCCAAACAGACCAAAACCATCTACTGATCTAAAGTATTTAATACCTGTTGATCCACTAATCCTATCAATACATACAAATAATTGGTTTAAAATACAGTTCGTCATCTTTTCATGGTCATCAGATATGACCCATTTGGACGTTCAGAGGCTCTGTAGTGAACGTGGAAACACCGTCATCTTCTACAACATTGATTCACCAGTAAAACCCATGGAGTTGGATCAATGACAGTGGATGGACACACTGGGTTTATGTTCAGTTAATGATATATTCTACTGAAAAAGTCACATTTTCTTCAGTTTTCTCTGTTTGTGATGTAATAACCCTCAAGTTTATTCTGAGTTTTATTCACATCTACATGATCAGTGAATTAAATATTGGAAAATACCTGATTTTTACTGTAAAAATACAGAGGATAATATTACAATGAATGGTGATCCATGGCCATCCATCGGGTTGTCCAATAACCAAAGGGTTGGCAGTTCGAATCCCGCTCTGTCCTAGTCAGTCCGTTGTGTCCTTGGGCAAGACACTTCATCCTCCTTGCCTCCAGTGTCACTCACACTGGTGTATGAATACGTATGAATGTTTGGTGGTGGTCGGAGGGGCCGTAGGTGCGAATAAGCAGCCATGCTTCTGTCAGTCTGCCCCAGGACAGCTGTGGATACAAACGTAGTTTACCACCACCAGAGTGAATGTGAGAGCGAATGGATAATGGATCAATAATGTAAAGAGCTGTGGGGGCCTTGAAAAGGGCTATAGAAATCCAATCCATTATTATTAGTAGTAGTAGTAGTAGTAGTAGTAGTAGTAGTAGTAGTAGTAATAATAATAGTAGTAGTAGTGGCAGTACTAGTAGTACTAGTAGTAGTAGTAGTAGTAGTAGTAGTAGTAATAGTTGTGGTAGTAGTAATAGTAGTAGTAGTAGCAGTAGTAGTACTACTACTACTAGTAGTAGTAGTAGTAGTAATAGTAGTAGTCATACTAGTAGTAGTAGTGGTAGTAAGTAGTAGTAGTAGTAGTACTAGTAGTAGTAATGGTAGTGGTAGTAATAATAGTAGTAGTAGTAGTAGTAGTAATAATAGTTGTAGTAGTAGCAGTACTAGTAGTACTAGTAGTAGTAATAGTAGTAGTAGTAGCAGTACAAGTAGTACTAGTAGTAGTAGTAGTAGTAGTAGTAGTAATAGTTGTGGTGGTAGTAGTAATAGTAGTAGTAGTAGCAGTACTAGTAGTACTAGTAGTAGTAGTAGTAGTGGTAGTAGTAATAGTAGTAGTAGTAGTAGTAGTACTACTACTAGTAGTAGTAGTAGTAATAGTAGTAGTCATACTAGTAGTAGTAGTGGTAGTAATAGTAGTAGTAATAGTAGGAGTAGTAGTAGTAATAGTACTAGTACTAGTAGTAATAATAGTAGTAGTAGTAATAGTAGTAGTAGTAGTAACAGTAATAGTACTAGTAGTAATAATATTAGTAGTAGTACGAGTAGTAATAATAGTAGTAGTAGTAGTAGTAATAATATTAGTAGTAGTAATAGTAGTAGTAGTAGTAGTACTAGTAATAGTAGTAGTAGTAGTAGTAGTAGTAGTAGTAGTAGTAGTAGTAGTGGTATAAATCACTTAAGAAAGGTGGTAACACTTTGTAAGTACACACTATGAAGCATTAGTTAAGCATGAACAAATACTGAATCCATTATCTATAAAGCATATTAATGACATGAATACTCATTAGTTTAGTTTTTACTTTAGATGAGCTCACACTGTGTACTTAATTAATGAGTAGTAAGTGCTTTATAACTACCTGAAATAATGAATTCCTATATTAATAACTGTTTATAGGACATCGATTGGAAAAGGAAAGTGTGAGTTAGTATAAAATGCCCACTAACATATTCCCTAACCATTAGTACATGTCTGAATAGTGTATGTGCAAGCAGAAATGCACATCAGAACTGGTTTGTAAGTGATGCAAAACTAAATTTTTAAATGCTGAATCCATAATTTATGAAAATACAGTCATTAAGCACACTGTAGATGATCTTATTAATGAAGAGTAAAACATTCATAAATGTTTGTAAAGTATCTACTAATGAGTATTCATGTCATAAATATGCTTTATAAATGATGAATTCAGTATTTGTTAATGCTCAACTAATGGTTCATAGTGTGTACTTATTATAAGTGTTACCAGAAAAGTTAAATACAGAGATAAAAACTATTTCAGAGCTGCCACATAAGTAGCACTGGGTCTTTATGGTTGAAGTGCTTAAAGCTTGAATTGTGTTCAATTTAGGGTGCTTTGTAAAGAGGTAGTCAGTCAGTTCCTAATATTTGGGGTTAAAATTATGAAAGACAAACTTCACTTCACATTCTTACAGCTTTAAAGGCAAATCCTCATGGACTCGGTTGTTTTGACTCTGATCTTTTCCGTGCCTCTCACTATCCTTTTGTAGTGGATTGCACTGTTTTATCATCCATATTTCATAAAATTTCATAAGACAAAGTTTCATGAGATCCAACATTTTTAAACTGGCTGAAACCCCGACACTGAAGTTGTCCACCTGCGAGCTGCTAAATATTTTTTTCCCTGTGGGTTTCAGGAGCACAGCCGGGGCGTTGTGTTTAAATTATGAGCTCCTTAACGGTAGTTGTTATGGCAGGACGGAGCACTTCATTCACGTTTCCCTGCTCAGATTGCCAGCGTGCATCAGGTTTCAGAGTAATTTAACGTTGCTTATGACTGCGTTCTTTGATGTTCCACATGTCATACACGGCTTGATAGTCTGGGAGAGTTTGTTGTGGCGCAGGACATGCTGTACTTTGTGCGCGTGTTTACTTTGCTGCTGTCTATCCAGAGCTTGTCTCAAAGGCGTAGAATAAACAGAAGCCCAAACAGAGTCCCAATGAGACACAATGTCGGATCCAAAACCATTTAACCTCAGTAAAGCCCGTTGAGCGTATGGTAATTGTTGGTGCACTTTGAATTCAGCTATTGTCATGCATCTGCAAAGAAAGTGGAGTTGCAGTAATAGGACAATGAAGCCCCGCTGCAAAATGTCTCGAGAGTGACACTGATGTCAAACACATGTTTCCCCCCACAGCCCAACAGAAATAGACAAACCTATTTAGAGGACTGGTTTGCATGCAGGCTCCAAGGACTGATGTTTGCAATCTGCGAGCCACAGCGGGTTTTTACATGATCAGTAATTCAAAAAGTGGTCGGCCAAAGAATTCATCTTGTGCCTCTTTGTTTTGCTGTTGCCATGCACTTGTGCTAAAATATCGTTTGGTGCAATGAGCTGGCATTAAGACAGCAGAAAGTATGTCGGACCGTGTCCAAGGCCTATCAAATGTCCAGAGGAGCGAGAGGCAGGAAAAACACAAATATTTTCAGTAGCAGGGAGCAAAACCAAAAAGGCACTCTGGTGGACAATCAAAGTGAATTAGGGGGTTTCTGATGAGCACGTCAATGTTTATTACAGCTGTTACTGTCCAGATAATCTCCAGATGTAGATTCGGTCAACTCGTAGATGGTTAAAATAGCAACCGTGAAGACGTTTTTCCCTCTCCCTGGCGCTGCTGTAGATCTGCGATTGTCATTACCCAGAGTGCAAGGTGTTTCCCTGTGCACTTGTCTTTCTTTATCCGAATATAAAACGTGAACTGCAGTTTACCAAAAAGCCCTTTCAAAGCCTTTGAAGCTCACATCTAACAGCCAGGTGCCCCAAAGAAGACAAGCGAGGATTTGACTCTCTATTGTGCTTACAAGAAAAGACCTCTCAGTTTCCTCGCTGCCTTGAGCAACATTTATTTTGACAGTTTTGTTCAGGGACAGAAAGGAGTGAAAGACTTCCTTCTTTGCTATTGAACGTAAATTGTTCTTAATACTACATGAACACATTAAATGTTTCTTCTCTTTTATACGTTTAATAAAGAAGGACATGTTTTTTTTTTCAGCAGGACTTCCTTCTCTTACAAGCGGATACATCCACAGTTTGCTTTTCGGGGGGCTTTGTTTACTCTCTTTGGCCTTTGCATACAGTCATTTAAGAAAAGCATTACTGAAACAGCCCTGTAGATTTTGCCTTAGGTTGTAAAGAACCATAATTATAGATATTTTCACATAATCCTTCAGCAGTGCAGGACATGCCATGGCATTGTAAACCCTCAACTTAGAGGAAAGACAAACATGTTCATATAGGCTGCTGGAGGACTACCGAGGACATGACTCCTGTCCTGACACTGACGTTGGATAAAAAACACAAGGAAAGCAGGTTTACGAACTGACAAAACACACAGATCCACTGACAGAGAGCGCTGAGAGCCTTTTTTGTTTTGGATTTGCCATGACAGTATCCATGGTGGTTTTCCAGGAATATAAGCAAGCTGAACTCTGAAAAAGCAGCGCTAGAAAAAAAGAAAAAGAAAAAAGTCAGACTCTGTAATACATATATTTTAGTCGTGTCTGAGGTTAGAGTTTCTGCTTCTATTAGAAGACGTTTGTCCCAACAGACATATCTATGAGTGACTCATACAACTTCTGCAGCTGTGTTTGTTAAACGATTGTGAGCAAATGTAAACCAGATGAAATATGATTGAGTCAATTACCTCTAAATACAAGACATGTTCTAATGCAGGTTTTGGCTTCATGGACATGAATTGTGAGTGGATCAATACGTTAATATGCAACATTTGTCTTATTTAAAGTAAGTCTGAATGTTCGCAAGAATTTCACAGTATGGTACAAATCATGACACAATATATTATTACATTTTAAACAGGATGAGGTATTGGGATATTTTTTATTGTCATTGTTATTGTACATAGCACACACTAACATGTGCATAACATCTGTACTGTAGTGTTGTGGAAGAGCCCAACCAGGGACTGGAATTGAGAATTAACACTAACTATAAACTCTATATGAGGGGTCTCAAACTCAACTTACATGGGGGCCACTGGAGGTATAGTCTGACTGGGCCGCATTAAGTATTCCACAAAATAAGGGCTTTACTTTACTCGCAGCTACACTGAACAAAAATATAAACGCACCACTTTTGTTTTTGCTCCCATTTTTCATGAGCTGAACTCAAAGATCTAAAACTTTTTCTGTGTACACACAAGGTTTATTTCTCTCAAATATTGTTCACAAATCTGTCTAAATTTGTGTTAGTGAACACTTCTTCTTTGCTGAGATAATCCATCCACCTCACAGGTGTGGCATATCAAGATGCTGATTAGACAGCAGGATTTTTGCACAGGTGTGACTTAGGCTGGCCACAATAAAAGGCCACTCTAAAATGTGCAGTTTTATCACACAGCACAATACCACAGATGTCACAAGTTTTGAGGGAATATGCAATTGGCATGCTGACTTCAGGAATCTCCACCAGAGCTTTTGCCTGTGAATTGAATGTTCATTTCTCTACCATAAGCCATCTCCAAAGCTGTTTCACAGAATTCATGAAGAAGACTGTGCGAGGAAAATGGTGGTCACACCAAATACTGACTGGTTTTCTGACCCCCCTGGACCACCCAATACAGTAAAACTGCACATTTTAGAGTGGCCTTTTATTGTGGCCAGCCTAAGTCACACCTGTGCAATAATCCTGCTGTCTAATCAGCATCTTGATATGCCACACCTGTGAGGTGGATGGATTATCTCAGCAAAGGACAAAGGAGAAGTGCTCACTAACACAGATTTAGACAAATTTATGAACAATATTTGAGAGAAATAGGCCTTTTGTGTACATAGAAAAAGTTTTAGATCTTTGAGTTCAGCTCATGAAAAATGGGAGCAAAAACAAAAGTGGTGCGTTTATATTTTTGTTCAGTGTTGTAACATGCACTTTCTGATGAACTCGCCCTCTTTAAATGTCTTTCCGGCCCTAGCAGTCATCTCACCCATCACGTAGTTAGCTTCGACTGCTGCTTCATTCTCTTTGCTTGCTCTTGAATAAATCTTGTTGCCTCAATAGACATTTTTTAACACTGGCGACCCGGTTCTTTCTCTCTTCTCTCTGGTATTTTGCAAACTCCTCAGCATGTCTAGTTGAGTAATGACGTCAGACAGTGGCACATTTTGAGGGACATGACTGGAACCGGGTGATGGCATATATTTTCCGTCCGCTTGGTGTTACTCCATAATATGTTTCAACTAAGTGACTAATGTTCATACTTCCCCAGGAACTTTGTGGTTGGCTAGCTTGACAACCGTTGACAACAAATGCCACCCGAAGCTATCACAAGACTATCTACGGTAGCCCATAAACGATAAAAATAAATAAAATAAAAGCATGGCAAGACTTAGCAAAAAGGTGCGTTTAAGAGCTATGTGAGGGCCACACTAACACTGAACTTTGATGTCAAGTAGGGGGCCACAAAATATCATCCTGCGGGCCGCAATTGGCCCCCGGGCTGTGAGTTTGAGACCCCTGCTCTATATGTCTCACATCAGCTGCAACTATGTTTGACTGTATTGTCCCTGTTAAATAAATAAACTAGAAAAGCACTCGGAGAGCACAGACCTCTGCCAAGGCAGATCAGTGACCCCCCCCATTCACCACCCAAATTCAATCATTTGTTCTTTGTGCCAGTGTCAACATTTCCTGAAAATTTCATCCAAATCCATCCATAACTTTTTGAGTTATCTTGCTAACAGACAAACAGACAAACCCCGATGAAAACATAACCTCCTCGGTGGAAGTAATAATAACTTTATTTATATAGCACCTTTTAAACCTGACTTTACAAAGTGCTTTGACAGACAAAGCAGAGGGGCACAACAGCAGAATACAACTGAAAAAAAAAAAAAAAAAAAAAAGAGATGCAAGCAAAGATAACTAAAAAAGCACTCATACAGCGCAGACCTCTGCCAAGGCAGATCAGTTGTCCCCCCCCATCACCACCAAAATTTAAGCATTTGTTCCTTGTGCCAGAATCAACATTTCCTGAAAATTTAACCAAAATCTGCACTCCCCTCCGATCACCACCAAAATTTAATCATTGCCTATTCTGATCACTTTGCTTTGTGTGCGTGTTTGTTTGTTAGCAAGATAACTCAAAAAGTAATGGATGGATTTTCAGGAAATTTTCAGGAAATGTTGATTTTGGCACAAGGAAGAAAGGATTGAATTTTGGTGGTGATCGGGGTGGGGGGGGGCAGATCTGTCTTGGTGGAGGTCTGTGCTCTTCGAGTGCTTTTCTTGTTCATTCCTTGCGCCCAAATCCTTACATTTTTGGAAAATTTCATCCAAATCCGTCTATAACTTTTTTTTCAGGGGCAGCTATGGCTCAGATGGTAGAGCGGGTCGTCCAATAACTGAAGGGTTGGCAGTTCGAATCCCGTTCTGTCTCCATCATGTGCTGTTGTGTCCTTGGGCAAGACACTTTACCCTCCTTGCCTCCAGTGCTGCTACTCACACTGGTGTATGAATGTTCGGTGGTAAATTAGCAGCCACACTTCTGTCGGTCTGCCCCAGGACAGCTGTGGCTACAGATGTAGTTTACCACCACCAGAGTGAGAATGTGAGAGCGAATGAATAATGGATCCACTGTGCGCACTTTGGGTATGCGTTCATAGAAAAGCGCTATATAAATCTAATCCATTATTATTATTATTATTATTATTATTATTATTATTATCATAACTTTTTGAGTTATCTTGCAATCAGACAAACAGACAGACAGGCAAACCAATGAAAACATAACCTCTGCTGTTTCACTTGGCAGAGGTCATAAAACATAGAAAACAGCACAACACAATAAAAGAGGTATGTTCAGCAAACGCGAAAACATAAATAAATTTGAATGTATCGTAGCAGAGAGGGCAGAAATAACATAATGTGATGCTGTCAAATCAATGCAAAAATGATGGAAAATGTATCGAACCGAAGACCCCCCCATCACCACCAAAATTTAATCTTTTGTTCCTTGTGCCAGTATCAACATTTCCTGAAAATTTCATCAAAATCCGTACATAACTTTTTGAGTTATCTTGCTAAAAGACAAACAAACAAACAGACAGCCGTTATGCTTGGCGGAGGTAAAAATCTGAGTAAAAATGGTGATTTAGATTGACCAGTTAACCTAAGGAGGATGGATGGTGGGAAGAAACCACAGTACATAGAAATAATCCAAGCAGACATGAGTAGAACATGGTTGGTCTGGGATATAGACGTGAATATGAAAAGCTAATAGTTTGTTTCATGGTAACATTATGTTGGACTCAAAAGCTGAGGTCAAGCAGGGGTCAGTTTCACCTCTTTGCTTCTGTACTCTTTAACTATGATGGGGAGTCATATGTTTACAGTTAATTAGAGGAACACCTGTGTAGCAGTTTGGAGTTTCAATACAACACAAAGGGATCGATCACAAATCGTTGCATGGAAACTATTGATTAAGAATATATAGCATTTTTGGGAATCGATACAGTATCATAAATGATCATGGAACAATTCAGTTGAAGCCAGGAGTCGTATGCAGAGTATCCAGTCCTGAGCCAAGCTGGTCTGAAGTGGACTGAGGTTCTCTGTGCAACATGGAATGGAACCAGAGACACTTAAAACGGTCTGAAACTGGATAAATAAATCCAAGGAAAACAATGGCAGAAGAAAAATAATCATGATCAAAGCAGTGTGGTGACCCTTTGGTGACTCTAAGGCCACATAGGCTCATGTCCTACTGCAGTCTTGTGGGTTTGATTCCCAAACCAGGTCATTTCACCAAATTATCATCAATTGACAGTATATTATATGTTAGACACCCACCCATTAAACTGATCATGATTCAATAAGACAAGTATAATAATACGGTCGTTACATGTGAAACTGATCAGAGCAGAAGGATTTAAGAGAAGATAATGCAGAAAAGCTTCACTTAAAAACACACTAAAGCATACAGAAGTATCAATCTACTCTAAATAATGACTTTAGTCTGGAGTTAAACCTGACTCATAGGAGGCTTTTACACCTCAGTTTAGTTCTGAAGTCGCAGCTCTGATCTTTTTTCAGGAGATCAGCTTAGTAAATGCAGTGCTAGACTGAACCATGTTACACCCGGACTGAAAAAGCACATTTCTGTCAAAGACCTTTGTTTAGTTTTTTTTTCTTGGACTAGGCCTAATCTAGTCAGGGGAACTCGACTATTATAATAGAGGGGATGTAAGTGTCCAGTGTTTCACAAGAAGAGTAAAAACGGACTAAAGTACATATTCTGGACATGTCCTAAGATCAGACCTTTCTGGGATGATACATTTGTCGCTGTGAACACAGTTTTCAACCAAACATTTTCTAAAGATTTAAAGTTTGCTATTTTAGGTGTAATCCCAGAAAGTTTAGAGGGAAATAACCAAAAATACCTCTTGCAAATTTTACTAATGGCAGCCATTAAATGCATCAGTATCAAGTGGTTGAAACCTGAACCTCCAGCATATAACATTTGTATTGAGAAAGTGAGGGAAATCCATCAGATGGAGCAAATTACATATGTACTTAGAATTCAGGGAGAGCTATTTACAAAGAGATGGAGTCCCATGATTAAGCTTTTAATGCAATAAGCATTCAGAAGTGGTTGTATACATGTATGTTTTATATATATATATATATATATATATATATATACATATATATATATATATATATATATATATATATATGTATATATGTATATATATATACAGGGTGGGGAAGCAAAATTTACAATGAACATTTAGTTGTTTTTTCTCAGCAGGCACTACATCAATTGTTTTGAAACCAAACATATATTGATGTCATAATCATACCTAACACTATTATCCATACCTTTTCAGAAACTTTTGCCCATATGAGTAATCAGGAAAGCAAACGTCGAAGAGTGTGTGATTTGCTGAATGCACTCGTCACACCAAAGTAGATTTCAAAAATAGTTGGAGTGTCCATAAAGACTGTTTATAATGGAAAGAAGAGAATGACTATGAGCAAAACTATTACGAGAAAGTCTGGAAGATACTATTAAAGAAGAATGGGAGAAGTTGTCACCCGAATATTTGAGGAACACTTGCGCAAGTTTCAGGAAGCATGTGAAGGCAGTTATAGAGAACACATAGGACAGAGGACACATAGAAAAAAAAAATTTTCTATTATGTAAATTTTCTTGTGGCAAATAAATTCTCATGACTTTCAATAAATTCATTGGTCATACACTGTCTTTCAATCCCTGCCTCAAAATATTGTAAATTTTGCTTCCCCACCCTATACATATATATATATATATATACATATATGTAATTATTATTATTATTTATTTTTGTCATTCATGTTTCATTTGTGATTAACTGTAATCAATATCTACCGTAGATATAGATTTTTTTTTTCATGTGTGCCATATGGGGATGTATGATTATATGTCAATGTATGTAAAATGTCTTATATTTGGATGAGCAAAACCAAATAAAAATTAAGTTTAAAAAAAAAAAAAAAAAAAAAAACAGACTAAAGTGAAAATGAATGAATTACTATTTGTTCTGTCTCATGCACCTTGTGACCCCAGGTTGGGGGTGCAGCCTATATTTTGTGCATGGATGTGTAAAATATACTGTGACTTCAATGATTTTACTGAAACTTTATGTACAATTGAGCCAGGTACAAATGTGAAATACATAGAGTTGTAACACAAACCAATTTAACAGTGAAAATATTAACAAGTAAATCAATAACCAGTCACCTTAATTACACAACACGTATAATAAAATGATGAGAACTTGTTGAAATGATGAGGTCAGTGTGCTCCAGTTGCTGATCTGTTAGACTTCGACTGCTGATGAGTTAGTTTCCAAGGTAAAAGCGTCGCAAAACACCAACATGAGATCTGTTCATAGGAAGTAAATATAGCAATGGTGCCAAACGTTTACTGTGATGTGCACTTTGACCCAGTGACTCAGCAAGTTGCTGACCCAAGTCTACTGAGGCTGTATGAGCTCTTGTCACGTACTGCACTGGGCCATGTGAGCAGCGACATGAGGCCTGGACACTCTTCCAGATTACAGCAGCGTCTCAAGGCCAGTCAGGTTGAACACTCAGCTAGTCTTTAAACTAATATTGTTCTACAGTCTACACAAGAGGACGGAAATTTACCCACACTGGAGGAATACCCTCTTGTAAAACCAGCCCGGACCACCCACTGAGCTCCCAGTGTTTTTTTCAAACCAGCGTGACAACTATTTCAGGTTTTTGTGGGAGGAAGTACCTCTCATTCCGCAGCTTCACCTCTAGTGAAATACCTTTTCTACGGTTACTGTCTCAAAGTGACTCATCAGCTATTTGTATTTCACAACTGAGAGTGAGAGGCTACACGCAGATGATTATAGGGGCACTGTGCGTGCCTGAGAGGGGAACGACCTGGCTTTGACGTCACACGAGGATCAGAGTCCTAAGGCGACAGCAGAGGATTCCCCTGGTTGCTAGGCAGCAGGGTTCCATGTGTAGGTAAACACGGGGTTCCTCATGGCACACCTATGCTTGAAGTTGACACTGCCACGCTGTCAGACGATATCTTAAGTCATCATATTGTTGAGTAACCATAGTTATTTTCCATTGACAATAACTATCTGCCATAAAATCTGTGAGCAATATGTAACGTTGGCATGCCAACAAAATAGCTCACTGAGGGAAAGGTAAAGCTTTTGTTGTATCCACCTGTTTATCAGAATGTGTTATTTATTTAATTTGGCACAAAGTGGAAGCTCAAAGTGTGTCATGAGCAATTATTTTTCATACACAGACTTGTGGTTTCCAATTATTTTATGCTACAAGACTTTTCAAAAGAACAAAAACATTTAGTGTAACACTTTATATTAGGCCATTCTCCAACAAGTATTTACATATAAACATACATAAGAGTTAATATTAAGCACTTGAATGATGATATATGTAACTGCTGGGCCAACATCACCTTAACTCAACCTTAAGCCCTCTGAGGACACTTTGTTGTGATATTGGGCTCTATAAATAAAACTTAACTGAATTAACTTTAACCCCTAACCTTACATTTTGCCTTCAGTAATCACTTCTGTCAATAAGCAAAATCCACTGTGAAGTTGTGCATGAATTCAGACTAAATATCTTTTGCTTACTAAATGGGTCATATTACTAAAAGAGTTATTCAGCCATAATAGTAACTTATGCTTATGTAACAAAAAACACAAAACTGCTGGTGTTAATAGTCTCTAAATAAGATAAATTATTCATTCATTCATTCATTATCTGAACCTGCTTTATCCTCACTAGAGTCACGGGGGTGGCTCGGAGCCTATCCTAGCTACTTACGGGCAAAGGCGGGGTACACCCTGGACATTTTGCCAGTAGATAGTAGCTAGTAAGATAAATTAATTAATGTAAATTAATCTTAGGAAAGCATGATAAGATATAGCTTTATCTTGTGCCATGTCATATTTATGACAGTTAACAACAATATAACAATAAAAAGTTATTACTAGTAGTAATAGTATGTAAGAAATAGATGAAATAAAACTAGAGTAACTTTATAAATAGCATGTTATTGAAAAGATACCAAGTACTACGTCACATAGAAATGATCTGTAAAAATACTCTTAAATAATAAAATGTTAACATTGCATGATAATAGTTAATAACTAATGCTACTGCATAGTTTTAAGTCCAAGACTTTGACATCTAGAATCTCTGTCCAAAAGAGCACAGTCATAGGAACAGCTTAGATCCTTTTAATGCATGTAATTCAATTTACAAAAGTTTACTTCAAACCCACTTGATATCTTATGGAAACAGTGTTAATGACAACTACCTGAATTTTCCAACTGAAAACATTTGTAAGAAAAACTCTATAAAAGTTACACAACAGAACAACTAGTAGTATGTAATCTGTTACATATCAAAACCAATTGTAGTCCTATAAAGCCCACACTGAGCGACACATACAGTATGAAAATCACTACATAAGTTAATATCAGAACGCAAGAGTTTTGAACTAGATGTAGAATATGGTTGTGAATAAAAACAGGATAAACCCATAAAGACACAGTACTACTTTTGTGACTGTTCCCAAATTTGTCTGTAGAGTTAATCTTTTTAAATGATTTATCACCATTTATTATAATATTTTCCTCTATATTTTGTTGTTTTTCCAGTGAAAATCATGTATTTTCCCCTATTTAATTTACTGATCATGTAGATGTTCATAAAAGCTCAGATTAAAGATGAAGGTTATTATATCAAAAACAGAGAAAACTGAGGAAAATGTGACTTTTTCAGTAAAATCTACCATGAACTGAACATAAACCAAGTGTCTCCATCCACTGTCATTGATCCAACTCCTCATTCAGTACAGAGCCTCTGAACGTCCAAAAAAGACACATGTGATGCTGTTGAAAAGCTGAAAAACTGCATTTTAAAAGAATTATGTACATCTAGTGATAAGGTTAGTGGATCAACAGATATTAAACATGTTAGATCAGTAGATGCTTTAGGTCACTAGGGGCTGTTTGGGTCTTTATGGGTTAAGAAGAGTTTTATGACTTCCAATGAGCCCATATGTAACAAACATGTATGTTAATAAGCAAGCAGTTAATGGTAAATGTGAATAAATTAATATCAATTATTACCAGTGGCGGACCGTGTATTTCATGCCTAGGCCTTCAGTAGTGCTCTGTCTGAATCAATCCACCCCTCAATAACTATTTTATGATCATAAAATCCATCTTATTATGCAGAAATGCAGTATAAAGAGCCGTTGCATCGCAGATAGAGAACTTGTGAAGCCACAATAAATGCTTTTAGTGAATAAACAAACCCGGGGTGCACAAGTCTCCTTCTACTGCAGCTACAGCTGCGACACACAGACAAAAGCATCAATAATAACCTCATAAACTTGCAGTACAACTTAGGAAAATAGCAACATTTTACACTTCCAAAAATTCTGACTATTTGTGCACAAAATCCATCCTCCTTTCTTTCCTCAAAAAGAGTTCAACTACTCTTTTGTACAGATTATTTGTGTGGGTACCGGGGGTACCAGTCATAGTTAGTGGACTGAAAGTGATGGACAAATCCTTTTCCTGGTTGTGACCGGCTTGCTAGCTTCGGAATTGCCCGACCTTTCTTAACGATGTCCAGCTTTTCTTGAAAAGTCCGTCTTGAAAATGGCTTTGACAATAAATCTGCAACCGAATCCATTTCTTCTCCTCCTTCAGCCGTTGTGTTTTGACAAAACAGCTGTTAAACCAACACAACTGTATTTCTGTCGGTGCAACTCGCTACAGATGCAGTTTGCTAGCTTTGGCTAATACGCTCTCTGACTATCCAATCACAGGGTGTGAATACGCTGACGTGACCGTACGCCTGCTAGAGGGCCCTGGTGTCACCAACTCAAAATCTGATTGGTTGAAGTAGAAGTTTCATTGGCACTTATGTTTTGCTAGAGGGCCTGCAGAACTGATTGTGAAGGCCTCCAGGTAGATTTCTTTGACTTTGACCCTGCCTGGCAACAAATGATGGCTGAAATGTGATTGGTTAAATGCTTTAATATGAAAACACAGGTCTGGAAGCAGCACAACCAGGGGAAAAACTATGAAAGGAAGCTGACAACCATTTGGAATTATTTAATAAGTGTTCATGGACAAAATATAATTAACATCAGTCTGTGATTCAGATATTTTTTTAGGCCAGCAGAGAAGGCCTTGCAGGCCCTGACGGCCCACCACTGAGTATTACCATAACCAAAATCTCCTGCTATACCCATTCAGTGAGTGAGAAATTAGTTTTGACATCCCTTCTGGTAATATTAGATAAGAGAGCATGTACAGTGTTTATGTTCAATATTTGTGAACATAAGAGAGGATACACATGTTGGGTCTGGTGAACTAAGAAGTCGTCTGTAAATAATCCCACTACATGAGGAATACGTCCACTCCACAGAGGCCGAGTTTGTCCATGAATGCAACCTTCTCATCATGTGCCAGATATTAGATTCCCATCCTCCGCCAAGTATTACAGAATGTGCGCCAAGGAGCGGACCAATGGCTGCTCTGCGGCCTTTTTATGACTCACAGTTACACAACTTTATATTAGAATCTCATGAATGTCTCTGGAAGCGTAATCCTGTCAAAAATGTGTTGACATCTGACTTTCAAAACAGAGCATTCCTGCAACCAGACAGTTTAAGAGACTGATGTAGATGAGACAACAGTAATCTGACCTTAGTATGTGCTATTATCACTATCACTGCTCCACAGGACGAGGTGTCGCACACACATGTGCACTGTAAACTGCAGACCTAGATAAGATCGGAAAATCAGACGGAAACATTGGAAACTCTCAGTATAGTATTAAACACAAAAACATGTCATGTATGATGTTATCTATGGAGCATTTTTAACTGCGACAGCTTAAACTGTTTATTATTTTTTCTCTTGAAGTTATCTGAGAAAAACATGTTTGTGTCGAGGAAAAAACAGTTAGATCTCTAAGTTTTGGTGGGTGTGGAAATTAACCCATTAACATCCACAGTAGGACTATTATTTAATTTACAACACAGAAAAAGACTTTATACAAATCCACTGAAATTAAGCAAAAAACAGTTATAGAAATACAGACTCATTTGATCACATGTTCAAAGAAAGTATGTAACTAAACAGATTGTGTCAAGTTAAGAATTCTGTAAAATAAATAAATAAAATAAATAATACTAATAATTAATGTACTTTTAGGAAGAAATGATGGGCAAAACTTTCCATGCATTTGTATCAAATTTCTGGTGTGACTAATCTGATTAATGATCTGTGTTTCTTTTTGCATCAGTACTATTGTCAGGACACAGGTCATTAGTTAAATTAATTAAAGAAATAATTTATCTAGTCATTAAGTGCATGATAATGTGAATCTGTATTTATATTAGAGTAATCACTTACAACTACTTACAACAAATACTATGATATAGAAAGGCCTATAAGTTAATCATCATTTTTTTTGGTTCAATTTAAACCTGATATGAATGACAAATCACCGTTAACTTTATTTTTGTGTTTTTCCTCAGAGCACATTTTCTGAAAAGTTTAACACTCCGGTATCCGGGTGCGCCTTTTAGGCACACTTTGCACTTCGTTTTAAAAAACTTTAAATTATTTTCACAATTTAAATAAGGTTAGAACTCAAAAGTTGTTCATTTTTGCATGATCTTTAAAATTCTGGCCACCAACTAAAATTTGCACATTGTAAACGAAACAAAATTACAAGACTAGCATCTGTCTCCCAAGTGTGCCTAAAATGCACTATTTCTTCCATTTGATATATATGATTAGGGCTGACCTTGATTTACAAAAATAAAATCAAATTAGAGCAGAAAAATAAATCAATATAAAATATTGAATAGTTGGATTTATAGGTGTGCCATTTTGGCACACTTGGTGACAGATGCTAGTATTTTTGAACATTTGACCTAGCGCCAAAAATAATAATGCAAATTAACCAATGTTGCTGTTAATCATTGACATATGCCAGGCTGCAAAAATCAAATAATATGTGATCCACTTTTTATGTAGCATATTGAAAAAAATAATTTTTTGTGTTTTTTGCGTCCAAAAAAATGGTTTGTTTACATTATAAACACGGCATTTAAAGGGTTAAAAAATGTGACAATTATTGAGTATTTGGTATTTTTATTTACGGCTCAAGTTGATGAAATAGAAAAAAATGTAAAATAATTAAAAACAAACTATATGAAAACATTTTTTGACATTATTCCACAAGTGTGCCAAAAAGACACACTTGGTGCTTAGTAAGGGCCTTGCTGGACGGGATACCGGAGGGTTAAGGGAAGTTGTGGTTTATAGTTGTTTATTACAGTTACGAGGGAATTGTAAGATGTATTTAACCCATTTAACTCACTGACTGTGTACAACTACTCAGCACTAAATAAAGTCCAACAAAAACTGTACAAACATAAGCTCACACATCAGACCTTTAACACCCTCAGTACAGCTGTCAGACATTGATGGGTTAACAGATGAATAACACCTGAACAGCCTTCACTTTCTGGAAGGCTACAGAGTGAATCATATTCTATTCCCAGACGATTCACACCTGCTCCTCAAAAACAGGTGCTTAAAGGAAAGTATGAAGAAATAAAAATAAAAAAAAAACCTCACTAGAACCCCAACTATGCCACAGGTGCTGAGAACCAGTTTGGTACCTCAGGTCATGGTGATACACACTCACAACCTTCAGCACCTGTTTGACATGAGTCACATGAATTCACAGTATCACAGTCTGCTCTCAGGGTGAACTACACCAGTGACCTCATGCAGGACCACTGCAGTCTGGTTTGGCAGGAACAATAGTAAGTCTGTGCCGGTCCATCCTGAGTTGCTCTCTAGAATGTCTGAGACCGTTGACCACAGCTTGAGTCACATCCTTCCCGAGTCTCCTGCGTGTTTACGGAGTGCTGGCGCTTAACTGCACATGACATCATAGACCTGGGGTATTAAGAGTCGTACTGTTGAACAGACCTACGGGACGGCGTGGAAAGATCCATGGAGGGGGAGCTCCAACCATGTCCAAACTGACAGTTGTTGACATCGACTCTGTAAATTGCACTTGTTTTTCTTAATCTGCTTGTAAATGTTATTTTTACTAAGTATTTATTGTCAGATGTGTGTGTTCTATGTGTGTATATGTGTGTGTAAGTGTGTAATCTAGTACTGTGTGTTGTATTTGCTGCTGTCTATCTTGGCCAGGACTCCCTTGTAAAAGAGGTTGTTAACAAGGTTATTATCGTTAACGAAACTAATGAAATGACGAAAACTAGAATTGTAAAAACATTTTCGTTAACTGAAATAAATGAAAACTATAATTAAAAGAAAAAAAGATAACAAACTGTATTGTGTGCTTACAAAACTAACTAAAACGTATAAAAATTCTGGATAAAATTCCCTTCGTTTTCGTCTTTGTCAATGTCGGATTGATACGAAAGCGATTTATTTCCCTCAAGCAATTTTAGCTGCTGGCACCATATGATATTTAACGGTCCGTCGCTTGTCGTTACTTGTGGTTTCCAGACGTCTTCTGGTCCCCACTCTACCTGGAAACATGGAGACTAAAGTTGGGAGAAAGCAGCAGTTTTGTCTGGGATTTATTTGAATTCGACGGTGAAGAAGATAAAAGATATAAAGAAACTAAAACTAAGCATTGAGAAAATAACGAAAACTAATAAAAACTAGTAAACCTGCTCTAAAAGCTAATTAAAACGAACTGAATTACAGATAAAAAAGTCAAAACTAAATAAAACTAAACTATAATGAAAAATCCAAAACTATTAGAACCTTGGTTCTTAATCTCAATGGGATTTTTTCGGTTAAATAAAAAACACAAAACAAAAAAAACACAAGCCTGATACAGGAAACCCCTCCCCCTCCCCCTCCCCCTCCCCCTCCCCCTCCCCCTCCCCCTCCCCCTCCCCCAGAGATTTCCCTCCACTCGAACTGGTGACACCGTCATTGTGACCCACCCACAAATTGCACTGACATCACACATGAAATGACGCAAGAAGGCGACCAGAGTATTTTCCTAAATAGAAATTTAATGATTTAAAACAGTGTGGTTACAGACAGGGGAAGGGAAACAGGTGTCGGGTGGAAAAGAGGGATTCTAAACAACGGGTGTGTTGTTTACTGTGCAACTGAAACTCACCGACCGTTTTACGTTTCTCTGCCAAGCTGAATATCAAAGTCACAAGTACAACAGCCACGGGAGGGCTTCGCTATGGCATGTTATCGATGGCATGAGACAGAGGTGATACTACAAAAACACAACTTTGCTTTTATGTAACTAAGGCCATGTTCAGACGTGGCATTAACATGTTCTTTTCAGCATCTGAAACACAAGTGGACAGCTCCAAGTACAAGAAAGAACCGGATTAGAAATGGACAACTTGGCACTGTTAATCGAGTTTAAGGACTGCCAGTACTCTCACTTTTCAGTTAAACATATGCGCAAAACTGTACCGATATTTACTAAATGTCGAAAAAACAGAAGTGTGCAATGTCGGTTTATCCATTAAATCACAAATGCGATGACTTGTTTATTTATTATCGCTAGATGACAGGTGAAGTCATTCCATAAACATGGCGATGAATGTAAATATTGTGTTGATTTACTGATATATTCAATATTATTATATATTACCCCTCTACCCTGTGCTAAATTAAAAAATTATTCGGTTTCCTGATGCGTCCACACATACCATGTTTCTTTTAAAACTCTTTTTCTTTGCTTGTTGTAACGTCTGTCAACATCCATTTTTTTTGTTTTTTTTTTTTTATTCCTGTGACTCTAGTTGTGGAAAAATGTCTTTCCATTGCAGTTTTGCGTGATATACCATTTGCGCTAAGTCTGAAAAACCACCTCTTGCCCGTGCAAAAACCTTTAATCGAAAAACAACAGTTTTGGTGAAATTGTCATTTTTCCATTGGGTAAATTTTTATGAGCAAGTTATATTTGCGCAATTTGAGGGTCATTGGAAAAGCGACTACTGTAAGAATGTGCAGATTTTTTTATTAGAAATTCTAATCTGGCAATGTTTTGCAGATGTGTAAATGTTCAAAGCCTACAGACGTATGTGTAAGTGCTTTATATATGAACTGCTTCCTCACACTTTTTCCTCCAACTGAAGATATTGAAATCTTCACAGGTCACATAATCCAGTTGAAATTCATACATGTATTTAACCACTTGGGGATCACTAAACCGTCTGTTGTGTGAGAGAAGCTTTAAGTTGTCATACTGATATTCATATAACAGGAAAGAAACCATTCCACCTTAAAATCTGCACAATCAGTTTTTTATATATATACATGAAAAATCCCCAAAACGTGTCATGTATCATCATCGCTCCTTTGACAGTTTCTTTATTCCTAATGCATTTACATATAAACGTTACAAAGCCGGTCTTAACCTTGACAGCTTGTTCTGCTTCCAAAACGCCTGCAGGAGACGAACGCTTCGGCTAAATGTTACGCGATTATGTTGTATTATACGGAGAAAAAACAGGTGTGAATAGATGTACTTAGAGCTGTCCCCTTCTGACCGGATCATGAGAAAAAATTAAAAAACATTCAATAACGGCAGATATGAGATGGGCCTAACACTGAATTCAAGTTCATTACATGTAACAAATATATACAGATAATCAGCGAATAGAAGCGGTGGCAGAACAAAGCAGCTTCATATAAAAAAATACGTCGATTTAGATTGACGGGTGAGTGTGTGGAGCACTTACAGTAACTTGAGAGAATTGTAACATGTGTTTTTAACCCATTTAACTCACTGATTGTGTACAACTCAGTGTATCGCTTGGATGTAAACATTACTCCTCTTTTGTTGGCCACACAACAGTACATCATGTCTTTCTAACGCCGCTTAATCAAAGGCCCTATCTAATACTTGCATTGATCAGAAATTAAAAATAACAAAAAAAAAAAAAATAATAAAATAAATGCTGATACTGACAGTCCTCTGGTCTTGTGACTGACACCTGCCTTTGCTAGCGCATTAGCGGTTCGACTCCGCCCCCTCAGATTTCCACCTGCCCACCGCCTGCTGAGGCGCTGCTGCCTACTGGGTCCGGAGCTGGTAATCTGAGGAGGAAATGGACGAAGACTTAATCAAATGTATGAAGAAAAAGAGAATCAGAGAGAAATCAAGTGGAGGCAGCTGATGCTTTCCACCCAGAATGAATGGAATACAAAGGAAATGAGATGAGGATGTTTGGCAATTAGTGGCAACATTAGCAAGAAGACCAACATGTGCAACCTTGGTAATCTTGGTAGAAAGATCAGGGATGCTTGAGAAAAAAAAAAAAAAAAAAAAACAAAGTTCACTTTCTTCTATTTCGCAGGACGTTGCCACATTGCCTCATGTTGTTCAGCGGATCCTTTTTCTGAAAGCTGCCTCTGTAAAGGGTTAGTTCCCACCACATTGCACCTCATTGCCCAACTGTTGCCTAATGCCTGCACATATGGGCATACTCTGCACGTATGCAAGTCATCTGTGAACTCTGCAACCTACCTCCATTTTGAGTGATGTAGCGCACCCACGGCAAGGCCTGATAGCCGCTCTTCTCGATGATCTTCAGGTAACGCACCTGCCCAGGAGGAGAGGAACACAAAGACATGAGTCGACTCACAATCACTGAGAAAGAAAACCATAAGCAGAAATGAAACCTGACTCAGTCACTTACATTTGTACATAATGATTGTACATTTTTAATGGGCTGAATATGCAGTTTACTAAACTGATGGAATAACAACAGAACCTTAGTCTTAATTACAAAAATAGAATAGAATAGAATAGAATAGAATAGAATAGAATAGAATAGAATAGAATAGAATAGAATAGAATAGAATAGAATATTGTCCCTGTCACAGGAACAATGAAAGTAAGTTAAGCAGCTCTGTTCGGTTTAGCAGCAAAAACACTTAGTGGAAAAAAGACAAAAATGTAGACATTAGAGGTCGACTGATATGGGTTTTTCTAAGGCTGATGCCGATTTTTAAAAATTTGGTCAGCTGATGGCCGATATCTACAGCCGATTTTATCTACAGCCAAGTGCTGCCTACACAGGGGTCTGATCAAATACCTTTTGATATTTTTACTACTGATCAAACATTGGCTTTAAAAAAAAAAAAAAATTAAGACCAATGGGCGATATTGAAAAAAATCTACATATTGGTCCGATATATCGTCTACCTCTAGTAGGCATGTGTAAAAAGCTACAGAATAAAATATTAAATATACATATGGTACTAAAATACTACTAAAACTACTGAAATATACAAAAGCAAACTCTATACCACAGATTAGAAATATGTACAACAAATAAGGATATATACAGACAATACAGGATATATACAGGTAAGATTAAGGAAAACATGGTGCATGTGTTGTGGTTATTGCACTGAGGGAGAGCTAGTTTTGCACTGTCCATTAGACGGGGGTGGGGGCACTACCGCTGCTATTGTAAATAGACTTACATATACACTTCATATTCTATTATAGCTTATTCTTTATATCACCTATTTATTCTTATTCTATTTTTACCTCTTTTTTTTTTTTTTAATCTGCATGGCTTTTTTATTTACCAGGTGAGGGAGAAACGATATCTCACTTCTCTGTATGTCTGGTGCATCTAGTGAATTGACAAAATAAAGATCTTTGAATATTAAATACTATCACTTATCCATCTCACCTATCAGGGCTGTATGATAATGACCAAGAAAATTACATTGCAATTATTTAAATACAATTTATTAATTTAATAGCTGCATTTGAAAGAAAATATTCGTATTTAAGGCTCAGTTGATTGTCAATATAGTTGTCAATTAATTTAACAGTCAACAAATAATCAGATTGTTGAAGCTCTAGCTGTAACACAAGCCAAGGCAATTAAAACTGTTTTCTAAGTTGGATTCAGACGCATTGGTCATGTTGTCCTGTGTTTAGGCTTTGTTTAACTGTAAGGCAACAAAGAACCAGCTTTAGATCCTCATCCCCCTCTTCTGAGTTTTTATCCTTTTACTCGTTGACGACTTGCGATTGGAGCTTTGATGTGAATGCTGAGTCAACAAACTCTGTGTACCTTTTAAAATCTGAGTAAATCATGTTCTATCACGCAGAAATCTCTTGAAAAATGAGAACTGCGCAGGTTTTCCTTTTTTTCCCGAGCAGTAAATGTTGTAGCATAAGTGTGTGTCTTCATTTGCATTAGCTGATGGTAAATGATGGTGATGCTGGTAAATTATGCACGTTGCACTGAGGTACAGGATGTGTCGGACTACCCAACATTCACTGTTTCATCACAGTATACTAAATTACATCTATTTTTTACAGTACTGCTGTGCATTTTTTGTGCGGTTTTTATTTTGCCTTTGTGTGTGTGTGCAGCCGACCACAGTTGAGTCTGAGAAGTTTCTACGAAATTCTTGATGTCGTTTTTTCCCACTTCTGGAATCCACTGTAACTTCTGTGAATCCCAGCTGACTGACTTTGTAAGTTTTTAGAGCAACTTTTTGAACCTGCAGGTGCTGAATTCTCCAAGTTTAAAAAGAGATTCTTCAATGCAATTCTCCTTTAAGTTGGTAGTGGAGCAGCGGTGTTTACGAGGACACAGTAGTATGAGTCACACTGAGAAAGAGGAAGCAGCTACAGAACATCTTTCAAGGCATTAAATTAATTTACATAACTGTGTTTTTCGAGGCTTGTGAGAGCCCAAAAAAAAATTGCACATCAGCATAATCAAGATACAACTTTCACAAGCCATTAACTGATATTTCGCCAGAACCGTGTTAACACACAGCTGAATTTTGAGAAACTGCTCTAAAATACCTGCCAATGCCAGGCAGTGAAGCAGACCAAGGCGAAATTCACACAACCTTATTTCTGCTCATGTGAGAGGTAGAGGAACTGTCAGTGCGGATCGAATTAATTAGTCATTTTTACTATTAAAAAGAAACATGTTTTCTACAAGATACAAAATTTGTTTAGTTAATTTTTGAGTTTATTTCTGATATGTGTGATATTTTTTTGTGGAGCTACCATGGGACTTCATGGCCAGTAGAAAAAGATGTAGTAAGAGGATGGGAGTATACAAGTTGTACTTCATCCCGCTCCTTTTAAAATATGTTTTTTTTTCTTAGTTTACTTTGTTGTTTCTGGCTTTAAATTCAAAATCAAAAATAAACACACAAATGCATTCGATCACGAATGATTTTTCTTTCACAATAAAAAACAACAATTTATTCCTTCTAAACAAAATGCAGATGACTGTAGATATGCCACACAACTGGACAAAAGCCATAGAAATATGAAGATGCATATTCTCACATTAGCAGAAAGTTAATTGATCTGTATAAAACTGATCATATTTGCACAAAAATGCAAATACACATATAGATCTAGGAAAATATGTGCAGTGTGTGCGGGCTGTAAGTGATATTTGTCACATTCTATAGTAGCACTGAAAGTATTTACTGTAACGGGCTGAACAACAGATCTGAGGTTTTTGCTTCAAATTGTGGGTGTTCATTATATATGTATTATATATCATTAGGGGGGTTACGGTACAGCAAAAATTTCGGTTCGGTACGTTTTTGATACAGGGGTCTTCGGTTCGATACATTTTCCGTCATTTTTGCATTGATTTGACAGCATCATGTTATGTTATTTCTGCCCTCTCTACAACGATATATTAAAATTTATTTAGAGTGTCACGTTTTTGTGTTTGTTGTACATATCTCTTTTATTGTGTCAGGGCTCGTGACTGCGACTGAATTACGGTCGCATGTGCCTGAGAATTTCGGTTGTGCGACTGTTTTTGAGATTACGATCACACGGTGCGCCAATAAAAAAATGAGCGAAAATTAATACGTGCGCCTAGAATAATGGCTGCAGAAGTAACTCGTCAGCTGAAAATAAACAAGCTCCACGCCCCGCTGACTGAAGCGGAAAATCTAGTCCCCGCCCCCTCGCGTGCGCATCTCTGCGGATGGTCCAACACTGCATGACTTCGATGCACTGCCAGCGGTCAGGAAGTACCTACACTCTGGCACCAGGTCAAGGAGACTTGACTTCAGGCGTGGTGTAGACCACAGTGACTAAGGGCCTTTAGGCCATGAAATAAAAAAGTTGGTTGTTGCAAATAATGGTGTGATTCGTCTTTCTTCTCCAAGAACCAACTAAAGTATATACCACACATTGACAATTGTTTTGCACCTGTGTCAATGTAAGCTTTTTCTTTCATACTCTATTCAAATACTTTATTCTAGGTTGTTAACATTGCTTAAATACATATAGGAATATTACTTGGTATGGCCAAGAGTTTTGCTTGTTCTCCAAATTTTTTATATAATAGTGGTGCGCCTAGATTTTAGCCTGTGCTCCTAACTTTTTAGGGTTAGGAGCACAGTGCTCCTAGGTCAAAAAGTTAATTTTGAGCCCTGTGTGTTGTTTTTTATGTTTTATTATCTTTGCTTGCATCTTTCTTTTTTTTTTCAGTTGTATTCTGCTGTTGTGCCCTTCTGCTTTGTCTGTCAAAGCACTTTGTAAACTCAATTTTTAAAAGTGCTATATAAATAAAGTTATTATTACTTCCACCAAGGAGGTTATGTTTTCATCAGGGTTTGCCTGTTTGTTTGTTTGTTTGTCTGTTAGCAAGATAACTCAAAAAGTTATAGATGGATTTTCATGAAATTTTCAAGAAATGTTGATACTGACACAAGGAACAAATGATTAAATTTTGGTGGTGATTGGGGGGGGGGCTGATCTGCCTTGGTGGACATCTGCGCTCTCTGAGTGCTTTTCTAGTTATTATTTTCGGTACATTTTTGATACAGTGACGGAGACCAGTGAAGGGGGGGTGCGCTCCGTAACTACTGAAAACCAAAAGTTAAACTTAACACACTTCAAACGTCTGACCTGGCGTCTGTGTCTTATACTCTCCATTGTCATGTTTACCCCCCTTATTGGCACCCCAGCTTCAGAATAAAGTGTTTTTTTTTTCTTTTTTTTTGGTGGCGCCGCTGCAGAATAAAACCCTGCACATGGATTCTGCTTGCGGCCACCATGCTCATACTGTGTGCATTCCAGTTCATGGTTCATGTGGAAACTTAAAGCGAGTGTTTGTGTTCTTCAAATAGGCTACATGTATTCGTACAGTACAAACGAGTCCACCGTTACACCCCTACATATCATAGTTCATTATACAGTCTTATAGCAGAGAGCGTGTTTTGATGGTTGCAGTACATTTGTGAAGACTTTCCGAAAAGTGGATGTAATATTGAGAGAAGTGTGAAAACAGTTGTAAATAAATAACCGTAAATTCAGTTCGCTGCATCCATTATCCTGAGTCATAATCTGTTCATGTACATGTTTGTGAGGTCAATAAAATGTCTGTATTAGGTGCGTGGACTGTAACGCTCTCATAGTGGGATACATACTCTAATGATAAACATGCAGTAAATCGGATGTTCTACTCTAGGACTACATGGTATGTGGTTTACAACAACAACAGAAGTGTCATTTTTAGCTTCGTTGACTGAGAAAACAACAAATGATCCATCCTATCCACAGCATTTTGGACAATATTAATAGGAATTCTCCTTTGTTATCCATTCATCTTTAGTGAGTTTTACACCCTTTCAAACATGCACATTTTAAACCAAACATCTAAAGAATCTTTATTTATTACAAGTCACTGTGATATTGTCTTTAATTGTTTTACACTGCTTTTAAACTGCTTACATCTCATGACTTTTATTCTGATTGTATTTTTTATACTTGTACTCTGAGAGACCTCTGCATAATAATTCCTATGTACTTGAATGTGTACAAATGGTAAACAAAACTACCTTATCTTATCTTATCTTAGGATGTGCTGTCTTTCCTGTCAGTAAAATACCATCAACTACAAGTGTGTTTTACCTACTGTATATATTTGCACTTTTACAAATTACCACTTGTGAATAGATGGTATCAAGGCTGAAAACCAGCATAAGCTTGAAGCTAAAATCTGAATCCTCTGCAGCAGATCCAGTGATCCATGTCTTTGAGCTGTACGTTGTGTGAGAGTGCGTTTGCTCTAATTGTACAGATTTCTCCTGGTGCTAAACTGTGACGGAGGCATTTGTGCTAATTGGATTTTACATCATGTAAACAGCTTATAGTTCACACAGTCTATTGATGTCCTGAACATTGTCACTGTCAGGTGAAAACCTCTTGCGTCCAAAACCGTTATTTTTCCGGAAACTGGAAAAATGATGTATATTGTAAATAAATGAATGGAGATAAGAAATGTAGTCACAAGCTGTTTTCAACACTTTTCATTGGTTAAATATTTCTAAAACTGTCAGGCCAATGTGAAGATTCACCAATAGAATCGTATTATGACAAAAAACAAAAATGGACTTCTGCCCAACAGCGATAATATATAAGATAAGATATGACTTTATTTATCCCACTGTGGAGAAATTTGACGGTAAACAGCTGCAACATACAGCAAGAAAGTGCAGAAAAAAAGACAGGTAGAAAAACCACAAACAAGTGAAATATGAAGTACAGAGAAAAAAATAAGAAATTTGGTATTTATATAAATATAGAATTAGAACTAAAAATGAAATACTATTTAAGTATTTACATTGTGGTTGCACATGCACATGGTGTGATATGTCTTTTTCAAGTAGACATGGTATTGAAATGTGTGAAAGTGAAGTGAAACCTGTAATAACTTTCACACCCTGTAGGTAAAAAGAAAAAAAAAGTGAACTATAATGTGTGCTCGCAATTAGTGAGGATGAAAGCGGAGCCGTTTTAAGGCTGACGTGACCCCTCTTTCTGACCGAGGACACCGTGCCATGTCTCTCCGTCGTCCTGGTTCCCAGCTGAAAGCAGGCCAGTCTCAAGGGGGGGGAAGGATTTTTGTGGGCAGAAGTGGCGGCGGGTTTTTGAGTACGGCCTAAGACATGTCAGCCTTGTTATTACCTTCCTCTACACAGTGAGGTCAGAGCGCCGTGGCCACCAGACACATGACGACAAACGCACAGACGCGGGATCACCGAAGTCTGCCGGCGCAGCACTTCTCCTTGAACCCAGCGGCTAAACATGCAGTCGGCCTGACCGTGGGTACGCAGTCAGCAAAACGCCATCAATAGCGAGTCTCCGCAAAATATCATTATGGCTTGTAAGATGAGAAGGGGAAAGGAGGATGTTTGTTGTATCTTTTTTGGTAAGTACAGACTTCATGTGTGGTCTGGGTTTATCAGACTCTGGCTACATCTGCCAACTTAGTCCAGGATCCTTCAACTTCACCCTTTATTTCATTTATCTAAACCTAAAAAGAAAAGAAAATTAAATAAAAGCGATAGGAAGTGAAGCTCTGACTGCGACTGGGCCAAAGTGTGGGGTTCCTCCGTCTCTAGTTAAATCTAAAAGGTGTAGTTACTTGCATCATGCACGCTTCACATGCATGCACCCCTACACTTAGTGGTGGAGTAAAGAGGAACTTTCTCATGCTTTGATATTTACATGTGTCTAATTAAACTTCATGGCCTCTTCTCACACATTCAGAGGGTGTTACTGACTGCATTAAGAGTATGAGACCCAGTCTGCTCATGTCCTGTAATAAGAGGAAAGGTTACTGTTCTGACGCAATATTTTTAATGGGAACATCGTTCTTTAGAATGCCTCTCACAGGGTGGAGGGATAGTTGCACCACAGGCCAACAGCAAATGTGTGTTTCTGAGTGCTTCAATACATATGTTCAAATGAAAGGCTACAATAATAAGCGGATTAGTGGACAACAACAGATAAAAGTTACATATCGTTAGCCTCATTGCATAATCGCCTAAGTCATATTTTTGGCCAAACTGTGATAAAATGCGTAAAATGAATCAGCCGTGTTAAAAAAGTAAAGTTATGCACAAATATATCACAATTTGGCCAAAAATATCACTTAGGTAATTATGCTATAAGGCTAACAATATAGAGCTAATCCTATTATTTAAATCCTTTCTCGTCTTTTTCAGGTTGTCTTAACAGTTATGACATGACCCCACCAAAAAACATCCGCCTGCTCCCACGTTTACTGTTGTTTTGAAACAGCAGATGAAGTTTGACATAGTTTTAACTAAAATGCCCACACATCTAAGACAGCACTGATGTATGCTGGGACTGGGTATACTGTGTTCACTGCAAAACAATGAGTTTAAAATCATCGATCTGTGCCACAGGAAATTTGCAAAAATGGAGCCATGATATAATGAAAATCCAAAGTATGACAAAGTATACAAAAAAATGACAGTGCTGATTTAAATTGGTATAAAATGATCATTTTCATGTAGGAATGGAAACACTAGCAACAACCTGTTTGTTACTAGGGCTTTCCTGGACTCAGAATTTTGTAATTTTAAGTTTTGCTGGTTCTGTACGAAACATCAGGTAACCCGGGTATCTATGGGTTTGAGGAAACCAAATTTATGAGTTTTAAAGGTATTTTTCAAGGCGTGTTTGGTCAAATTTAAGACCCTACATTTACGAAAATACCAATACAACGGGTCTCAGTTATTGAACCGGTCTTAACCACATTCAATCCAGATAACGCTGTGCCCATTTCTCCGTGACTCATGTTTCTGCTACTGACGTTCAAGCTGCTAAAGCTCGTACCTGAACTCCTCCACCCATGAATGACCGTTGGAGGCTCCACTCATTCCTGTCTCTGTTATGTTTAAATGCTAAACACTAATTACACATTTTCTAAGGATAATATAGTAATATCATCTATTATGTCTGTGGGATTTTTAAGACCATTGTGTCAGATTTAAGGACTAATCATCAATTTTAAGGATGATTAAGGCCTTAATTTAAGACTTTTTAAGAATCTGCAGACACCCTTTAATCTCAACCTGAATAACATGTGGAACTCCTTAAGATATATCTGTGTATTTTGTGACATTATCTCAATTTTTTCCTGTTACATCGACTAACTAAAAAACACAAACTGCAAGTTCAATCAGCAAAAAAAGGCAAAATCGGAATTCGTGAAGTCACAGCAACCTTAACCTTTGTTCTTTGGCCAAAAAACTCTGTTCCATTAAGCCTTGAACCATGTACATCCACTGTGAATACATAAACCAACTGACTAATGAACAGATCAAGTGAAAAACCATGTAGAGATGCATAGACTGTCTGGAAAATTATCATGGGAGTGAAAATATCTTTCTACACGACATGGGTTTGAATTCCAGGAGCAGGGTTTCTATTCAAGGGCATCTATCCTCTGTTATTTCATCATATCAATAAAAACTGATCCCAAAGAGAATCAATTAAGGATCAAACTAATAAGTACAATCAATAGGTAATCAGTACTTTCTCTTGTTGACAACTGCATTTTCAGGTAGATACTTAAATTTCATACTAAACTGTAGTGACTTCTTCCTGACTTGCAAAACTTTATTTCCATTATGTTAAACTTCACAAAAGTGCGTGAATATTCAGTTCCAAATGTCCTTCAGAGGTTACAAAACCTGACAGTTTGTACATATTTTTATCTTTTAGCGTATGACCTCACTATGCAAAGTGACTCCACACCTGCCTTTGTCTTTGACTATGACTTAATGCCCTCGCTCTAATTTGAGCATCTGTTCATTTATGGCAAAAACACAAAAGGAAGGAAGGAAAAGATTATATGATTCAGCTGCCAAATTAACCTTCGAAAATGGCAAGCATTCTTACACTCCCAAAACCGCCCCAATTATATGTATCATATATTTCAATTAACTTGGGTTTGAGCTTGTTGTTTCCGAGTGGGCAGCGTAATGTCCATACGACTTAATGATGCTTTATTGACTATCAAAGGAAATGTGGAAATGCTGGAAAATATGACTGCAACTCTTAAAGTCATACAGTCTGAATCCAACAGCCTGCTGTTAAACCATGTCATCCGTCATTACAGTTGGGTTTTAACTTCAGCCTTAAAGATGAGGCGAATCTACTGTGAATAACCCTTATATTTTGCTGCTATTTTCCTAAACTTATCATGTGCAACAGTTCACTTTGTTATTACTGTATTTACAGACATGCCTGCTGAAAAACAAAAGTAAAAAAGCTCTTTCAGTGAGAGATTTAAAGTAAGATTAGATGCAAAGTCCAAAGTAGGGCAATTAGGGTAAAGAAACTGCCTTTTATGTACTTTATATTCTTATTGTACACACATAAAAAACAAGTATTCACATTGATCAGTCTGGACTTCTGCTGGAGTACTGAATGTGTGGATTTCACTTCGACTTTCTCAATACCAGGCTGACTAATTCAGAAGACTGTTTTCTTAGACTTTCAATTCAATCAAATTTCTACAGCACAATATCACAAAAAAACAGATTCATCTCAAAGGGTTTTACAATCTGTACAAATATACACCATCAGCTGTCCTTAAAACCCCATAAAACAAATCTTTTAGAGCAGTCAAAGTCATTTTAATTCAGGGGCTACATACAGTCCAATACAATCTCATGCGGGTCAGACCAATAAAATAACAGTGAAAAAAGTAAAACTACATGATGAAAATGTGTGCATCTACAAACTATCCTTTAAAAAATGTGAATAACATAAACATCCTCAAAGTTCTTGAGAAAAACAGGTGCAATTTTAACATCATTATGCCTCCAATATTATACCTTTACACTAAAACAAAGAGGAAAGATTTGGGGTTATAATTATTAGGAGGTTAGTATGATCATCTGTTACTAGTCCAACCCACTTAATACAAAAGTAGAGCATTATGTGGCCCCTAAACGAAAATGACTGATTGTTCATATTTTCAGTGTACCGTAATTTTCGGACTATAAGCTGCTACTTTTTTCACTCTTTGAACCCTGCGGCTTAAACGATGATGCAGCTAATTCATGTTTATGCCTCCGTATGGGACTATCATCATTGGGTTTCGAAAGGATGGATTGCTGCATGATGAAGAGGACAGCACAAGCTCCGAATTTGTTAAAACTGTGTGACGAAGTAATTCTGAGGCTGTTCAATTCCGACTCTAGACACTGAAGAAGATGACTTGAGAGGTTTTGGTGCACAGGAGGAAGATGAAGATAGCAATCAATGACTTTTCTGGTAGGCTACTGTATTTTTTATTTTCTTAACCAGCCGTGTTACAGGCACTGTTTGGATAAAAGCATTTATTTAATTAAAAGTTTAAAAAAATCTTTCTGTGTAACATCTTTCTGTATAAATATCTTATGTTACAATGTGGACACCTGCGGCTTATAGACAAGTGTGGCCTATATGTGTACAAAATGTATTTTCTTTTTAAATTCAGTGGGTGCGGCTTATATTCAGGTGCGCTCAATAGTCCGGAAATTACGGTAATTTGCACATTTCACAAATTCATCCCATGGGCCAGACTGGACTCTTTGGCAGACCGGTTTTGGCCCCCGGGCTGCATGTTTGATACCCCTGTTTTAGCGAGGAAAAAAACATAAAACAGAGTGGAAACCTCAGGAAGAGCCACTGCTCCTTCTTCAATGATGAACAAACAGTGCAATAGGTGGTGTTTGTTCAATCTTCATCTTAATCTCCTCTTCACTAGAACTTAAATGGAAGGGCCTGTATTTTACAAGCTGTGGTGTAATGACACATCCTCAAAGAAAATGCTCATTTATAAGTTCTTTCCTCACGTAAGACAGCTGAGCCACACACTGTCAAAGGCGCTCTGGTTAATGTAAGACTGAGATGTAATTATGTAACTGTACCTGTGTGAAACACTGTGTTTTCACCAAAAATAGGATATTTTCTAACCGGTTTGTCAACTTGCCATTGTTTCCTCACATTAAGACATGGGAAAACTTCATTTCATGTTGCTGTGGTGCGCTGGTGGTGCACATATAATCACAGGACAACTGTGATTATACAGCGCGCGCTACACATCTGTGTAAGTTTGTGGTCAGCAAGTTTCATTCAGTCACATGGGGGGAAAAACATTAGCTTGTCTCTCGCTGTCATAGGAATTAAAGCCAGTGAATCTCCCAGCAGTAGTATACTTACGATACCTGCAACTAAGAATTACTGTGATTAACTTGGAGGCAGAGCGCCAAGGGCAGTCTGATGAGCAGTTGCTTACTTGTTTGTTCAAACAGTAGGAATTTTCTGCACCGCAAAAGGACGCTCAATAATCCTGTTTTCCCTCTGATCGTTTTTACAGTAAACGCTGCTGCCTTACTGCCCCCTCCGGCCAAAACCGTATGACTATGAATTGTTTAAATTCCTGCTGTGGAGAGCGGACAGATGAGCAACCCTGCACCATAAACACTGCACTAAATCCAGGATGGCAGGGAAATAACTAAACACCACAAACTATTTAGACTATTCAGACAACCCCAGCTTGACTCTTCTCCCCACAGCTGCACTTGAGTTTTATCTCATTTTTCCTTTGCTCCTGCAAGTAACAAACACATTATGTACACATGCAGGTTGTGTGTGGAAGTGTGTGGGATGTACCTGAATGCCTGAGGTGGTAAAGTACGGGATTTCAAACTTGACACTGATTGGCGGCTTCCCCTCCTTGTCTTCGGCTTCTACGCTGGGCAGGCCAAAGTGAGCTCGCATCAAATACTCTTTACCCCCCTGTAACGAGTCAGGACACAATGAAAAACATGAGTTTGAAAGCAGAACTTCATCAGCTATAGTAACAAATCTCTGATATTCTAAGAAGTTAGTGGCTTCAGAGAAAAAAAAAAACTGCAAATTTTTAAATGGCCGTAACAGAAATCAACTGTATTTGTATTAAATATATTTTAAAAACTTTTTAAATGAGTGATATTTTGCTTTTATAAATGGAATTATGCATTTTAAAATATTCCCCTGTGATCCAATGCTATGTTTGGGTCTGAATACTTCATTAATTCAACTCCACAGGTCCATCTTCAACCCTATTTCTGAGTAATGACACCAGAAAGGTCATTTTGAGCACTGACCCTTTAAATGCAAATGATCCACTTCTTGCCCCACCCCCTCCAGGTTGTTGGCTGTGCTGCTCTGTCCCATTCAACCAACAGCTGAACATTTTAGGTAACTGGCTCAAAGTCTGGACATATTTTCAGTATGGACTGCAACCGCTGCTGCTGACAAACAATTATGTCGTACTCTGAGAAATGTTCGTCGGAAGTCTTGACCTTATAAGTGCAAATGTCGTGACGTAACTAGTTATAGACGTAACAAATTAACAAAAGGGTTGTAGAAATCCACTTGATTTTCACCAAAATAAATATAAAGATAGCTTTTGCAGCACCTGGAGGGTTCAAATTCAAACTATATGAACTATTAGGGTCCAAATACACAAATAAATGAACCAAAGACCAATAAAAGTGGGTTTAGCAAAACATGACCCCTTTAATTGGTTTTAAGTATTTTCAATGTGTATTTTGCTGAGCAGAGATGATTGAAGAGCTTGTATTTGTCTTATTCAGAAACATGATTTAACACTTTCAGTGCCATGGGCCGATTAAATCGGCTCTACGAAAACAACCTGTAAAGTGCCACGGGCCGATCAGATCGGCTTTGGAGAACACGCCACATTTGTGTACAAACAAACAATCCACCCCCATTTCTTTCTCACATTTCGATGACGTTCTTTCTGTGTCCCCCTTTTGAGACCAAGCAGACGGGAATTTGAGGTCACGCGACCGAATAATATTTTTATATCTTTTTAATGTTTCTTATTCTCCGGTGTTTCATCAGAGGGAGCCCTCCATGCCGGGGGGCGGCTGTGGACTCCGGGGGCTGTGGCGGCGCCTCTCTCACTGGGGTCCGCTCCTTTCTGGTGGGTGGGGGTCCCAGTTGGCCCTCTCCCACTAGTTGGGATGCGGGGCTGTGTTGCTGGTGCCTGGTCGCCGGGGTCGGCGGCTGCATCCTGGTGCGGATGGCTCCCAGAGACAGCGCCTCCTAAATTGATGTTTTACTTTTACTTGTACATTTTTGTTCTGGTCTACCCGTGCTCAGTCAGTCTTCTTAAGTATGTGTGAGCTTGTGGGTTTGCATGTATATGTGGGTTTGCATGTATATGTGTGTGCGGGTGAGTGGGTGGGTGTGGGTGGGGGGCGGTACTGATTTTTAAACTGATATGTAAAGCACTTTGTGCTACAGTTTTTAATGTATGAAAAGTGCTATATAAATAAAGATTATTATTATTATTATTATTATTATATTATTATTATTATTATTATTATTATAAATTATGCAAATTACGATCAATAATGAATCGGCTGCGTCCGGTGCGTTTTGGATCTAATCAGCAATCGGTCGGATGTTACCGAGCGGTTTCCTGCAGGATTCTTCAAATATTATGAAAACGACGCGAAATACTGAAAAACGGCCAAATTCTGTGGCACTTTTAAGGCTTATTATCCCCTTAACTGTCTGGCACTTAAAGAGTTAAAAACATCTAGTGGTTAATCCGATATATTCCACAACAGACTAAACAGTGCTGTAACTTTTAATTTACACCGTGTAGTTCTACATTATACTTGTTACCAGTTATTTGTTTTAATTTAATTTCAGCTTAAACACATTTGATTTTTTTGATGTATTAAATGGGATAATGTACATGTTGTGAGTTATTACGATAAAACAAATCTCAATGAGAACATACAGGACACTGACATGAAGCTGAAAACACAACATGTAGTAGTGTTTACTGCTAGTTTTCAAATAGTACATCCTATTTACCTCAACTGCAAAGGGAACCTTTCATCTTTTAACACATATATTTCTAATTTCACTTATTTCAGAATACATTACATAATAGTTTTCAATCTAAAATGAATTCTCTCTATTCATTGAACATTTCTAATGTCTTTTTCCACTAGCTTTTCTTAAAGTTCTTAGATATTTATGTTCATAGTGCTGATTCATTGTACACAGTATTCTGATGAAATGTACAGCCACAACTGCTCAGTCATTCTAACTTCAGTTTTTGTTGACATTGCCTTAAACAATCACTTTCAGTTTGTGTAAAATGCGCATCAAAAAAATATATCACCTCTATTTTAATTACATAATTTCCTAATAGCAGGTTTAACATTCTATAGATGCATCTTAGGAGTAAATATGTGTGATTTTGATGCGTTTTCACCCATTAATAACAAACAAAAATGCAAAACTATGTCTGTGCAATGTCAAAGAGCAGCGCAATCCACACTGTTGGCCTGAATAATCCTAAGATATTACTTAAAAAAACAGCCTATACATCCTCATGAGTGATGAATTGTGCTCACGGGGAAAGACTTGATTGACCAGACGATCTCACTGTTCTCAGGCACCCACTTCACGCTGCCCACTGTGGTCTTGAATTTGGGTGAGTCAGCATCCGTTGGCACAGGAATGTGAATCTCCACGTTGTTGGCTGTAGAACGCCTTTTGAACTGACTCTTCGCCTGAGACGGGAAACAAGTATGTCAAGTTTAGCGTGATATTCAGCCAAAACAAGAATATAAAAAACAAATAAAGCTTAGTACATGTGTCAAATAAGCGGGGTGTAGGGTGCGGTTTTATAACTGAATAAGAACGTTACTAAAACTATTACAGAGTTACCATCATGAACATACCGTACTCTCTTTGTTAATGTACCTCATAAAACAACTATGTGCGCAGTTATGACAATAACAGTGATGCACCAAACGGAGGAGTGACCAACCTTGATCATGTACTCAATGCGGCTGTGGGAATGTTTCTCAATGACTGATTCAATCCAGATCAAGGGCTTTACCTGAAACAGAAACAAAACTGTATTACGCACAAGTTTGTATTAGACATGAGACAGTCACCACCTAGTGGACAGTACATGTTACTACAACAACATCATCATAATGGGAGTTGATGAGTAAGGGATGGGTTTCCATGCTGTTCAGACCTGGCATTTACATGTGTTTTTGTGATCTAATCTGATACGACAGCTGTAAGAGCAGACATTCATACCTGGTATTAGAAAGAGCCTCCACATGTGAAAACTGAAGGTCTGATGTCATTCTTCTGCTCTATAGGCTAAGAGTCCTAAAGGTCCTTTCACACGTCTTACACCGTGAATATAAACTTTCATTCTCAGGGAAGTGTTTCAGAGCAAGTAAATCCAAAAACAATTGGTTTAGCTTTTACTTTTTCCCCACTTACATCGGTGTCATCTGTGTTTACTCTCCGTTGACACTGAGATTAGATTCCAGTGGTGTATCATAATTACATATCGTTAGTCTCATAACTATATTGACACGTTAAATTTAGGTGTTTCTTTTCTAACAGGGGTCTGGGATACAAAACAATAATGACAAATGTCACAAAATAGTTTTATATTGTGATAAATATCATTGCATTGGTTAGTTTGGTTTAAATTGTTATCTTTGCTTCCAAAATGCCTCAGAGATGATTTTTACTCAATTCCTCTCAATATTAATTCGACAACATTTTTATCCATGACTATCATTTTAAATGTCCTACCTCTAAATTTCTAAACATATTTTTTGTGCTCCGAGTATAAATAATAATTTTCTACCACAACTAGCCATCTATTTTCTTCACATCTCACTGAGGAAGAAAAAAATCTCCTATTAAATCTAAAAAGGAAATATTGATGTTTATAAACTATATGGACAAAAATATTGGAACACATCGTGGCTACAGCAGTCAGATGTCCTGTTCATGCTGATTTGACATATAAACAGCAATATTAATAATAAATATGATATTTATCACAATAAAAACTATATTATGACATTTATAAATTATTGTTTTATATCCCAGACCCCTGTTAGAAAAGAAATACCTGAATTCAACACGTCCTAATACTTTTGTCCATATAGTGTGTAACTTAGGCAATTATGCTATGAGGCTAACAACTTGCATTTACAGTCGCGGCTGTTCAGTACGATCACCTAAGACAAATACCCCAATTGGGAAAATAAAACATATCTTCATCTAAAATGACTTCACCTATAGCCTATAGGTATTTTCACACCTCAAAGTCTATACCAAGGTACATGTTTTTCCCCTGTTATGCACATTTATTCTGGGTAGTTTTGTTTTCCACTCCAGTTGGAGATGCAGGTCACCACATCCTGGCATCATCATTTATGGTGCACTATGTCCTGTATTAACAGATGTGTGTCTGATGTTGGTATGTTGTTAATTTGACTCATTTTTAATTTCATCTGAGTTCCATTTGATATTCTCCTTTAAATGTTTGTATTCATACTGTTTAAAGCAGTGGTTTCCAACCTTTTTTGGCTTGCGACCCCATTTTAACAAAGCAAATTTCTGGCGAACCCAGACATTCAAAACGGAGACAATTTTTTGGCAAAAATTAATTAGTTTTTGATCATGTAATAGTTTGCTGTACTATGTTGCAAATAAATATTAATTTTAGACACATTTAGTCTATATAATGTATATTATTGTGGACGGAGGCAGAAAAGCTAGGTGTAGATTACTGCACAAAGGGAGAATTTTTATTTTCCTTGGTCAGGATATGTACAGTCAGTCCAGCTTGGATTTACAAGGCTGACAATTAATACTGAACAAACAAGAACTCAAACTATGAATTGTGAAAGAGCTGCAGCATCTGAAACCAACTACAATGAACATTTGAAAGATAAACGGAACCACAGTGCTGCAGTTTCAGCTTCAGAGTTTGTCATGTCTTTAATATATTGGGATTGTCTTTCTCAACTCACCATATGTTTATTATTCTTTTTTTTTCTACATTTTTATCAATTACTAGAAATTTCAGGTGACCCCAAGTGAGGTCCTGACCCCAAGGTTGAAAAACACTGGTTTAAAGAATGGGATCAGATGCAGCCAAGTCCATCTCCAAACCTTGTATTACAGCTGTCTTACTGGAATCACACTGTACATGTTAATGCCAGATCTGAAGAGTGCCTACAACATGCAGTTAAACAGATCCTGAGAGTTTCAGAGGGACTTTCCAACAAAGATACAGAAAATGCACCAGCCGCAACCATGTCATTTAGCCTAATTTAGCCATAATCTACAATATTTACATTTATTACCTTGGTGTTTTCCCATTTAAAACTTAATTCTCCAATTTTCTAGTTTTTAAGCTTAAAAATAAGGCAACTGTCACAATTAAATTGAAAAGAGACTTTTCTCAATAAACATTTGTGTACTGGTTGCTCATAACTTCAAGTAGGAGGACATGTGAATGTAGTGAGTGAATTTTAGGGTAGTACTACACACTTCCTTTCTCTTAGACTTACTGGCAACCTTGTTGTGCAACAGCTATTGGGAATTTAATCCAAGTTTAAACTTTCTTAACCTAATGTACTTGCTGCTAGTTTCCTACAGTTTGCTGGTGTGTAAGATTTTTGTATTTTTTTTTTATCTTTGCTTTGAAGCTCCCCAAATTACTCATTCCTCCAGATTTTCCACATTGTTTCATTATGTTTTTGGTATCTTAACAGTCCTTGTTGAGACATGAACAAACTATCATCATATTAGTGCATAGTAGAGGCAGAAGCCACAGATGGGAATTTCATAAACTGTCACCTGATGATTGATGCTCTGTCTCAGATTTATTGTTTAACTGCTTTGACTTGGATGTTCAACAATGCAAGTCAGTTTATTTACATATTCATTACTTTGATTCAGATGTTTAATTTAACAGCTAATAAAAATAGTCCTTTCCTTTCCTGGCAGCGTCACTTTTTTTTCCCTGACAAAATAGTTTCTCATCTTTTTCCCCACTCCAAACTATCCAAATCTTTAATCAGCATTTAAAAACTAAACTAAAAACTAACAGTTTTGATTAAAATAGCAAAAAAGTGTACAAAAAATTGGACTGTGCCAAAGCAGGGCAAGTGTTCCCAGTTCAATCTTATGAAGACAACAAAACAAAAGAATAATAGTGACATTCTGTGCATAGGTATTATACACCAGGCACACTGAAGAGTTTACTTAAACACTTTATGGGACAAGTGAATAAACATACCCCCTCCTGGTCGAACAACACTTTGCCCCTCCTGTTTACCAATACCCTCCTACCCAGGGATTAATTTTGAGTCTTAACTTTCAATCTTTTTAAAAACTTTTCAAAAATGTGTAAAAAAAAAAAATTAAAATTTCAAGAAGGGGACATGTAAAAAAAACATGTGTGAAATTAGAAAAAAAAACTGAGTGAATGATTGTCCAAAAAAATTGGTTGGACAAATTGACTGAGCGGAAATTTTTTAAAAAGTAATTTGAAAAAAGCCAAAATTGAAATTCAGCCATCAAACTGTGCACTGCACCTCTCCTAGTGGTGAAGAACATGTGTGTCCAATTTGAAAAGTCAGGTGAATAGTGTGCTAGGAATGGGATGGACAAAAATCTCGGATGGATGGACTTCCTGGTGTTACTATAAGCTGTTTCTCAGCCTGAATTTATGGGTTCATAGAACATAAGCACCGAAATATTTTAATATTTGTGTATAATTATGGATAAACGATACCAACAGTGCCTTGTAAAGCTGTCATTATTAATGTTGTTGTTAAATGTAACCTTTTGAAAAGGGCAGTATATAAGGTCTCTCTAGGGAAAGTGATTGTCCAGTTGTTTATCTGGTGAACTACGTCAGAAAACGTAACTGGAATCAGCAGTAATGGAGGTGTTTGGGGTTTAAAGAAGTACTAAACACTAAGAGTTTTTTTGAGTTGCAAACTGAAGTACATGATGAAACTCAGCAAGGCTACTGAACACACCTTCATATAGGGGGAAAAAAAGGATTTTAGAATTTTAGAGGTGAAAATGGCTCAACCAACCATTTCCTGTTTTAAAGTCCTTCTGAGCCGACCCATTCTGACATGAAATCAACTCTACATTATCAGATTATAAAACAAACAGTTATTAGCGTAATCACAGGTGTTCACTCGCACTTCAATCTGTAAAACTATGGTAATTTTCCAATAGGAAACTAAAGCCTATATGTTGCTCTATCCTTTCCTGAACCACTGACAATGCAATTCACACCTTTTACCACTGCCTCAGTTTGCTGTTTGATTCTTTGTAACTGAACTAATGTATAAAAGGCAACAAACACATAACACAGTAACAAATTAACGGAGGCAGCTACAGAATCACTGTCTGTCTGTCAAGTCTGGCCGGTTTGAAGAGCTTCAGTGCTCCATTTCCCTGTGGGAAATGACTGTATGATGACGAAGTAAAGCAGGGAAAACATTCTCAACAGAGTCCACACTTAGTGACAATGATTTATGTATAAGAGCATTTTGGCAGTGCAGCAGCAAAACAACCCAAACGGTGCAGAATCCTCAGGTGGTTGTGGTCCTCTGTCCCTGAACTACTCCTGTCTCACACATCCCCACCTCCCCTTTAGACCCCCTCTATCCTCTTCCCCACTGTGTAGCACTTTTCAAAAATCATGCAGTGGGTGATTTTTCCATTTTTAAGCCGTGGTCCACATTAATACAGATATTTTGTAAAAAATATGTCCTTTCATCCACATTGGAAATGTATTTCACGTGTCTCAAACACAGCATTTTTAAAAACTATGTTATATGCATATATGTGGTTGTGTAAAAAAGAGTGTGAAACCACTGCTGTTTTTCACTAACTCATACGTGTTGAGCCCAACATGTTGGTGTTAAACAGTAACTCCACTTTGTCATCTGTCCACACCTACGCTCTAGTGACGTGCGGTCAGAGGAGGTGGAGCCTAACTGTCATCATGTAAAGAAAAACAAAACAAATAATGATCAAATAAAATAAATGTTGATATTTGTCTGCTGATCTGTACTATAAACTTATTTTCCATGTGATTCCAATAATATGATGATTTAAATTATTTAAAATTGCAGAATTTCTGCATTACCCGTTCAAATATGGTGCGGCAGCAGCGAGCTGAGCCTCACCTTGGATCGTGTTATTCTTCACAAACTGTGCTCCATCCCATGCAATTATAGTGTACAGGGGTTGGACAAAATAATGGAAACACCTTCACCTCAAGATGATAATGCCCCAATCCATACAGCTAGAATTGTTAAAGAATGGCATGAGGAACATTCTAATGAAGTTGAGCATCTGGTATGGCCGACACAGTCCCCAGACCTCAACATTATTGAGCATTTATGGTCAGTTTTAGAGATTCAAGTAAGACGTCAATTTCCACCGCCATCGTCTCTAAAAGAGTTGGAGGGTATTCTAACTGAAGAATGGCTTAAAATTCCTTTGGAAACAATTCACAAGTTGTATGAATCAATACCTCAGAGAAGTGAGGCTGTAATTGCCGCAAAAGGCGGACCTACACCATATTAAATTATATTTTGTTGATTTTTTAAGGTGTTTCCATTATTTTGTCCAACCCCTGTATTTCTGTCTCTCTGTATCTCTCCAATAAAATGGTTTCAAATACTTTGATTGTATGCCCTGACTTTCCATAGTCTGGATAATGTATATGTATGTGTAACTTGTTCAGTCTCGCAGATCAATTATAAAATCACATAAAAGAGGCACTGGGGGAGGCAGCCAGTACTCCTGCCTCATGGCAGAGGGCGCTCCTGAGCATACAGGTTCTTCTTGCTACTGCGCAAACTACAAGTCAAGTGCAGCGTTTTGTTTATTTTTCCTTCTCTCTAAGTGCCAAATAACTGGCTATTGGTTTTTACTGACTAATTTATTGCTGACTGACTTGTTTGAGTATCTGTAATTGAGTAAAAGAATATGAGATATCAGAAGAGACTGAGTGCACATCCAGGCTAAGCCTCTGATCGGGGGTCAGTCCCATTAGGGAGGTTGTGCAGTTCTGGTGGTTCCTGTGCACAGTACTCACATGAGTGTTGAGGCGGTATGACATGAGTTCAAACTCTCCATCAGGAGGGATGAAGGAGATTGTGCGATCGTTCTCGAAGCGAGATAAACGCACACACTGGTGAAACTTGACATCCTCCAGCTCTACAGATTTACTCTTTCCACCTGCATAAAAACACACAATAGAGAACGTTTAGATCAAATGCATGACATGAAAAAGAATACTGTGAAACACATTTCCAGACAGTGTGTGAGATGCAGACAGTTGCCAATACTATGAGTCAAAGTCGACACAGCCAATATATGGTTCTGTCAACAGGTTTAATGAGACTGACAACCACAACTGTGCATAAGAGGTGTCACGACTGTAGCCGTCACCTCCTTTTGTCAAAGTGATCAGACTCCAGTTATGAGTAGGTATTACTGATCACAACCATGGACTGGACTAGAGCCACACATTTCTCACCATAAGAACAAACTGTAATCCTAAACGTATGTGAGGAATTTAAGACTATAACACAGGCCAAAAGCAACACCGCTACTGAACCAAGACGGAAAACCAACTGCAGACTGTGTGAATGTGTAGTAATACATCTGACTTTGATTATTATTGTTTACTCTGATTCAATTAATGGTTTGCATTGACGTATTCTTATGAAGTACAAAGCTATTTTAATAACCTGAAACTTCAACACTGACAAAAAGCCTGGAAGCAAGAGAACAAACACATAACACGAGCCAAGGTTTTAATGCTTTTATCAGTCTATTTTTTAGGATTATGATGAGGTGAGAGATAGTTCCCTCAGCTGAGATTTCTCATATGGATGAAAAACAGCTTAGATCAAGGGTGTCAAACATGCGGGATGTGGACCAAAGCCAGCCCGTAAAGGGTCCAATCATGGGATGGCCCATGGGATGAATCTTTTAAAAAAAATGCAAATAATCTACACAACCATGAACAACCTTAAATTTCCTTAAAAAATAAGTGAATTTTTAACAATACTATGACTGGTACTAATAGTTTTGTGCATTTGTAGATCCGAAATGATCTACAAAGTTGTAATGCACATGTGTAAATGAGAAGCTGAGACATATTGTTAAAAGTGCACTTTGACTTTTTCCACAAAAACAAAAATATTTAGTTATTATTTATAGGTTATTATGATATTATTTTAATGGTCTGGCCTGTTTCAGATTAAATTGGGCTGTATGTGGACACTGAACTAAAATGAGTTTGACACCCCTGGTTTAGATGCTCTACAAAACCTCTGAGAGATCTTCCCACTCTCATGATCAATAAATGCATTCCAAGTGATTCTAAACACGGAGGCAGACATCTCACTGTAGACGTCTAGTTAGATCTTAATATTGATGATTATTGATGAACTTGATCATTCCTTGCAAACTGTTTATTTCATGTCTCTTTGACTTAAAATTGCTACCAAATACTCAAGTATTAATATATACATATTAGAGTTTTAAAGTATTAACTGAATTGGTTGTGACTGGTCAGTGAGTTCAGTCCTGGATGTTGTACGTAGCACCCTCTCATGTGTACACTGAATGCCGCTCACACTGAGCCATTGGGAGCTGTGGCCCCGGTATGTCTGACAACTCCTGCTACCAGGCGCCACTAAGAACAAAACAGGAAGTCAGGATGGTACTAGTCCTTAAAATAAAAAGAGACACTGTCAATTCCTGGTTTTGATTAGTTATCTTGAACATGACCTGTTCTGGAGGAGGTTATGTGTGCATCATAAGTTGACATGGCAACCATCGTAAGGAGGCTGTGGTTTGCCGATGCCAAAAGACTCAACAAGCTGATCTGTAACACCAGTAGCATTATGGGGATGGAGCTGGACTCTCTGATGGGGGTGTTGTCCAAGATCAGGACAATACTGGACAACTCCACTCATCCACTCCATGACATACTGGTCAGTCACAGGAGCATGTTCAGAGACAGACTGATGCCACCCAAATGCACCACTGAAGCACACAGGAAATCATTCCTGCCTGTGGCCATCAGACTGTTTAATTCCTCATTAAAACCTCATAATTATAATTACACACAACAATATTTTTGCACACTTATTTATCTACATATATTTTAATTATCATATTGATATCATATTGATATAAGATAATATAATATCTGTCTAGTACATATTGTACAAATTACTGCTCTGTGTTTAATACAGAGAGAGAGAGAGAGAGAGAGAGAGCTATATATGTATGTCAGTTAAAATTTACTTAGGGGGTCAAATGAGTGGACATTTTTGTAAAAAAAAAAAAAAGTTGTAACAAATGGATAGAACTGTGAACTGTGTTGAAATAATGCTAATACATTTGTGCACAGACTACTGATATTATTTGACAGTGGAAGCTATATTTTCAGAAATATTGGATTTTGAATAGCACGTGTATGTGAAAACTTTTGCTGGTGGACGGACGTGACATTACCCATGATGATCTGGTCAGTACCAGTACTTTATTAGTAATAAACTTACATACTTACTATTGCTAATTCTCCTCTTATTCATAAATGTTAGTATTGTGGATCTAAAACAATAACATCTTCACAAAAACACTAAATGTGTCAGTGGACGGATGTGACATGGTTGTTACGGATCCCATCATACTGATGCTCGGCAGCCATGTCACCGTTTCCACAAATGATCCCTGTGCAAAAACTAGTATAATTATTTACTGGACAGTTTATCATCATACTAAAGAGTAAATAACAATATAGAAATGCTATTCTTTCATAAAAATGCTTATTATTAGGAAACTGCTGATTTGAGAAGTGGCGTGTGACATTCTTAATGTATGTATTGGCGTAACATAAGCAGGATGGATCAGCACCATATTCCATATTGCAACCTGACAAAATAAAACATGTGATATGTAGTATATAGTCTTGTAAGAAAAACTGGGGAATCTAAAAGAATAGAATATTTGTTTTTCAGGTAAATTCAGTCAAAATATAACTTGGCCATTTGTGACATGAAAATATAGAATTAATTGTGATGAAATTGGACATTTTTGACCTGAAAACATAGTTCATATGACCATCAACATGTTGCAACAGAACTGAAATCCTGTCAATTTGCATAACTTGCATTTACCAACACAAAGTTCCTTTAGGGATTCACTTATATTGATTTCTTATGCACAAAGACATAAAGAAGATCTCTAATAAATTTTAGCCGATGTATAATTTTCCTGCTACTTTACTTGCTTGGAGCAACTGTAACACACAATAATTTCCCCTGGGATTAATAAAGTATTTTGATTCTGAAAAACTGAACCACCATTGTGACACTGAAAATGTGCACTGCAAAAATCACTGATAAGATTTCTTTAAATAAGATTTTCAAGATCTATTGTCTAAAAATAAGTTCTTATATCTCACTGAAAAGTTACACTTTAGGTGATTATGTCTTATTTTAAGTGTGATGAGATATTTTGACTAGAAATGAGAAATATACACTTGTTAAGATTTTGATTTTTTTCCAGTGTGACCACAAACCCTTTAATCCAGCTTCAGAGTATAGCCGTAAATGACAAAAAAATTGACCAACTCAAGAGGGTTGTCCTGTGACTTTGTGCAGTTGTGTGTTCGTGGAGAAAAACTCACGTCCAGTATTTTCAAACAGAACCTTGTCGTTGAGGCCCAGTCGTAACTCGGGCATACCAGACAGGAAGACACGCATCTTAATGGACCCAACAATCTCACTGCGAAGAACATTACCATTGGCACTAACCTGGAAAAAAAAACACAGGGACCGACAGAGTCATCAGAGAAAGTTAGCCTTTAAAAGCAAACACAGCATGAGTTAGCGCTACTCTCTGAGTGTGTTGTGACGCAGGCAGGGAGGAAGTTTACTGCTGCTTCTTAAGAAACACATCTAAAACAAGCAGTTCCTACCAAAAGGTTGACTGATTCAATGACGTCCAGGAAGACCTCATTCTTCCTGTACTTGATGCCCTCTGACCTCCAGGAGACGGCGTTGGTGACTGTGGCAGGGGGACGGGGGGCGCCGGTGTCGAGCTTGTGTCCCTCCTGGGTGATGTATCTGTGATGAAAACATAAACACAGTGGAAGAGAAAGGGGAAATTACCCGTCTGTAATTCAGAGTTTCCAGAAAATCATGACAGAAGAACACAGATTGATGATTACTGAAAGGAGGGTAGTGTGACTTATTACTGTACTCGAAGAAGCACAAGGGGAAATCCACAGTTTGATTACTACACGTCTAGCTGTAACCACAGCACTGTAAGGTTAAACGGTCACTTACAGTTGTTGATGGTGAGGACAGTAATCTGTTTTTGACACCTCGGATATATGGAAATGAAACGCCAATAGCACAAAGGTGTGAAAATAAGACAACAGAAGAGACTGATTTAGTTAGTCATAACAATTCCTGTACATGTGGAAGGAGCTGCTTCAGTGAGGTTTGATTCACTGATTCCTCTGATAATGTTTTAGCACTGAAACAAATAGTTATTCATTCATTCAAGTGAATCATAAATCTTCATAAAAGACTTATATCACCCTGTACATCACAAAACTACTGAACAGTTTCTTTTCTAGAGTTATAGTCACACTGAACTCTGCCCTGAAAGCCCAAAAGGTGAAATTACAACAATGTGCAATAATATTTATTTATCTGTTTTCTTTTAAGTCATTAACTTAAAAATGCAAGTTTTTTTTAACATAACTCTCAAATCAATTGTGCTTTGTGTTAAATGTTGTGTGTGTATATATGTATGTATGTATATATGTAGGCTTTTTAAGAGTCTTTTTGGAGGTGTATCCAAATTTCATTGTATAGAAATACAATGACAATAAAGTCTTTAATCTTATCTGAAAAAATAATGATTTTTACCTTTTTTTGTAGTTTATCAGGTTTTGATACAAATAACACAAATGTTACAACAGCATCACTGTGCACTACACAGATGTTTTGTTGTTTTTTGTTGGACAAACAAAAAATAGCTTAATTCAGAAATGGTACACCAAATAAATTAAATTGGTGCATGAAACATTTTACCACTGAGGGCATTCATCAGTGCTTTTGTTCTTCCCGTTTGTTGTTAGACATCAAACGAGATCAGAATTAAAACAAGCCTCCTGCTATTTAACATCAACAACTTGCCTATTTTTGTTGTCATTGTTTTGTCTCATAGTCATATTTTTCACAATCTATTTTTTTTAACTGTTATTAACAAACTTGTCTTGTAAAAAACTTCATGACCCTGCTCTGTGAAAAGTCCAATATCCACTAACTCTACTTACAAAGCTTAAGCCAGTGCATACAAAGGCTACTTCATAAAAATTCAAATGAAAAAAAAAGGTTTTTATAATATTCTATTGATATTGAAATGTTACTAAACTCTAAACCTGTTTTTTGAGCTGTAAACACAATCATATGAGTGAAATGTAATGAAATCAATGCTAGTAATCCTGCGTATAAACATAATCTAATACGAAAAGTCTGCATTTTGTGAGTGAAAACAGCTCAACTTGCTCCTTCTTGTTCAAAATATTTCTGAGCCTAAAGATGGCGATTACACATCATAAATATCACTGCCTCAATAGGTTCATTTGTCAGTTGGCAAAAAACTGCAGAAGTGAAGAAAAGAAGTGTATTTTCTATCAGGGAACTCTGGTAAGTTTAAGAGCACTTGGGTGTAAGAACCCTAACTAAACCTTTCAACTGAATCAGACTTTTAATATTTTAACGCAATGCTTTTGCCCTTGTATTGGTTTTTGAGGAATTTCTTTATATCCATTAATAAATGCCAAATATGTGTGTTCAATTAAAAATCAAACGAAATTCATAAACACACTCATGTGGGTAAGAACCAGACTATGCGGTCTGCATGATTCATGTGTCCTACACAAGACTCTTATTTTCCATTTACGCATGAGGCCCAGCGTGCCAATCTGAGCTTCCAGAAAACAGATTAGCAATGTTTGTTACATCATTTTTTTGTGATATCTAAGAGACAGCAGTGACAAACAATCTGAGCTGAGTCAATAATAACTGTAAAGGCCTCACTACTTTAATTAGAGACTGACTGTGACTACGCACTCTTGCAAAATCTTGCTGTCAGTGGTTTGGGGGTAGCCAAAATCCATGAGCTCATCCATCAGCTCGTATATGATGACAAAGTTGTCCCTGATGCTCTCCTCCTCCAATTCTTTGAAATACTCTGAGAAAACCTGAAAAATTAGGAAGAAAAATTAACAAACAGAATTTCAGACTTAGGAACTACATCTGTCAGCATTGACTTTGTGACAGTAAAATCCTACCTGAACAATTTTGTACAAAAAGGAGAAGACCAGAGAAACGCTTGCATTTTTCTTAGATGTTGCAACCACTGAGGCAGATAAATGTTAAGAAAAACATGCACAAAGTGAAAAAGAACAAGAAAAAACTATAACAGCAAATTGTTAGACCTGCTTATGAAAAAGAATATTGAGCAAAGACAAATAAGGATACAGTAAAGGTTATTGTGTTTGATCCACATAAAACGAACTCCCCCATGGGCAAGGATTGGTGACAGTGTCCCTTCCTCCTCCTTGTCCATCAAAAGGGTCATGAAATGCTCAATCTCTGACATGTCCACATCTCCACGGTAATTTCGGCACACCAGCACCTGAAAGAAACAATTGGTGAATATGAACAGCCAGCTGGATCTGTGCCACTTCATTTTATTAATCACTGCAGTTGTGCTGCAACACTGAAGACCCTTGAGGATAAATAATACTACTACCATTTTCAAGTGATGATGGCTATGTCAACAAGTAACCAATAGAAATAAAATCTGTTTTAACTTCACAGTTGAGTTCATCAAAATTGGACTGGATATTGAGCAATAACGCTTTACAAATGGGTTTAATTATGGTTTTAGTTAGGGCTGGGTGACATGGTGAAAAAAAAGGAAGTTTTTCCTATCCTGAATAAAATGCAAAAAACAAACAAACAAAAAACCAACAGATGACTAAATGGTGGTTTTAGGCTATTCTTCATGGTCAGATTTATCAAACACTCACCAAAACATTGGAACGTGTCACAAATCTAAAGTAGAATATTCTAAATTATTATTATATTTGTCAAAAACAATAGAGTAAAATCAAATATTTATTATGTTATCATTACTATTTTACTGTCCAGTTCTCTACATATTACATTATATATTTTGTTTTGATCACCAATATGTTATCGGCTAGAATTTAGTTAGGGGGTCAAATGAGTGGCCATTTTTGTCAAAAAAAAAAAAAAAAAAGGTGTAAGAAATGCATAGAACTGTGTTGAAATAATGCTAATAAATTTGTGCACAGACTACTGATATTATTTGTCAGTGGAAACTATATTTTCAGAAATATTGGATTTTGAATATGGTATAATAGGGTTAGGGTTAACATGGTATAATAACCCTAACCCCTGGTGCGGGGGGGCATTGAAATTAATAAATTCAGTATAGAACAGAATATAGCATAGAGTATAAAATAATAACACAGAATAGAAGAAAATAAATTAGAATAGAACTCTTAAAACAGCATTAGAAAGAGCATAAATAACTGGTGGACGGACGTGACATTACCCATGATGATCTGGTCAGTACCAGTACTTTATTAGTAATAAACTTATATACTTACTATTGCTAATTAGCATCTTATTCATAAATGTTAGTATTGTGGATCTAAAACAATAACAGCTGACACAAAAACACTAAATGTGGCAGTGGACGGATGTGACATGGTTGTTACAGATCCCATCATACTGATGCTCGGCAGCCATGTCACAGTTTCCACAAATGATGCCTGTGCAAAAACTAGGATCATAATTATTTATTGTATAGTTTATCATCATACTAAAGAGTAAATAACACTATAGAATTGTTATTTCTTTATTAAAATGCTTATTATTAGAAAACTGTTGATTTAAAAAGTGACGTGTGACATTCTTAACGTATGTACTGGCGTAACATAAACAGGATGGATCAGCACCATACTCCATATTGCCACCTGTAAAAATAAAACATGTGATATGTAGTATTTAATCTTGTAAGAAAAACTGGGGAATCTAAAAGAATAGAATATTTGTTTTTCAGGTAAATCCAGTTCAAATATAACTTGGCCATTTGTGATATGAAAATTTAGCATTAATTGTGATGAAGTTGGACATTTTTGACACAGTTCATGTGACCATCAACACTGTGCAACAGAACTGAAATCCTGTAAATTTGCATAACTCGCATTTACCAACACAAAGTTCCTTTGGGGATTCACTTATATTGATTTCTTATGCACAAAGACATAAATACGACTTCTAAGCAAATTTTAGCTGTTATGCATGTATGTTTAGAATGTGAGTTAACATATCTAACGTATCCATCTATTTCGTTTCCAATTATTGCAATAGCTGACAAATATTTTAATAGTACTATGAAGCATAACAGGTGCTTTGTCACTGATGCTGTAGTGTCAGACACCATCATCTAATATCTGATAGATGGGGGAAAAAAACCCCAAAAACATCTGTTGAAGTAGTCCTTCTTAAATCTATTATATTTGGGCCGAGTGTATCACGGGAGATACAACTCAAACAAGTTATAGATGTTTGATCTCAGCTGTAAAAGTTCTTGCCAGTCAGAAAGGACACGTAGAATAGCGGTGATTTGAGCAGGTGTTGGTTCTAATCCCTGCTGATCTGGGAACAAACAGCTGTTAACCCGTATTTCTTTCTTAATGTTGCGTTTGCTAACATTCTAATCATTTTACCCACTTTTGGCCCGACTAAGGATGAGTTACCGGGGTATATTTGGAGCCAAAAACTCAATGCTACACATTAACCTCGATAGGCTACTGTTAATACCTTCCTGAGGGCCGAGCCACATCATAATCTGTCAATGAAGAATGCGCTAGCTAGGCTACTAGCTAGGCTAACGTTAGCTTAGCAGCACAGCAGCAGTACCGTTATCTTACCTTTCCTTTTAAATCCAAGACATAAACAGCACTTGCTGACATCTTGAACTAATGTATACGAGCTTAGGAAAGCTCGTCCTAGCAACTACTATTAACAGTGCTGAATAATATCAATCTCTGGGCTAAAATCTAAGAACACACTTTCATTCATAATACTGAAATGAAATAAATAGGAAAGAGACCCTTCCCTTATTTAACTGCATTGAGCTGTCGGAAGAGCGCCACCTGCTGAACCGGAGGAACCAGTAAACACAAGGCGCAGGCATTTATTTTTATTAACCTCCTAAGACCCACTGTCACAACTTTATACAAAAAAAAAACAAAAAAAAAAACAACTGTCCACCACAAAGGACATTCCATAAACATTTAAAAACTGCATCTGAAAAAACTGTTGCATCATGATGTTTCCAATATAGGCACGTATTTAAGAAAAACAAAAAAGCTTTTACTTTGCCAACATTTCCTCAGTCTTAGGAGGTTAAATACTTAAATAACCAAGAATTAAAAAAAAAAAAAAAAAAAGAATTATAATGAGAAATGAAAGTTTTGACCAAGATAAGCAAGTAAGAGAAAGATATGAGGAGGAGAGAGCTACTTACGCACAGTATTTCTGTATGAGGAGCAGATACAACAAAGTTTAAGGCCTAAAAATACCTATCCCAGCAAATGATAATTAGTATTAGATTTATCAATAGATAATTACATCACTACAGATTATAGCCACAATTCCTCAGATTACTATTTTCTTTCTTAAATTCTATATATTTGGTACAAGGATATAATATAAAGGTACAGTTTATAAACCAGTAAAACATTAACCCTCCATAATATGCATTGTTATATTAATGAGGAAAAAAAATTTGTGATGTTTTTCCTACTTAGTCGGACACTTCAATTTGCACTTTCTGTACATATCACAATGTAAAACCCACTGTAAATAATATATACATAAACATATATCTTTAAATAGACCGGATCCACACATCTACTCACTGTATAAAAACTCCAATTTGCACTATGTACATATTACTTTATAAATCCACTGTATTTCTCAACCCATTGCTGTCCTTGTCTCTAGTCGAATGTTTGTCTATATTATGCCCAGGTCCACATGTTGTCTGGGTTCATGTCCGGGTATGTTGCGAACAATGTAAATACCGAAACCATATTTATATTTATTTATTAACAGAGATATTTAAACATTTGACATTTTCATGCAAAAAAAGGAAGCACATTTATCTAAAAGGTTCATTTGTTTGACCAAAATTTTAAACAATTTGATGTATGGCATATTTAATATTTAATTATAAAAACAAAATTTCATATGTTGCTCTTAAGCAAAATTGTGCCGTCATGGAAGACAAATATAACCAAATCATTAAGTGATCATAAAAAAACATAAACAATTATATTTCAAGGTAAAACATTAAAAAACCACCATAACCTCATCCAGCTCTGCTCCTGATTCTTCCAAGTGTGTACATATACACATAAGGACTTGCTTGTACAGAAACACTTAAAAAAATGGCTTTCACACATGAATGCACCTCACTGATTATGAGTCAAGGAAGTTCAATTACTTTCAACAGAAAAACACAGGCAGGCATCACATTTTAAGTACTGCACTGACAATCTGATTTTCTGTCACTGAGGTACTTCTGTCATCCTCATCTTCAAGTCCACTCTCACCCTCCCCCTGCTGGATCACAACTATATAACATCAGGTTTCATCTTCACTGAATCATATCGTGTGGACATAGATACGTACATTTGTGAATTATTCTTTTAAATGGCCTATAAATTCTTATTCAAACGCTTGTTATGGAAAACATTATTTAGATAATTCTAATGACTTTTCTTACAAATAAAATACACTTGCACTCCTCTCTAGTTTGCATGATATGATCTTATGTGATTCCATTATAATACAGTGTTGCTTGAGGCAATGTGCAGGTTTTTGTCATTTACTATGATAAATTTGATAATATGTTAAGTAATGTTTTTTCTTTCGTACTTCTTCACTTACTAATAAGGGAAAATTAGATTTTTGCTGGTGACTGAATGAAAAATTTGTTAAAAATGCACTTTTCATGAGAAAAAAAGCCTGATATACACAAAAGTGCACATTGTTTGCACTATCGCTGGTCAGTAATTTATATGAGGCCTTCGTCCCTGAGATAGATGTTAGAACCAGTGACACAAGACTTGGGCCCAAATGCACAACCAACAGACAGGAATAAAGTTAAAGAGTGTTTATTAAACACGGACAAAATTAACAGTTCACAAAAAGGTTTCGTTAAGGAGTCTTCGCAGGTCAGACTGTGTGAATTCGTCACGGCGTCCGAGACCAGCAAGGGAAACTCTCTGCCCGGGTCGGGAGCACACGAGGGTAACCCGACTAGGAGGAAACAGGAGAGTCAGGGGACAGACCAGGTCATACACAGAGGATCCAGAAAACAGGCAACAGTACATGGGGATAAAGCAAAGCACTAACCGTGAGTCCAGGCAAAAGTCGAAAACCAGTGAGGCAGAATCAGGCAGAGGTACAGACAGGGATCAGGCAGGCTCAGAAGACGAGGAACAAACCGGGTCAGGAACGAACAGACAGGCAGGCAGACGAACAGGTTCAGAGAATCGCTGGTAAGTGTACACAACACAAGGAAGGAATACGAACTGGCACAGGACAGGGGAAAACACAGGGCTTATATACACAGAAGGGAGGGAAGACAATGAGACACAGGTGGAACAAATCAGGGCGGAGACAGGTAATCAACACAGGTGAAACAATCAGGGAGAGGAAGCAAAGACACCAGACATGACACAAGAGGAGGATTAACAAAATAAAAAAGGAAATGACACACAAGACAGACAAAACATACAAGAGTCCAAGTACTGATATGACAATAGAATTGACACAAAATAACTCATTTTATTAAAAAAACTGAAATAGGCTACACTGCATAGAAACAACATGTTAAGATAGTATAGAAGCATATTGTATGGAGCCACGGAAGGGACATGAAGAAAAAAAAAACAACTATTGCATTTTAACGGTAAAGTATAGTGTTGTAACACAATAGTTTTGCGTTATAACACGAAAAACTATTGCTGTTATAGTATCTATTTGAGGTCATCAGAATGTGACTCAGAAATATTTCTTCATTGTGAGTAACTCCTTCAGCAAGTTGTAATTAATTTCTTTGTAAATAAGGCCAGTAAAAAAAGTTGGGCAATACATTTATGTCACAAAATATATTTTCACCTCTATTCCATGTAATGACCGTCTGATGTGAATGTTTCTACATGACATAGGACACACAGGACACCATGCATAGGTCAGAGAAATCACCCTAACCGTTGAAAAATTAAAAAAAAAAAAAAACCCCAAAGAGAAGCACTTATGTAGAAAAGAATCATCAGTGCTTTGATTTGAAGTGATCTTAGATTGATTCCAATACATGAATGATTTCAGTCACATGTACATCTTCCAATACAAACCGTAGCATCTGTCAGATTAATTACTACACAAACATGACTATTATAGGAAAATATAAAAAGATCTCAAAAGTTTGGGAATTCAGTGGCCAACAACACTACCCCAACTAGTAGCACTTACTACAGTAAAAGTCAAGTCAGTACTTCTACTGGGGTAATGCTGATGACAAATGACTGGATTTGGAAAATAGCCCTTCCTCCTCAAACATAATGTATAGACAACTGTTGTACTCTTTTTTGTCTGATGTGAATGTTTCTACATGACATAGGACTCACAGGACACCATGCATAGATGAGAGAAATCACCCCAACTGTTGAGGAATTTTAAAGACAAAGATAACCCCAAAGAGAAGCACTTATGTAGAAAAGAATAATCAGTGCTTCGATTTGAAGTGATCTTAGATTGATTCCAATACATGAATGATTTCAGTCACATGTACATCTTCCAGTAAAACCAGTAGCATCTGTCAGATGAATTATTACACAAAAATGACTATTCCAGAGGATATAAAAAGGTGTAAAAGGTTGGGACTTCAGTGACCAACATCACTACCCAAACTACTAGCACTTACTGCAGTAAAACTCAATGTAATGCTTCTGCTAGGGTAATGTTCATGAGCAATTCCTGTATTTTAATAGAAACATAGCCCAAATTACTGAAGTTCAAAATCACACACCAGTTTATGACTCTTTAACCTCTTGTAGCATGATATGGTGAGAAGTTCACATCCAAAACAACCCCAAAGAGAAGCACTTGTATAGGGAACAGTCATCAGTGCTTTGGTTTAAGGTGATCTGAGATTGATTCAAATACATTCTAAATATTACGATTAAATCAGATGTGTCCGTCATTTCAAACTACCCCAACAGGAAGCACTTACTCAGTGAAATAAACAAGTCAATGCTCAGGTTAGGGTAATATTAATGACTTCAGGTATATTTCTACAGTGTTCTCGATAAAAGAGTAATAATTGTGCATGTCATACACAGAAGAAAAATCCACAAGTTTGATTTTTACGTGAGACCAAAAAAAGGAAGCTTTGGAAGTTCAGTGGCCAAAAACACTACCCCAACTAGTAGCACTTACTGCAGTAAAAGTCAAGTCAGTACTTCTACTAGGGTAATACTGAAAGCAAATGTCGGGATTTGGAAAATGGCCCTTCCTCCTCAAGTGATAAAGTCACACACATGTATACAATTGTTGTACTTGTCTGTGTGATTAAAACTCACATCCAAGACAACCCAGAAGGAAAGCACTTATGTAGGAAAAAGTCATCAGTGCTTCGATTTGAGGTGATCTGAGATTGATTCCAATGCATGAATGATTTCAGTCACATGCACGTCTTCCAATACAACCAGGAGCGTTTTTCAGATGAATTATTAAACAAACATGACTATTCCAGAAGTTATAAAAAGCTCTCAAAAGTTTGGGAATTCAGTGGCCAACAACACTACCCCAACTAGTAACACTTACTGCAGTAAAAGAAAAGTCAGTACTTCTACTAGGGTAATGCTGATGACAAATGACTGGATTTGGCTCTTCTTTCTCAAGTGAAAAATCACAAATATATACAACTGTTGTACCTGTTTGAAAAGAAAACTCACATCCAAGACAACCCCAAAAGGAAGCACTTGTGTAGGAAACAGTCATCAGTGCTTCAATTTGAGGTGATCTGAGATTGATTCAAATACATTCTAAATATTGTGATTAAACCAGATGTGTCCGTCATTTCAAACTACCCCAACAAGAAGCACTTACTCAGTGAAATAAAAAAAGTCAATGCTCAGGTTAGGGTAACAATAATGACTTAGGGGATATATCTACAGTGTTACAGTTAGTCTACAAGAGTAATAGTTGTGCGTCTGATACACAGAAGAATCCACAAGTTTGATTTTTCCAGAGGATGAAAATAGGGAGGTTTTAGGCATTCAGTCACCAGCAACATTTACCCAAACACTCGCACTTACCAACTTAATACTTCTGCTAGGGTAGGGTTCATGAGAAATTCCTGTATTTCAATCGAAACATAGCCCAGATTACTGAAGTTCAAAAATCACACACCAGTTTATGACTCTTTAACCTCTTGTAGCATGACATGGTGAAAAGTTCACGACCAAAACAACCCCAAAGACAAGCACTTATGTAGGAAACAGTCATCAGTGCTTCGATTTGAGGTGATCTGGGAATGATGACCCACCCTTCCTCCTCAAGTGAAGTCACACACACATACAGTATATACAACTGCGGTACTTGTTTTGTGTGATGAAAACTCACATCCAAGACAACCCCAAAGAAAAGCACTTATGGTAGAAACAGTCATCAGTGCTTCGATTTAAGGTGATCTGAGATTGATTCAAATACATTCTAAATACTGCGATTAAACCAGATGTGTCCATCATTTCAAACTACCCCAACAAGAAGCACTTACTCAGTGAAATAAAAAAGTCAATGCTCAAGTTAGGGTAATATTAATGACTTAGGGGAAATTTCTACAGTGGTCTCTAGAAAAGAGTGATAATCGTGCGCCTGATACACAGTAGAAGAATCCACAAGTTTGATTTTTACAGAAGAAAAAAACAGGGAAACTTAGGCAGTTCAGTGGCCAACAACACTACCCCAACTAGTAGCACTTACTGCAGTAAAAGTCAAGTCCGTACTTCTACTAGGGTAATGCTGATGACAAATGAATGGATTTGGGAAATGGCCCTTCCTCCTCAAGTGAAAAATCACACACACATATATATATAACTGTTGTACTTGTTTTTGATGAAAACTCACGTTCAAGACAACCCCAAAGAGAAGCACTTGTGTAGGAAACAGTCATCAGTGCTTCGATTTGAGGTGATCTGAGATTGATTCCAATGCATGAATGATTTCAGTCACATGCACGTCTTCCAATACAACCAGGAGCGTTTTTCAGATGAATTATTAAACAAACATGACTATTCCAGAAGTTATAAAAAGCTCTCAAAAGTTTGGCAAATCGGTGCCCAACAACACTACCCCAACTAGTAGCACTTACTGCAGTAAAAGTCAAGTCAGTACTTCTACTAGGGTAATGCTGATGACAAATGACTGGATTTGGAAAATGGTCCTTCCCCCTCAAGTGAGAAATCACACACATATATACAATTGTTGTACTTGTTTTTGATGAAAACTCACATCCAAGACAACTCCAAAGAGAAGCACTTATGTAGGAAAGAATCATCAGTGCTTCGATTTGAAGTGATCTGGGAATGATTTCTCCCACATGTATGTCTTCCACAACAACCAGGAGCATGTGTCAGATGAATTACTACACAAACATGACTATTCAGTGAAGTCACACACACATACAGTAAATCCAACTGTTGTACTTGTTTGTGATGAAAACTCACATCCAAGACAACCCCAAAGAGAAGCACTTGTGGACAAAACAGTCATCAGTGCTTCGATTTGAGGTGATCTGAGATTGATTCAAATACATTCTAAATATTACAATTAAACCAGATGTGTCCGTCATTTCAAACTACCCCAACAAGAAGCACTTACTCAGTGAAATAAAAAAGTCAATGCTAAAGTTAGGGTAATATTAATGACTTAGGGGAACATTTCTACAGTGGTCTCTAGAAAAGAGTAATAATTGTGAGCCTGATACACAGTAGAAGAATCCACAAGTTTGATTTTTAAAGAAGAAAAAAACAGGGAAGCTTCGGCAGTTCAGTGGCCAACAACACTACCCCAACTAGTAACACTTACTGAAGTAAAAGTCAAGTCAGTACTTCTACTAGGGTAATGCTGATGACAAATGACTGGATTTGGAAAATGGCCCTTCCTCCTCAAGTGAAAAATCACACAAATATATAGAACTGTTGTACTTGTTTTTGATAAAAACCCACATCCAAGAAAACCACAAACAGAAGCACTTATGTAGGAGACGGTCACCAGTGTGTCGATTTGAGGTGATCTGAGATTGATTCAAATACATCCTAAATATTGCGATTAAACCAGAAGTGTCCGTCATTGCAAACTAGCCCAACAAGAAGCACTTACTCAGTGTAAATTTCAAGTCAATGCTCAGGTTAGGGTAATATTAATGACTTAGGGGATATATCTACAGTGTTCCCCAGAAAAGAGTAATAATTGTGCACCTGATACACAGAAGAATCCACAAGTTTGATTTTTACAAGAGACAAAAACAGGGAAGATTAGGCAGTTCAGTGGCCAACAACACTACCCCAACTAGTAGCACTTACTGCAGTAAAAGTCAAGTCAGTACTTCTACTAGGGTAATGCTGATGACAAAATGTCTGGATTTGGAAAATGGCCCTTCCTCCTCAAGTGATAAAATCACACACATGTATAGAACTGTTGTACTAATCTGTGTGATGAAAATTCAAATCCAAGACAACCCCAAATAGAAGCACTTATGTAGAAAAAAGTCATCAGTGCTTCGATTTGAAATGATCTTAGACTGATTCCAACACATGAATGATATCAGTCACATGTACATCTTACAATACAACCTGTAGCATATATCAGATGAATTATTACACAGAAATTACTGTTTCAGAAGATATAAAAAGTTCTCAAATTCATGAATATTCAGTGGCCAACAACACTACCCCAACATGAAGCACTTACTCAGTGAAATAAACAAGACAGTGCTCAGGTTAGGGTAATATTAATGACTTAGGGCGTTTATCTACAGTGTTCTCCATACAAGAGTAATAATAGTGCATCTGATACACAGAAGAAGAATCCACAAGTTTGATTTTTCCAGAGGATTAAAAAGGTAAGGTTTTAGTCATTCAGTCACCAACAACATTTACCCAACAAGTTACACTTACTGCAGTGAAACTACACTTAATGCTTCTGCTAGGGTAATGTTCATGAGAAATTCCTGTATTTTAATAGAAACATAACCCAGATTACTGAAGTTCAAAATCACACACCAGTTTTTGACTCTTTAACCTCTTGTAGCATATGGTGAAAAGTTCACATCCAAGACAACCCCAAAGAGAAGCACTTATGTAGGAAACAGTCATCAGTGCTTCGATTGGAAGTGATCTGGGAATGATTTCAGTCACATGTACATCTTCCAATAAAACCAGGAGCATCTGTCACATTAATTACTACTAAAAATTACTTTTCCAGAAGACATAAAAAGATCTCAGAAGTTTGGGAATTCAGTTCAGTTCACTACCCCAACTAGTAGCACTTACTGCAGTAGAAGTCAAGTCAGTACTTCCACTAGGGTAATGCTGATGACAAATGACTGGATTTGGAAAATGGTTCTTCCTCCTCAAGTGAGAAATCACACACATATATAGAACTGTTGTACTTGTTTTTGATAAAAACTCACATCCTAGACAACCCCAAAGAAAAGCACTTATGGAAGAAACAGTCATCAGTGCTTTGATTTGAGGTGATCTGAGATTGATTCAAATACATTCTAAATATTGCGATTAAACCAGATGTGTCCATCATTTCAAACTACTCCAACACGAAGCACTTACTCAGTGTAAATTTCAAGTCAATGCTCAGGTTAGGGTAATATTAATGACTTAGGGGAAATTTCTACAGTGGTCTCTAGAAAAGAGTAATAATTGTGCGTCTGATACACAGTAGAAGAATCCACAAGTTGGATTTTTACAGGAGACAAAAACAGGGAAGCTTAGGCAGTTCAGTGGCCAACAACACTACCCCAACTAGTAACACTTACTGCAGTAAAAGTCAAGTCAGTACTTCTACTAGGGTAATGCTGAAGACAAATGACTGGATTTGGAAAATGGCCCTTCCTCCTCAAGTGAAAAATCACACAAATATATACAACTGTTGTACTTGTTTTTGATAAAAACTCACATCCAAGACAACCCCAAACAGAAGCACTTATGTAGGAGACGGTCACCAGTGTGTCGATTTGAGGTGATCTGAGATTGATTCATATACATTCTAAATATTGCGATTAAACCAGATGTGTCTGTCATTTCAAACTACCCCAACAAGAAGCACTTACTCAGTGAAGTAAACAAGTCAATGCTCAGGTTAGGGTAATATTAATGACTTAGGGGATATATCTACAGTTTTCTCCATAACAAGAGTAATAGTTTTGCGTCTGATACCCAGAAGAATCCACAAGTTTGATTTTTCCAGAGGATGAAAGTAGGGAGGTTTTAGTCATTCAGTTACCAACAACATTTACCCAACAAGTCTCACTTACTGCAGTAAAACTCAACTTAATACTTCTGCTAGGGTAGGGCTCATGAGAAATTCCTGTATTTCAATCGAAACATAGCCCAGATTACTGAAGTTCAAAATCACACCCCAGTTTATGATTCTTTAACCTCTTTTAGCATGACATGGTGAAAAGTTCACAACCAAAACAACCCCAAAAAGAAGCACTTATGTAGGAAACAGTCATCAGTGCTTCGATTTCAGGTGATCTGAGATTGATTCCAATGCATGAATGATTTCAGTCACATGCATGTCTTCCAATACAACCAGGAGCGTTTTTCAGATGAATTATTAAACAAACATGACTATTCCAGAAGTTACAAAAAGCTCTCAAAAGTTTGGCAAATTGGTGCCCAACAACACTACCCCAACTAGTAGCACTTACTGCAGTAAAAGCAAAGTCAGTACTTCTACTAGGGTAATGCTGATGACAAACGACTGGATTTGGCTCTTCTTTCTCAAGTGAAAAATCACACAAATATATACAAATGTTGTACTTGTTTGTAAAGAAAACTCACATCCAAGACAACCCCAAAAAGAAGCACTTGTGTAGGAAATAGTCATCAGTGCTTCGATTTGAGGTGATCTGAGATTGATTCAAATACATTCCAAATATTGCGATTAAACCAGATGTGTCCGTCATTTCAAACTACCCCAACAAGAAGCACTTACTCAGTGAAATAAAAAAGTCAATGCTGAGGTTAGGGTAATATTAATGACTTAGGGGATATATCTACAGTGTTCTCCATAACAAGAGTAATAGTTGTGCATCTGATACACAGAAGAATCCACAAGTTTGATTTTTCCAGAGGATGAAAATAGGGAGGTTTTAGTCATTCAGTCACCAAAAACATTTACCCAAAAAGTCGCACTTACTGCAGTAAAACTCAACTTAATACTTCTGCTAGGGTAGGGTTCATGAGAAATTCCTGTATTTCAATCAAAACATAGCCCAGATTACTGAAGTTCAAAATCACACACCAGTTTATGACTCTTTAACCTCTTATAGCATGACATGGTGAAAAGTTCACGACCAAAACAACCCCAAAGACAAGCACTTATGTAGGAAACAGTCATCAGTGCTTCGATTTGAGGTGATCTGGGAATGATGACCCACCCTTCCTCCTCAAGTGAAGTCACAGACACATACAGTATATACAACTGCGGTACTTGTTTTGTGTGTTGAAAACTCACATCCAAGACAACCCCAAAGAAAAGCACTTATGGAAGAAAAGGTCATCAGTGCTTCGATTTGAGGTGATCTGAGATTGATTCAAATACATTCTAAATACTGTGATTAAACCAGATGTGTCCGTCATTTCAAACTACCCCAACATGAATTACTTACTCAGTGAAATAAACAAGTCAATGCTCAGGTTAGGGTAATATTAATGACTTAGGGGAAATTTCTACAGTGGTCTCTAGAAAAGAGTAATAATTGTGCGTCTGATACACAGTAGAAGAATCCACAAGTTTGATTTTCAAAGGAGACAAAAACAGGGAAGCTTAGGCAGTTCAGTGGCCAACAACACTACCCCAACTAGTAGCACTTACTGCAGTAAAAGTCAAGTCAGTACTTCTACTAGGGTAATGCTGATGACAAATGAATGGATTTGGAAAATGGCCCTTCCTCCTCAAGTGAAAAACCACACACATTTATACAACTGTTGAACTTGTCTGTGTGATTAAAACTCACATCCAAGATAACCCCAAAGAGAAGAAATTATGTAGAAAAGAGTCATCAGTGCTTCAATTTAAAGTGATCTTAAGATTGATTACAATACATGAATGATATATGTCACCTGTAAATCTTCCAATACAACCTTTAGCATCTATCAAATTACACAAAAACTACTATTCCAGAAGATATAAAAAGGTCTCAAATTTCATGGGAATTTAGTGGCCAACAACACTACCCCAACATGAAGCACTTACTCAGTGAAATAAACAAGTCAGTGCTCAGGTTAGGGTAATATTAATGACTTAGGGAGTTTATCTACAGTGTTCTCCATACAAGAGTAATAATAGTGCATCTGATACACAGAAGAACAACCCACAAGTTTGATTTTTCCAAAGGATTAAAAAGGTAAGGTTTTAGTCATTCAGTCACCAATAACATTTACCCAACAAGTTGCACTTACTGCAGTGAAACTCAGTTTAATGCTTCTGCTAGGGTAATGTTCATGAGAAATTCCTGTATTTTAATAGAAACATAGCCCAGATTACTGAAGTTCAAAATCACACCCCAGTTTACAACTCTCTAACCTCTTGTAGCATATGGTGAAAAGTTAACATCCAAGACAACCCCAAAGAGAAGAGCTTGTGCAGGAAAGAGTCATCAGTGCTTCGATTTGAGGTGATCTGAGATTGATTCCAATGCATGAATGATTTCAGTCACATGCACTTCTTCCAATACAACCAGGAGCATTTTTCAGATGAATTATTAAACAAACATGACTATTATAGGAACATATAAAAAGATCTCAAAAGTTTGGGAATTTAGTGGCCAACAACACTACCCCAACTAGTAGCACTTACTGCAGTAAGTCAAGTCAGTACTTCTACTAGGGTAATGCTGATGACAAATGACTGGATTTGGAAAATAGCCCTTCCTCCTCAAACATAATGTATAGACAACTGTTGTACTCTTTTTTGATGAAAAACTCACATCCAAGACAACCCCAAAGAAAAGCACTTATGTGGGAAACAGTCATCAGTGCTTCGATTTGAGGTGATCTGAGATTGATTCAAATACATTCCAAATATTGCGATTAAACCAGATGTGTCCGTCATTTCAAACTACCCCAACAAGAAGCACTTACTCAGTGAAATAAACAAGTCAATGCTCAAGTTAGGGTAATATTAATGACTTGGGGGATTTATCTACAGTGTTCTCCAGACAAGAGTAATAATTGTTCATCTTGATACACAGTAGAAGAATCCACAAGTTTGATTTTTACAGGAGACAAAAACAGGGAAGCTTTGGCAGTTCAGTGCCCAACAACACTACCCCAACTAGTAGCACTTACTGCAGTAAAAGTCAAGTCAGTACTTCTACTAGGGTAATGCTGATGACAAATGAATGGATTTAGAAAATGGCCCTTCCTCCTCAAGTGATAAAATCACACACACACATATATACATCTGTTGTACTTTTTTTTGATGAAAACTCACAACCAAGACAACCCCAAACTCCTTCAGCAAGTTGCAATTACTTTCTGTTTAAATAAGGCCAATGAAAAAGTTCGGCAATTGCTTTTGCAGTCAACAATTTTCTATCAAAGTTAGTTACCTCTCTCATCCACTGGTGTTTCTGTCTGGGGTCTTCTGTGTCTCCTCTTCTCAGCAGTGTTGGTCATGGCCAAAATGTGCCGATTTTAAATGCTTGGTGGTGCTTTCATCACAAAACTCCGCCTTCTTTAATGGGGTTTCAACGATCTCCAAGATGGTCCATTCAGGTGTTTGTACTCCAACAATGGACTATCTCCTTTTCCTTTGAGTCATTCCTAGTTTAATGCAACACATTAACACCTTGCTTTCCTGTGCTCCACCCACACTGACACAATTTTAAAAGTTAGACAAAGAAACACATTTAACTGAAAACATTTGTCACAAACAATATTTTCACCTCTATTTCCATGTAATGGTTGTCTGATACAAATGTTTGTAAATGACATAGGACTCACAGGACACCATGCATAGATCAGAGAAATCACCCCAACTGTTGAGGAATTTTCAAGACAAAGATAACCCCAAAGAGAAGCACTTATGTAGAAAAGAATAATCAGTGCTTCGATTTGAAGTGATCTTAGATTGATTCCAATACATGAATGATTTCAGTCACATGTACATCTTCCAATTCAAACTGTAGCATCTGTCAGATTAATTGCTACACAAACATGACTATTATAGGAACATATAAAAAGATCTCAAAAGTTTGGGAATTCAGTGGCCAACAACACTACCCCAACTAGTAGCACTTACTGCAGTAAAAGTCAAGTCAGTACTTCTACTAGGGTAATGCTGATGACAAATGACTGGATTTGGAAAATAGCCCTTCCTCCTCAAACATAATGTATAGACAACTGTTGTACTCTTTTTTGATGAAAACTCACATCCAAGACAACCCCAAAGAAAAGCACTTATGTAGGAAACAGTCATCAGTGCTTCGATTTGAGGTGATCTGAGATTGATTCAAATACATTCTAAATATTGCGATTAAACCAGATGTGTCCGTCATTTCAAACTACCCCAACAAGAAGCACTTACTCAGTGTAAATTTCAAGTCAATGCTCAGGTTAGGGTAATATTAATGACTTAGGGGTTATATCTACAGTGTTCTCCATACAAGAGTAATAGTTGTGCATCTGCTACAAAGAAGAATCCACAAGTTTGATTTTTCCAGAGGATGGAAATAGGGAGGTTTTAGTCATTCAGTCAAAACCAACATTTACCCAACAAGTTGCACTTACCAACTTAATACTTCTGCTAGGGTAGGGTTCATGAGAAATTCCTGTATTTCAATCAAAAAATAGCCCAGATTACTGAAGTTCAAAATCATACCCCAGTTTATGATTCTTTAACCTCTTGTAGCATGATGAAAAGTTCACAACCAAAACAACCCCAAAGACAAGCACTTATGTAGGAAACAGTCATCAGTGCTTCGATTTGAGGTGATCTGGGAATGATGACCCACCCTTCCTCCTCAAGTGAAGTCACACACACATACAGTATATACAACTGCGGTACTTGTTTTGTGTGATGAAAACTCACATCCAAGACAACCCCAAAGAAAAGCACTTATGGAAGAAACAGTCATCAGTGCTTCGATTTGAGGTGATCTGAGATTGATTCAAATACATTCTAAATATTGCGATTAAACCAGATGTGTCCGTCATTTCAAACTACCCCAACAAGAAGCACTTACTCAGTGTAAATTTCAAGTCAATGCTCAGGTTAGGGTAATATTAATGACTTAGGGGATATATCTACAATTTTCTCCATACAAGAGTAATAATTGTGTGCCTGATACAATGTAGAAGAATCCACAAGTTTGATTTTTACAGGAGACAAAAACAGGGAAGCTTAGGCAGTTCAGTGGCCAACAACACTACCCCAACTAGTAGCACTTACTGCAGTAAAAGTCAAGTCAGTACTTCTACTAGGGTAATGATGATGACAAATGAATGGATTTTGAAAATGGCCCTTCCTCCTCAAGTGAAAAACCACACACATTTATACAACTGTTGAACTTGTCTGTGTGATTAAAACTCACATCCAAGATAACCCCAAAGAGAAGAAATTATGTAGAAAAGAGTCATCAGTGCTTCAATTTGAAGTGATCTTAAGATTGATTACAATACATGAATGATATATGTCATTTGTAAATCTTCCAATACAACCTGTAGCATCTATCAGATTACACAAAAACTACTATTCCAGAAGATATAAAAAGGTCTCAAATTTCATGGGAATTTAGTGGCCAACAACACTACCCCAACATGAAGCACTTACTCAGTGAAATAAACAAGTCAGTGCTCAGGTTAGGGTAATATTAATGACTTAGGGCGTTTATCTACAGTGTTCTCCATACAAGAGTAATAATAGTGCATCTGATACACAGAAGAACAACCCACAAGTTTGATTTTTCAAAAGGATTAAAAAGGTAAGGTTTTAGTCATTCAGTCACCAATAACATTTACCCAACAAGTTGCACTTACTGCAGTGAAACTCAGTTTAATGCTTCTGCTAGGGTAATGTTCATGAGAAATTCCTGTATTTTAATAGAAACATAGCCCAGATTACTGAAGTTCAAAATCACACGCCAGTTTTTGACTCTTTAACCTCTTGTAGCATATGGTGAAAAGTTAACATCCAAGACAACCCCAAAGAGAAGCACTTGTGCAGGAAAGAGTCATCAGTGCTTCGATTTGAAGTGATCTGGGAATTATTTCAGTCCAATGTACATCTTCCAATACAACCAGGAGCATGTGTCAGATTAATTACAACACAAACATGACTATTCCTGAAGATTCAAAAAGGTCTCAAAAGTTTGGCAATTCAGTGGCCAACAACACTACCCCAACTAGTAGCACTTACTGCAGTAAGAGTCAAGTCAGTACTTCTACTAGGGTGATGCTGATGACAAATGACTGGATTTGGAAAATGGCCCTTCCTCCTCAAGTGAAAAATCACACACATATATACGACTTTTGTACTTGTCTGTTTTTCTGAAAACTCACATCCAAGACAACCCCAAAAAGAAGCACTTGTGTAGGAAACAGTCATCAGTGCTTCGATTTGAGGTGATCTGAGATTGATTCAAATACATTCCAAATATTGCGATTAAACCAGATGTGTCCGTCATTTCAAACTACCCCAACAAGAAGCACTTACTCAGTGAAATAAACAAGTCAATGCTCAAGTTAGGGTAATATTACTGACTTGGGGGATTTATCTACAGTGTTCTCCAGACAAGAGTAATAATTGTTCATCTTGATACACAGTAGAAGAATCCACAAGTTTGATTTTTACAGGAGACAAAAACAGGGAAGCTTTGGCAGTTCAGTGCCCAACAACACTACCCCAACTAGTAGCACTTACTGCAGTAAAAGTCAAGTCAGTACTTCTACTAGGGTAATGCTGATGACAAATGACTGGATTTGGAAAATGGCCCTTCCACCTCAAGTGATAAAATCACACACATAATGCATATACAACTGTTGTACTTGTTTGTGTGATGAAATCTCACATCCAAGACAACCCCAAAGAGAAGCACTTATGTAGAAAAGAGTCATCAGTGCTTCGATTTGAAGTGATCTTAGACTGATTCCAATACATGAATGATATCAGTCACATGTACATCTTCCAATACAACCAGTAGCATCTATCAGATGAATTATTACACAAAAATTACTATTCCAGGAGATATAAAAAGTTCTCAAATTCATGAATATTCAGTGGCCAACAACACTACCCCAACATGAAGCACTTACTCAGTGAAATAAACAAGTCAGTGCTCAGGTTAGGGTAATATTAATGTGTGTGTGTGTAATAATCGTGCATCTGATACACAGAAGAAGAATCCACAAGTTTGATTTTTCCAGAGGATTAAAAAGGTAAGGTTTTAGTCATTCAGTCACCAATAACATTTACCCAACAAGTTGCACTTACTGAAGTAAAACTCAACTTAATGCTTCTGCTAGGGTAATGTTCAAAAGAAATTCCTGTATTTTAACAGAAACAAAGCTCAGATTACTGAAGTTCAAAATCACATGCCAGTTGTTGACACTTTAACCTCTTGTAGCGTAATATGGTGAAAAGTTCACATCCAAGACAACCCCAAAGAAAGCACTTGTGGAAGAAACAGTCATCAGTGCTTCGATTTGAGGTGGTCTGAGATTGATTCAAATACATTCTAAATATATTGCGATTAAACCAGATGTGTCTGTCATTTCAAACTACCCCAACAAGAAGCACTTACTCAATGAAATAAACAAGTCAATGCTCAGGTTAGGGTAATATTAATGACTTAGGGGAAATTTCTACAGTCTTCTCCATACAAGACTAACAATTATTCATCCAGATACACAGTAGAAGAATCCACAAATTTGATTTTTACAGGAGACAAAAACAGGGAAGCTTAGGCAGTTCAGTGGCCAACAACACTACCCCAACTAGTAGCACTTACTGCAGTAAAAGTCAAGTCAGTACTTCTACTAGGGTAATGCTGAAGACAAATGACTGAATTTGGAAAATGGCCCTTCCTCCTCAAGTGAAAAATCACACAAATACATACAACTGTTGTATTTGTTTTTGATGAAAACTCACATCCAAAACAACCCCAAAAAGAAGCACTTATGAAAACAAAACTCACCAGTGTATCTATTTGAGGTCATCAGAATGTGACTCTGAAATGTTTCTTCCTTTACAGTAACTCCTTCAGCAAGTTGCAATTACTTTCTGTTTAAATAAGGCCAATGAAAAAGTTCGGCAATTGCTTTTGCAGTCAACAATTTTCTATCAAAGTTAGTTACCTCTCTCATCCACTGGTGTTTCTGTCTGGGGTCTTCTGTGTCTCCTCTTCTCAGCAGTGTTGGTCATGGTCAAAATGTGCCCATTTTAAATGCTTGGTGGTGCTTTTATCACAAAACTCCGCCTTCTTTAATGAGGTTTCAACGATCTCCAAGATGGTCCATTCAGGTGTTTGTACTCCAGCAATGGACTATCACCTTTTCCTTTGAGTCATTCCTAGTTTAATGCAACACATTAACACCTTGCTTTCCTGTGCTTCACCCACACTGAAACAATTTTAAAAGTTAGACAAAGAAACACATTTAACTAAAAACATTTGTGTAACAAACAATATTTTTACCTCCATTTCCATGTAATGGTTGTCTGATACAAATGTTTCTAAATGACATAGGACTCACAGGACACCATGCATAGATCAGAGAAATCACCCCAACTGTTGAGGAATTTTCAAGACAAACATATCCCCAAAGAGAAGCACTCATGTAGAAAAGAATAATCAGTGCTTCGATTTGAAGTGATCTTAGATTGATTCCAATACATGAATGATTTCAGTCACATGTACATCTTCCAATACAAACCGTAGCATCTGTCAGATTAATTGCTACACAAACATGACTATTATAGGAACATATAAAAAGATCTCAAAAGTTTGGGAATTCAGTGGCCAACAACACTACCCCAACTAGTAGCACTTACTGCAGTAAAAGTCAAGTCAGTACTTCAACTAGGGTAATGCTGATGACAAATGACTGGATTTGGAAAATGGTCCTTCCCCCTCAAGTGAGAAATCACACACATATATACAATTGTTGTACTTGTTTTTGATGAAAACTCACATACAAGACAACCCCAAAGAGAAGCACTTATGTAGGAAAGAATCATCAGTGCTTCGATTTGAAGTGATCTGGGAATGATTTCTCCCACATGTATGTCTTCCACTACAACCAGGAGCATGTGTCAGATGAATTACTACACAAACATGACTATTCAGTGAAGTCACACACACATACAGTATATACAACTGTTGTACTTGTTTTGTGTGATGAAAAGTCACATCCAAGACAACCCCAAAGAGTAGCACTTATGTAGGAAAAAGTCATCAGTGCTTCGATTTGAGGTGATCTGAGATTGATTCCAATGCATGAATGATTTCAGTCACATGCACGTCTTCCAATACAACCAGGAGCGTTTTTCAGATGAATTATTAAACAAACATGACTATTCCAGAAGTTACAAAAAGCTCTCAAAAGTTTGGCAAATTGGTGCCCAACAACACTACCCCAACTGGTAGCACTTACTGCAGTAAAAGCAAATTCAGTACTTCCACTAGGGTATTGCTGATGACAAATGACTGGATTTGGCTCTTCTTTCTCAAGTGAAAAATCACACAAATATATACAACTGTTGTACTTGTTTGTAAAGAAAACTCACATCCAAGACAACCCCAAAAAGAAGCACTTGTGGAAGAAACAGTCATCAGTGCTTCGATTTGAGGTGATCTGAGATTGATTCAAATACATTCTAAATATTGCGATTAAACCAGATGTGTCCGTCATTTCAAACTACCCCAACAAGAAGCACTTACTCAGTGAAATAAAAAAGTCAATGCTCAGGTTAGGGTAATATTAATGACTTAGGGGAAATATCTACAGTGTTCTCCATAACAAGAGTAATAGTTGTGCATCTGATACACAGAAGAATCCACAAGTTTGATTTTTCCAGAGGATGAAAATAGGGAGGTTTTAGTCATTCAGTCACCAAAACATTTACACAAAAAGTCGCACTTACTGCAGTAAAACTCAACTTAATACTTCTGCTAGGGTAGGGTTCATGAGAAATTCCTGTATTTCAATCGAAACATAGCCCAGATTACTGAAGTTCAAAATCACACCCCAGTTTATGACTCTTTAACCTCTTATAGCATGACATGGTGAAAAGTTCACGACCAAAACAACCCCAAAGAGAAGCACTTATGTAGGAAACAGTCATCAGTGCTTCGATTTGAGGTGATCTGGGAATCATGACCCACCCTTCCTCCTCAAGTGAAGTCACACACACATACAGTATATACAACTGCGGTACTTGTTTTGTGTGTTGAAAACTCACATCCAAGACAACCCCAAAGAAAAGCACTTATGGAAGAAAAGGTCATCAGTGCTTCGATTTGAGGTGATCTGAGATTGATTCAAATACATTCTAAATATTGCGATTAAACCAGATGTGTCCGTCATTTCAAACTACCCCAACAAGAAGCACTTACTCAGTGTAAATTTCAAGTCAATGCTCAGGTTAGGGTAATATTAATGACTTAGGGGATATATCTACAATTTTCTCCATACAAGAGTAATAATTGTGTGCCTGATACAATGTAGAAGAATCCACAAGTTTGATTTTTACAGGAGACAAAAACAGGGAAGCTTTGGCAGTTCAGTGCCCAACAACACTACCCCAACTAGTAGCACTTACTGCAGTAAAAGTCAAGTCAGTACTTCTACTAGGGTAATGCTGATGAGAAATGAATGGATTTAGAAAATGGCCCTTCCTCCTCAAGTGATAAAATCACACACACACATATATACAACTGTTGTACTTTTTTTTGATGAAAACTCACAACCAAGACAACCCCAAACTCCTTCAGCAAGTTGCAATTACTTTCTGTTTAAATAAGGCCAATGAAAAAGTTCGGCAATTGCTTTTACAGTCAACAATTTTCTATCAAAGTTAGTTACCTCTCTCATCCACTGGTGTTTCTGTCTGGGGTCTTCTGTGTCTCCTCTTCTCAGCAGTGTTGGTCATGGTCAAAATGTGCCCATTTTAAATGCTTGGTGGTGCTTTTATCACAAAACTCCGCCTTCTTTAATGAGGTTTCAACGATCTCCAAGATGGTCCATTCAGGTGTTTGTACTCCAGCAATGGACTATCACCTTTTCCTTTGAGTCATTCCTAGTTTAATGCAACACATTAACACCTTGCTTTCCTGTGCTTCACCCACACTGAAACAATTTTAAAAGTTAGACAAAGAAACACATTTAACTAAAAACATTTGTCACAAACAATATTTTCACCTCTATTTCCATGTAATGGTTGTCTGATACAAATGTTTCTAAATGACATAGGACTCACAGGACACCATGCATAGATCAGAGAAATCACCCCAACTGTTGAGGAATTTTCAAGACAAAGATAACCCCAAAGAGAAGCACTTATGTAGAAAAGAATAATCAGTGCTTCGATTTGAAGTGATCTGAGATTGATTCAAATACATTCTAAATATTGCGATTAAACCAGATGTGTCCGTCATTTCAAACTACCCCAACAAGAAGCACTTACTCAGTGTAAATTTCAAGTCAATGCTCAGGTTAGGGTAATATTAATGACTTAGGGGATATATCTACAGTGTTCTCCATACAAGAGTAATAGTTGTGCATCTGCTACACAGAAGAATCCACAAGTTTGATTTTTCCAGAGGATGGAAATAGGGAGGTTTTAGTCATTCAGTCACAACCAACATTTACCCAACAAGTTGCACTTACCAACTTAATACTTCTGCTAGGGTAGGGTTCATGAGAAATTCCTGTATTTCAATCAAAAAATAGCCCAGATTACTGAAATTCAAAATCACACCCCAGTTTATGATTCTTTAACCTCTTGTAGCATGATGAAAAGTTCACAACCAAAACAACCCCAAAGACAAGCACTTATGTAGGAAACAGTCATCAGTGCTTCGATTTGAGGTGATCTGGGAATGATGACCCACCCTTCCTCCTCAAGTGAAGTCACACACACATACAGTATATACAACTGCGGTACTTGTTTTGTGTGTTGAAAACTCACATCCAAGACAACCCCAAAGAAAAGCACTTATGGAAGAAACAGTCATCAGTGCTTCGATTTGAGGTGATCTGAGATTGATTCAAATACGTTCTAAATATTGCGATTAAACCAGATGTGTCCATCATTTCAAACTACCCCAACAAGAAGCACTTACTCAGTGTAAATTTCAAGTCAATGCTCAGGTTAGGGTAATATTAATGACTTAGGGGAAATTTCTACAGTGGTCTCTAGAAAAGAATAATAATTGTGCGTCTGATACACAGTAGAAGAATCCACAAGTTTGATTTTCACAGGAGACAAAAACAGGGAAGCTTAGGCAGTTCAGTGGCCAACAACACTACCCCAACTAGTAGCACTTACTGCAGTAAAAGTCAAGTCAGTACTTCTACTAGGGTAATGATGATGACAAATGAATGGATTTTGAAAATGGCCCTTCCTCCTCAAGTGAAAAACCACACACATTTATACAACTGTTGAACTTGTCTGTGTGATTAAAACTCACATCCAAGATAACCCCAAAGAGAAGAAATTATGTAGAAAAGAGTCATCAGTGCTTCAATTTGAAGTGATCTTAAGATTGATTACAATACATGAATGATATATGTCATTTGTAAATCTTCCAATACAACCTGTAGCATCTATCAGATTACACAAAAACTACTATTCCAGAAGATATAAAAGGTCTCAAATTTCATGGGAATTTAGTGGCCAACAACACTACCCCAACATGAAGCACTTACTCAGTGAAATAAACAAGTCAGTGCTCAGGTTAGGGTAATATTAATGACTTAGGGCGTTTATCTACAGTGTTCTCCATACAAGAGTAATAATAGTGCATCTGATACACAGAAGAACAACCCACAAGTTTGATTTTTCCAAAGGATTAAAAAGGTAAGGTTTTAGTCATTCAGTCACCAATAACATTTACCCAACAAGTTGCACTTACTGCAGTGAAACTCAGTTTAATGCTTCTGCTAGGGTAATGTTCATGAGAAATTCCTGTATTTTAATAGAAACATAGCCCAGATTACTGAAGTTCAAAATCACACGCCAGTTTTTGACTCTTTAACCTCTTGTAGCATATGGTGAAAAGTTAACATCCAAGACAACCCCAAAGAGAAGCACTTGTGCAGGAAAGAGTCATCAGTGCTTCGATTTGAAGTGATCTGGGAATTATTTCAGTCCAATGTACATCTTCCAATACAACCAGGAGCATGTGTCAGATTAATTACGACACAAACATGACTATTCCTGAAGATTCAAAAAGGTCTCAAAAGTTTGGCAATTCAGTGGCCAACAACACTACCCCAACTAGTAGCACTTACTGCAGTAAGAGTCAAGTCAGTACTTCTACTAGGGTGATGCTGATGACAAATGACTGGATTTGGAAAATGGCCCTTCCACCTCAAGTGAAAAATCACACACATATATACGACTTTTGTACTTGTCTGTTTTTCTGAAAACTCACATCCAAGACAACCCCAAAAAGAAGCACTTGTGTAGGAAACAGTCATCAGTGCTTCGATTTGAGGTGATCTGAGATTGATTCAAATACATTCCAAATATTGCGATTAAACCAGATGTGTCCGTCATTTCAAACTACCCCAACAAGAAGCACTTACTCAGTGAAATAAACAAGTCAATGCTCAAGTTAGGGTAATATTACTGACTTGGGGGATTTATCTACAGTGTTCTCCAGACAAGAGTAATAATTGTTCATCTTGATACACAGTAGAAGAATCCACAAGTTTGATTTTTACAGGAGACAAAAACAGGGAAGCTTTGGCAGTTCAGTGCCCAACAACACTACCCCAACTAGTAGCACTTACTGCAGTAAAAGTCAAGTCAGTACTTCTACTAGGGTAATGCTGATGACAAATGACTGGATTTGGAAAATGGCCCTTCCACCTCAAGTGATAAAATCACACACATAATGCATATACAACTGTTGTACTTGTTTGTGTGATGAAATCTCACATCCAAGACAACCCCAAAGAGAAGCACTTATGTAGAAAAGAGTCATCAGTGCTTCGATTTGAAGTGATCTTAGACTGATTCCAATACATGAATGATATCAGTCACATGTACATCTTCCAATACAACCAGTAGCATCTATCAGATGAATTATTACACAAAAATTACTATTCCAGGAGATATAAAAAGTTCTCAAATTCATGAATATTCAGTGGCCAACAACACTACCCCAACATGAAGCACTTACTCAGTGAAATAAACAAGTCAGTGCTCAGGTTAGGGTAATATTAATGTGTGTGTGTGTAATAATCGTGCATCTGATACACAGAAGAAGAATCCACAAGTTTGATTTTTCCAGAGGATTAAAAAGGTAAGGTTTTAGTCATTCAGTCACCAATAACATTTACCCAACAAGTTGCACTTACTGAAGTAAAACTCAACTTAATGCTTCTGCTGGGGTAATGTTCAAAAGAAATTCCTGTATTTTAACAGAAACAAAGCTCAGATTACTGAAGTTCAAAATCACATGCCAGTTGTTGACACTTTAACCTCTTGTAGCGTAATATGGTGAAAAGTTCACATCCAAGACAACCCCAAAGAAAGCACTTGTGGAAGAAACAGTCATCAGTGCTTCGATTTGAGGTGGTCTGAGATTGATTCAAATACATTCTAAATATTGCGATTAAACCAGATGTGTCTGTCATTTCAAACTACCCCAACAAGAAGCACTTACTCAATGAAATAAACAAGTCAATGCTCAGGTTAGGGTAATATTAATGACTTAGGGGAAATTTCTACAGTCTTCTCCATACAAGACAAACAATTACTCATCCAGATACACAGTAGAAGAATCCACAAATTTGATTTTTACAGGAGACAAAAACAGGGAAGCTTAGGCAGTTCAGTGGCCAACAACACTACCCCAACTAGTAGCACTTACTGCAGTAAAAGTCAAGTCAGTACTTCTACTAGGGTAATGCTGAAGACAAATGACTGAATTTGGAAAATGGCCCTTCCTCCTCAAGTGAAAAATCACACAAATACATACAACTGTTGTATTTGTTTTTGATGAAAACTCACATCCAAAACAACCCCAAAAAGAAGCACTTATGAAAACAAAACTCACCAGTGTATCTATTTGAGGTCATCAGAATGTGACTCTGAAATGTTTCTTCCTTTACAGTAACTCCTTCAGCAAGTTGCAATTACTTTCTGTTTAAATAAGGCCAATGAAAAAGTTCGGCAATTGCTTTTGCAGTCAACAATTTTCTATCAAAGTTAGTTACCTCTCTCATCCACTGGTGTTTCTGTCTGGGGTCTTCTGTGTCTCCTCTTCTCAGCAGTGTTGGTCATGGTCAAAATGTGCCCATTTTAAATGCTTGGTGGTGCTTTTATCACAAAACTCCGCCTTCTTTAATGAGGTTTCAACGATCTCCAAGATGGTCCATTCAGGTGTTTGTACTCCAGCAATGGACTATCACCTTTTCCTTTGAGTCATTCCTAGTTTAATGCAACACATTAACACCTTGCTTTCCTGTGCTTCACCCACACTGAAACAATTTTAAAAGTTAGACAAAGAAACACATTTAACTAAAAACATTTGTGTAACAAACAATATTTTTACCTCCATTTCCATGTAATGGTTGTCTGATACAAATGTTTCTAAATGACATAGGACTCACAGGACACCATGCATAGATCAGAGAAATCACCCCAACTGTTGAGGAATTTTCAAGACAAACATATCCCCAAAGAGAAGCACTCATGTAGAAAAGAATAATCAGTGCTTCGATTTGAAGTGATCTTAGATTGATTCCAATACATGAATGATTTCAGTCACATGTACATCTTCCAATACAAACCGTAGCATCTGTCAGATTAATTGCTACACAAACATGACTATTATAGGAACATATAAAAAGATCTCAAAAGTTTGGGAATTCAGTGGCCAACAACACTACCCCAACTAGTAGCACTTACTGCAGTAAAAGTCAAGTCAGTACTTCAACTAGGGTAATGCTGATGACAAATGACTGGATTTGGAAAATGGTCCTTCCCCCTCAAGTGAGAAATCACACACATATATACAATTGTTGTACTTGTTTTTGATGAAAACTCACATACAAGACAACCCCAAAGAGAAGCACTTATGTAGGAAAGAATCATCAGTGCTTCGATTTGAAGTGATCTGGGAATGATTTCTCCCACATGTATGTCTTCCACTACAACCAGGAGCATGTGTCAGATGAATTACTACACAAACATGACTATTCAGTGAAGTCACACACACATACAGTATATACAACTGTTGTACTTGTTTTGTGTGATGAAAAGTCACATCCAAGACAACCCCAAAGAGTAGCACTTATGTAGGAAAAAGTCATCAGTGCTTCGATTTGAGGTGATCTGAGATTGATTCCAATGCATGAATGATTTCAGTCACATGCACGTCTTCCAATACAACCAGGAGCGTTTTTCAGATGAATTATTAAACAAACATGACTATTCCAGAAGTTACAAAAAGCTCTCAAAAGTTTGGCAAATTGGTGCCCAACAACACTACCCCAACTGGTAGCACTTACTGCAGTAAAAGCAAATTCAGTACTTCCACTAGGGTATTGCTGATGACAAATGACTGGATTTGGCTCTTCTTTCTCAAGTGAAAAATCACACAAATATATACAACTGTTGTACTTGTTTGTAAAGAAAACTCACATCCAAGACAACCCCAAAAAGAAGCACTTGTGGAAGAAACAGTCATCAGTGCTTCGATTTGAGGTGATCTGAGATTGATTCAAATACATTCTAAATATTGCGATTAAACCAGATGTGTCCGTCATTTCAAACTACCCCAACAAGAAGCACTTACTCAGTGAAATAAAAAAGTCAATGCTCAGGTTAGGGTAATATTAATGACTTAGGGGAAATATCTACAGTGTTCTCCATAACAAGAGTAATAGTTGTGCATCTGATACACAGAAGAATCCACAAGTTTGATTTTTCCAGAGGATGAAAATAGGGAGGTTTTAGTCATTCAGTCACCAAAAACATTTACACAAAAAGTCGCACTTACTGCAGTAAAACTCAACTTAATACTTCTGCTAGGGTAGGGTTCATGAGAAATTCCTGTATTTCAATCGAAACATAGCCCAGATTACTGAAGTTCAAAATCACACCCCAGTTTATGACTCTTTAACCTCTTATAGCATGACATGGTGAAAAGTTCACGACCAAAACAACCCCAAAGAGAAGCACTTATGTAGGAAACAGTCATCAGTGCTTCGATTTGAGGTGATCTGGGAATCATGACCCACCCTTCCTCCTCAAGTGAAGTCACACACACATACAGTATATACAACTGCGGTACTTGTTTTGTGTGTTGAAAACTCACATCCAAGACAACCCCAAAGAAAAGCACTTATGGAAGAAAAGGTCATCAGTGCTTCGATTTGAGGTGATCTGAGATTGATTCAAATACATTCTAAATACTGCGATTAAACCAGATGTGTCCGTCATTTCAAACTACCCCAACAAGAAGCACTTACTCAGTGTAAATTTCAAGTCAATGCTCAGGTTAGGGTAATATTAATGACTTAGGGGATATATCTACAATTTTCTCCATACAAGAGTAATAATTGTGTGCCTGATACAATGTAGAAGAATCCACAAGTTTGATTTTTACAGGAGACAAAAACAGGGAAGCTTTGGCAGTTCAGTGCCCAACAACACTACCCCAACTAGTAGCACTTACTGCAGTAAAAGTCAAGTCAGTACTTCTACTAGGGTAATGCTGATGAGAAATGAATGGATTTAGAAAATGGCCCTTCCTCCTCAAGTGATAAAATCACACACACACATATATACAACTGTTGTACTTTTTTTTGATGAAAACTCACAACCAAGACAACCCCAAACTCCTTCAGCAAGTTGCAATTACTTTCTGTTTAAATAAGGCCAATGAAAAAGTTCGGCAATTGCTTTTACAGTCAACAATTTTCTATCAAAGTTAGTTACCTCTCTCATCCACTGGTGTTTCTGTCTGGGGTCTTCTGTGTCTCCTCTTCTCAGCAGTGTTGGTCATGGTCAAAATGTGCCCATTTTAAATGCTTGGTGGTGCTTTTATCACAAAACTCCGCCTTCTTTAATGAGGTTTCAACGATCTCCAAGATGGTCCATTCAGGTGTTTGTACTCCAGCAATGGACTATCACCTTTTCCTTTGAGTCATTCCTAGTTTAATGCAACACATTAACACCTTGCTTTCCTGTGCTTCACCCACACTGAAACAATTTTAAAAGTTAGACAAAGAAACACATTTAACTAAAAACATTTGTCACAAACAATATTTTCACCTCTATTTCCATGTAATGGTTGTCTGATACAAATGTTTCTAAATGACATAGGACTCACAGGACACCATGCATAGATCAGAGAAATCACCCCAACTGTTGAGGAATTTTCAAGACAAAGATAACCCCAAAGAGAAGCACTTATGTAGAAAAGAATAATCAGTGCTTCGATTTGAAGTGATCTGAGATTGATTCAAATACATTCTAAATATTGCGATTAAACCAGATGTGTCCGTCATTTCAAACTACCCCAACAAGAAGCACTTACTCAGTGTAAATTTCAAGTCAATGCTCAGGTTAGGGTAATATTAATGACTTAGGGGATATATCTACAGTGTTCTCCATACAAGAGTAATAGTTGTGCATCTGCTACACAGAAGAATCCACAAGTTTGATTTTTCCAGAGGATGGAAATAGGGAGGTTTTAGTCATTCAGTCACAACCAACATTTACCCAACAAGTTGCACTTACCAACTTAATACTTCTGCTAGGGTAGGGTTCATGAGAAATTCCTGTATTTCAATCAAAAAATAGCCCAGATTACTGAAATTCAAAATCACACCCCAGTTTATGATTCTTTAACCTCTTGTAGCATGATGAAAAGTTCACAACCAAAACAACCCCAAAGACAAGCACTTATGTAGGAAACAGTCATCAGTGCTTCGATTTGAGGTGATCTGGGAATGATGACCCACCCTTCCTCCTCAAGTGAAGTCACACACACATACAGTATATACAACTGCGGTACTTGTTTTGTGTGATGAAAACTCACATCCAAGACAACCCCAAAGAAAAGCACTTATGGAAGAAACAGTCATCAGTGCTTCGATTTGAGGTGATCTGAGATTGATTCAAATACGTTCTAAATATTGCGATTAAACCAGATGTGTCCATCATTTCAAACTACCCCAACAAGAAGCACTTACTCAGTGTAAATTTCAAGTCAATGCTCAGGTTAGGGTAATATTAATGACTTAGGGGAAATTTCTACAGTGGTCTCTAGAAAAGAATAATAATTGTGCGTCTGATACACAGTAGAAGAATCCACAAGTTTGATTTTCACAGGAGACAAAAACAGGGAAGCTTAGGCAGTTCAGTGGCCAACAACACTACCCCAACTAGTAGCACTTACTGCAGTAAAAGTCAAGTCAGTACTTCTACTAGGGTAATGATGATGACAAATGAATGGATTTTGAAAATGGCCCTTCCTCCTCAAGTGAAAAACCACACACATTTATACAACTGTTGAACTTGTCTGTGTGATTAAAACTCACATCCAAGATAACCCCAAAGAGAAGAAATTATGTAGAAAAGAGTCATCAGTGCTTCAATTTGAAGTGATCTTAAGATTGATTACAATACATGAATGATATATGTCATTTGTAAATCTTCCAATACAACCTGTAGCATCTATCAGATTACACAAAAACTACTATTCCAGAAGATATAAAAAGGTCTCAAATTTCATGGGAATTTAGTGGCCAACAACACTACCCCAACATGAAGCACTTACTCAGTGAAATAAACAAGTCAGTGCTCAGGTTAGGGTAATATTAATGACTTAGGGCGTTTATCTACAGTGTTCTCCATACAAGAGTAATAATAGTGCATCTGATACACAGAAGAACAACCCACAAGTTTGATTTTTCCAAAGGATTAAAAAGGTAAGGTTTTAGTCATTCAGTCACCAATAACATTTACCCAACAAGTTGCACTTACTGCAGTGAAACTCAGTTTAATGCTTCTGCTAGGGTAATGTTCATGAGAAATTCCTGTATTTTAATAGAAACATAGCCCAGATTACTGAAGTTCAAAATCACACGCCAGTTTTTGACTCTTTAACCTCTTGTAGCATATGGTGAAAAGTTAACATCCAAGACAACCCCAAAGAGAAGCACTTGTGCAGGAAAGAGTCATCAGTGCTTCGATTTGAAGTGATCTGGGAATTATTTCAGTCCAATGTACATCTTCCAATACAACCAGGAGCATGTGTCAGATTAATTACGACACAAACATGACTATTCCTGAAGATTCAAAAAGGTCTCAAAAGTTTGGCAATTCAGTGGCCAACAACACTACCCCAACTAGTAGCACTTACTGCAGTAAGAGTCAAGTCAGTACTTCTACTAGGGTGATGCTGATGACAAATGACTGGATTTGGAAAATGGCCCTTCCTCCTCAAGTGAAAAATCACACACATATATACGACTTTTGTACTTGTCTGTTTTTCTGAAAACTCACATCCAAGACAACCCCAAAAAGAAGCACTTGTGTAGGAAACAGTCATCAGTGCTTCGATTTGAGGTGATCTGAGATTGATTCAAATACATTCCAAATATTGCGATTAAACCAGATGTGTCCGTCATTTCAAACTACCCCAACAAGAAGCACTTACTCAGTGAAATAAACAAGTCAATGCTCAAGTTAGGGTAATATTACTGACTTGGGGGATTTATCTACAGTGTTCTCCAGACAAGAGTAATAATTGTTCATCTTGATACACAGTAGAAGAATCCACAAGTTTGATTTTTACAGGAGACAAAAACAGGGAAGCTTTGGCAGTTCAGTGCCCAACAACACTACCCCAACTAGTAGCACTTACTGCAGTAAAAGTCAAGTCAGTACTTCTACTAGGGTAATGCTGATGACAAATGACTGGATTTGGAAAATGGCCCTTCCACCTCAAGTGATAAAATCACACACATAATGCATATACAACTGTTGTACTTGTTTGTGTGATGAAATCTCACATCCAAGACAACCCCAAAGAGAAGCACTTATGTAGAAAAGAGTCATCAGTGCTTCGATTTGAAGTGATCTTAGACTGATTCCAATACATGAATGATATCAGTCACATGTACATCTTCCAATACAACCAGTAGCATCTATCAGATGAATTATTACACAAAAATTACTATTCCAGGAGATATAAAAAGTTCTCAAATTCATGAATATTCAGTGGCCAACAACACTACCCCAACATGAAGCACTTACTCAGTGAAATAAACAAGTCAGTGCTCAGGTTAGGGTAATATTAATGTGTGTGTGTGTAATAATCGTGCATCTGATACACAGAAGAAGAATCCACAAGTTTGATTTTTCCAGAGGATTAAAAAGGTAAGGTTTTAGTCATTCAGTCACCAATAACATTTACCCAACAAGTTGCACTTACTGAAGTAAAACTCAACTTAATGCTTCTGCTGGGGTAATGTTCAAAAGAAATTCCTGTATTTTAACAGAAACAAAGCTCAGATTACTGAAGTTCAAAATCACATGCCAGTTGTTGACACTTTAACCTCTTGTAGCGTAATATGGTGAAAAGTTCACATCCAAGACAACCCCAAAGAAAGCACTTGTGGAAGAAACAGTCATCAGTGCTTCGATTTGAGGTGGTCTGAGATTGATTCAAATACATTCTAAATATTGCGATTAAACCAGATGTGTCTGTCATTTCAAACTACCCCAACAAGAAGCACTTACTCAATGAAATAAACAAGTCAATGCTCAGGTTAGGGTAATATTAATGACTTAGGGGAAATTTCTACAGTCTTCTCCATACAAGACAAACAATTACTCATCCAGATACACAGTAGAAGAATCCACAAATTTGATTTTTACAGGAGACAAAAACAGGGAAGCTTAGGCAGTTCAGTGGCCAACAACACTACCCCAACTAGTAGCACTTACTGCAGTAAAAGTCAAGTCAGTACTTCTACTAGGGTAATGCTGAAGACAAATGACTGAATTTGGAAAATGGCCCTTCCTCCTCAAGTGAAAAATCACACAAATACATACAACTGTTGTATTTGTTTTTGATGAAAACTCACATCCAAAACAACCCCAAAAAGAAGCACTTATGAAAACAAAACTCACCAGTGTATCTATTTGAGGTCATCAGAATGTGACTCTGAAATGTTTCTTCCTTTACAGTAACTCCTTCAGCAAGTTGCAATTACTTTCTGTTTAAATAAGGCCAATGAAAAAGTTCGGCAATTACTTTTGCAGTCAACAATTTTCTATCAAAGTTAGTTACCTCTCTCATCCACTGGTGTTTCTGTCTGGGGTCTTCTGTGTCTCCTCCTCTCAGCAGTGTTGGTCATGGTCAAAATGTGCCCATTTTAAATGCTTGGTGGTGCTTTTATCACAAAACTCCGCCTTCTTTAATGAGGTTTCAACGATCTCCAAGATGGTCCATTCAGGTGTTTGTACTCCAACAATGGACTATCACCTTTTCCTTTGAGTCATTCCTAGTTTAATGCAACACATTAACACCTTGCTTTCCTGTGCTTCACCCACACTGAAACAATTTTTAAAGTTAGACAAAGAAACACATTTAACTAAAAACATTTGTCACAAACAATATTTTCACCTCTATTTCCATGTAATGGTTGTCTGATACAAATGTTTCTAAATGACATAGGACTCACAGGACACCATGCATAGATCAGAGAAATCACCCCAACTGTTGAGGAATTTTCAAGACAAACATAACCCCAAAGAGAAGCACTCATGTAGAAAAGAATAATCAGTGCTTCGATTTGAAGTGATCTTAGATTGATTCCAATACATGAATGATTTCAGTCACATGTACATCTTCCAATACAAACCGTAGCATCTGTCAGATTAATTGCTACACAAACATGACTATTATAGGAAAATATAAAAAGATCTCAAAAGTTTGGGAATTCAGTGGCCAACAACACTACCCCAACTAGTAGCACTTACTGCAGTAAAAGTCAAGTCAGTACTTCTACTAGGGTAATGCTGATGACAAATGACTGGATTTGGAAAATGGTCCTTCCCCCTCAAGTGAGAAATCACACACATATATACAATTGTTGTACTTCTTTTTGATGAAAACTCACATACAAGACAACCCCAAAGAGAAGCACTTATGTAGGAAAGAATCATCAGTGCTTCGATTTGAAGTGATCTGGGAATGATTTCTCCCACATGTATGTCTTCCACTACAACCAGGAGCATGTGTCAGATGAATTACTACACAAACATGACTATTCAGTGAAGTCACACACACATACAGTATATACAACTGTTGTACTTGTTTTGTGTGATGAAAAGTCACATCCAAGACAACCCCAAAGAGAAGCACTTATGTAGGAAAAAGTCATCAGTGCTTCGATTTGAGGTGATCTGAGATTGATTCATATACGATTCCAATGCATGAATGATTTCAGTCACATGCACGTCTTCCAATACAACCAGGAGCGTTTTTCAGATGAATTATTAAACAAACATGACTATTCCAGAAGTTACAAAAAGCTCTCAAAAGTTTGGCAAACTGGTGCCCAACAACACTACCCCAACTAGTAGCACTTACTGCAGTAAAAGCAAATTCAGTACTTCCACTAGGGTATTGCTGATGACAAATGACTGGATTTGGCTCTTCTTTCTCAAGTGAAAAATCACACAAATATATACAACTGTTGTACTTGTTTGTAAAGAAAACTCACATCCAAGACAACCCCAAAAAGAAGCACTTGTGTAGGAAATAGTCATCAGTGCTTTGATTTGAGGTGATCTGAGATTGATTCAAATACATTCCAAATATTGCGATTAAACCAGATGTGTCCGTCATTTCAAACTACCCCAACAAGAAGCACTTACTCAGTGAAATAAAAAAGTCAATGCTCAGGTTAGGGTAATATTAATGACTTAGGGGATATATCTACAGTGTTCTCCATAACAAGAGTAATAGTTGTGCATCTGATACACAGAAGAATCCACAAGTTTGATTTTTCCAGAGGATGAAAATATGGAGGTTTTAGTCATTCAGTCACCAAAAACATTTACCCAAAAAGTCGCACTTACTGCAGTAAAACTCAACTTAATACTTCTGCTAGGGTAGGGTTCATGAGAAATTCCTGTATTTCAATCGAAACATAGCCCAGATTACTGAAGTTCAAAATCACACACCAGTTTATGATTCTTTAACCTCTTATAGCATGACATGGTGAAAAGTTCACGACCAAAACAACCCCAAAGAGAAGCACTTATGTAGGAAACAGTCATCAGTGCTTCGATTTGAGGTGATCTGGGAATCATGACCCACCCTTCCTCCTCAAGTGAAGTCACACACACATACAGTATATACAACTGCGGTACTTGTTTTGTGTGATGAAAACTCACATCCAAGACAACCCCAAAGAAAAGCACTTATGGAAGAAAAGGTCATCAGTGCTTCGATTTGAGGTGATCTGAGATTGATTCAAATACATTCTAAATACTGCGATTAAACCAGATGTGTCCGTCATTTCAAACTACCCCAACAAGAAGCACTTACTCAGTGTAAATTTCAAGTCAATGCTCAGGTTAGGGTAATATTAATGACTTAGGGGATATATCTACAATTTTCTCCATACAAGAGTAATAATTGTGTGCCTGATACAATGTAGAAGAATCCACAAGTTTGATTTTTACAGGAGACAAAAACAGGGAAGCTTAGGCAGTTCAGTGGCCAACAACACTACCCCAACTAGTAGCACTTACTGCAGTAAAAGTCAAGTCAGTACTTCTACTAGGGTAATGCTGATGACAAATGTCTGGATTTGGAAAATGGCCCTTCCTCCTCAAGTGAAAAATCACACACATATATACGACTTTTGTACTTGTCTGTTTGCTGAAAACTCACATCCAAGACAACCCCAAAAAGAAGCACTTATGTAGGAAACAGTCATCAGTGCTTCGATTTGAGGTGATCTGGGAATCATGACCCACCCTTCCTCCTCAAGTGAAGTCACACACACATACAGTATATACAACTGCGGTACTTGTTTTGTGTGATGAAAACTCACATCCAAGACAACCCCAAAGAAAAGCACTTATGGAAGAAAAGGTCATCAGTGCTTCGATTTGAGGTGATCTGAGATTGATTCAAATACATTCTAAATACTGCGATTAAACCAGATGTGTCCGTCATTTCAAACTACCCCAACAAGAAGCACTTACTCAGTGTAAATTTCAAGTCAATGCTCAGGTTAGGGTAATATTAATGACTTAGGGGATATATCTACAATTTTCTCCATACAAGAGTAATAATTGTGTGCCTGATACAATGTAGAAGAATCCACAAGTTTGATTTTTACAGGAGACAAAAACAGGGAAGCTTAGGCAGTTCAGTGGCCAACAACACTACCCCAACTAGTAGCACTTACTGCAGTAAAAGTCAAGTCAGTACTTCTACTAGGGTAATGCTGATGACAAATGTCTGGATTTGGAAAATGGCCCTTCCTCCTCAAGTGAAAAATCACACACATATATACGACTTTTGTACTTGTCTGTTTGCTGAAAACTCACATCCAAGACAACCCCAAAAAGAAGCACTTGTGTAGGAAACAGTCATCAGTGCTTCGATTTGAGGTGATCTGAGATTGATTCCAATGCATGAATGATTTCAGTCACATGCACTTCTTCCAATACAACCAGGAGCATTTTTCAGATGAATTATTAAACAAACATGACTTTTATAGGAACATATAAAAAGATCTCAAAAGTTTGGGAATTCAGTGGCCAACAACACTACCCCAACTAGTAGCACTTACTGCAGTAAAAGTCAAGTCAGTACTTCTACTGGGGTAATGCTGATGACAAATGACTGGATTTGGAAAATAGCCCTTCCTCCTCAAACATAATGTATAGACAACTGTTGTACTCTTTTTTGATGAAAACTCGCATCCAAGACAACCCCAAAGAAAAGCACTTATGGAAGAAAAGGTCATCAGTGCTTCGATTTGAGGTGATCTGAGATTGATTCAAATACATTCCAAATATTGCGATTAAACCAGATGTGTCCGTCATTTCAAACTACCCCAACAAGAAGCACTTACTCAGTGAAATAAACAAGTCAATGCTCAAGTTAGGGTAATATTACTGACTTGGGGGATTTATCTACAGTGTTCTCCAGACAAGAGTAATAATTGTTCATCTTGATACACAGTAGAAGAATCCACAAGTTTGATTTTTACAGGAGACAAAAACAGGGAAGCTTCGGCAGTTCAGTGCCCAACAACACTACCCCAACTAGTAGCACTTACTGCAGTAAAAGTCAAGTCAGTACTTCTACTAGGGTAATGCTGATGACAAATGAATGGATTTAGAAAATGGCCCTTCCTCCTCAAGTGATAAAATCACACACACACATATATACAACTGTTGTACTTTTTTTTGATGAAAACTCACAACCAAGACAACCCCAAACTCCTTCAGCAAGTTGCAATTACTTTCTGTTTAAATAAGGCCAATGAAAAAGTTCGGCAATTGCTTTTACAGTCAACAATTTTCTATCAAAGTTAGTTACCTCTCTCATCCACTGGTGTTTCTGTCTGGGGTCTTCTGTGTCTCCTCTTCTCAGCAGTGTTGGTCATGGCCAAAATGTGCCGATTTTAAATGCTTGGTGGTGCTTTCATCACAAAACTCCGCCTTCTTTAATGGGGTTTCAACGATCTCCAAGATGGTCCATTCAGGTGTTTGTACTCCAACAATGGACTATCTCCTTTTCCTTTGAGTCATTCCTAGTTTAATGCAACACATTAACACCTTGCTTTCCTGTGCTTCACCCACACTGACACAATTTTAAAAGTTAGACAAAGAAACACATTTAACTAAAACATTTGTCACAAACAAT